>NC_053026.1:519924908-520240907 GCF_003073215.2 Triticum urartu
TTAAGCTTAACTGATTCTTCTAGAAAATAGTCTAGGCTCAACTTCTGAAGTCAGAACTACCACATTTGAAAAAAAAAAGCAGAGCTAAAATTATTGAATGGATGCTATTTTTTTTTTGCTGGAACTGAGGATACTCAAGTAATTGTAGCACTGGAGAACTAAAGCCGGATATCATGGCACAGACATAATAATATCTCTATGCATCAGACAAGCATGATCTCTATGGTCCATGTAGATTCTTTTATGGAAACTTCAACAGGCATTATCTAGAATGGGCCGCACATGCATGTAGCTGAAGAAAGTAGTTATTGATTGTCTCATACCTTGATCAACTATTGCAGGTTATTGGTTGGTCCATGTGGTTTGCAGAGTACCTCTTTTTGGAGAGAAGCTGGGCAAAGGATGAAAAAACACTTAAAGTATTTTCCACCTTACCTAATACTACAATACTTTGCGGTTCATAGTAAATTAATGATATTTACACTCTTAAACGCAGTCGGGTCTTCAAAGGTTGAAAGACTTCCCCAGATCATTTTGGCTTGCCCTTTTTGTTGAGGGTACAAGATTTACTCCAGCAAAACTTTTAGCAGCTCAAGAATATGCAGTCTCACAGGGTTTGACAGCACCTAGGAATGTGCTGATTCCACGAACAAAGGTATACAATTTGTTTCTTCCAAACTGAAATATCGTACTCTGTGCAGTACTAACTTTGCACATCAGATGTCAAATCCGTCCCTAGTTTTCTCTGTTTACCTGGTCTCATTTTGTACAATTTTTATAATGCTTGGTTGTGACACGTATACAATTCTTAGATTTATCTTCTCTTATAACAGAGTTGATTGCGCAAAACCACAGGTTTTTGGCTTTGTTAACACAAATGGGCAGGTTGTGGATATTTTATAAAAACAACCACGACTTCTGAGGTAGCCTGTAGTGCTGCACCCAAACCTTTCACGGTGAAAATGACATAGAGCCCAGAAACTCACGTCGAATTACTCATGCCTCATGCTTAAGTGGACATGAGCTTATGGGCTCCACAAGTCAGGTCCTCCTATTCTCTCTGTCTCTCTCATGCCAATGCCGCTGTCTCGGTCTCATTCTCTTCTCTCCTGATGTGACTGGAAGCAGCCATGCAGTGACCTTGATTCGGCAATTCTCTGGTCAAAATTGGGAGCTGGGACCAGCTGCCGTGGCCTTTGTCGGCTGCGCTCTACCCACATCGGAAAGGAGGAATGGAGTATGGAATTAGGGGGGTTGGTGCATGCGAAGTCCTGGTTTGCCAGAAACTCATGTGTTTTACTTGGAAGCGGAGGAGCGGGATTGTGTTGGGTGAGGGCTGGACAGTGGCAGATGGCAACATAGGTGGACTGTGCTGGCTCAGCTCCCTGCACGAGAGTATGCACACATGGTCAAGAGGATGTGCATGGTCCTTAGGGACATGCAGGAAGCAGGAATGAGTCCGAGGACATGCTGGAGATAGTGAAGGTCAGAGACAAAGAAGATGACCTCGATGCAGCAATTCGCTGGTCCAAAATTAAATTAGTAAGGGGATTAGACAGAGGATAGTTGTGAACGAGCGGGAAGGTTGACTGGAGGCTACTGTGCTGGTTTGTCGCCAAATTTAGGATGCCCTTCTCCAGTTCTGACCGCTGCCGCCGCCTCTCGATCTCCACCTCAAGTGAGCCTTTGGAAAAATCTTCTCAAACACAAAATGCTCTCTTCTCCATTGATGTTTCCCCCTACTAATTTGACGCTACTGCGACCACACGGGGTAGCAACCAACGTGATCTGGGCTCACCACTGGTGACCCCCAGAGCACAGCGGGTTGCCTTGCTGACAAGCTCCCTGTGGTTGCCCTCCTCTGTTCCTCTCCTTGTCTCGTGCCACGGCCCTGCCTTGCCGGCACATCAGCCTGCTCGCATTGGCAACTAATTAACATGGCTGTGCTGACAGGTGGACTCAGTTGGTCAGTTTTATTGTCAAAACGACTCAATATTCGTCACCGCATCCACAAAACCACCTGTTACGGCAAAACCACCTGTTGTCTTGCAGAATTAACTCGTTTAGTATGGTAACAAAAAATCTCGCCTTCCCTTCCGATGGTCAAAACCTACATGAACACTTTGTCAGAACAAATATTTGGTACTTTGACGCTGTGCATTTGAACATTTTTTCCAAATTTTATCTCCATGTACTTAGTTTATCCCAGAAGTGTCGATATTCTAACAATTCTTTTTCATTTGCGACATCTTAGTACTTAGTTTATCTCAGAAGTGTCGTTATTCTAACAATTCTTTTTCATTTGTGACATCTTAGGGATTTGTATCAGCTGTAAGTATTATGCGTGACTTTGTCCCAGCTATCTACGATACAACAGTGATTATTCCGGAAGATTCGCCTAAACCAACAATACTGCGTATTCTTCAGGGACAATCATCAGTTGTAAGTATTCTAACTTCTGCAGTCTGTAGAAATTTACTAGCTGTGAACTTTAGCCATTAAATTTCTTGAAAATATTTGTGATTAAAAAATATATTTATAGCAACCTGAGTTGTTTTTCAGAACCCGTCGGATTCTAGCTCGAAGATTTTTGATTTGGTACCTTTGGTATTTCAATCATATTTACAACTCCACTGTTATTATAGGTTCATGTCCGCATAAAACGCCATTCAATGGGTGATATGCCTAACTCGGATGAGGATGTTTCAAAATGGTGCAAAGATATATTTGTAGCAAAGGTATGGAACTAATAATATTAATTGTAGGAAACTATGATCATATAATGTGTTACTGTTGGAACAAACCATGGATTGGCTGACGTGCTAGTCACTAATTTTCTTTCCCTGTGACAGGACGCGTTATTGGACAAACATATAGCAACTGGTACTTTTGATGAGGAAATTATACCAATTGGTCGTCCAGTGAAATCTTTGATGGTAAAACATAACCAAGGCACCATTTTATGCAATATCATTAACTTTTGACATAAAAAATCTGCGTCAATTATTACTCCCTCTGTTTCAATGTGAAAAAACCCTCAGCCCACCAAGCTTGCAGGGAAAGAAAACATTAAATCTGAAGAAGAGCTAACTAAACACGACCATGCATACCCCAGTTAAATTCCATGCTACAGCCAAGCCTCTTCTAAATCATTAAAGTAGGTATAAGTTGTAAACATTGTATTAACATACCGATTCTCGCTGGACAATTATTTTGAACGGAGAGTCCAAGGGCAGGGACAGTTAGAGTGGAATGGACGGAGTGGATGTTAAGAAACTAAAATAGTATGCAGTCACATGTGCCCTTAAGGTCCTTTAGCACCTTGTAACATAATGCGACACTTATTATCAAACTATTGACATGTACAGAATTAGAATAGTGCCTTTGAATAGAAAAAGAAGCAGGAAAATGCTCAATATGATCATGTGACATGGCACGACAACATTATTCATTTTTCCCACACAACTACAACATGACAGAATATTTTTCTCTTATTCTTATAGCATGCCATAGGTAAGTGGGTACATCTGCAGATGTGTGCAGCTCTTCTATTCTGCTATGAGAACTTCTAAGATTATGCTCATGCTCTTTCAGAATAAAAGGGGAGCTCATATTACCATATACAAATAGCTTATTTCTTGGTCTCACTTGAATTCTTGCTGTTGGCTCAGGTGGTCCTGTCTTGGTCATGTTTCCTCCTATATGGTGCTCATAGATTCTTACAGTGGACCCAGCTCTTGTCAACATGGAAAGGAGTGATCCTCTTTGCTTCTGGATTGGCAATGGTGACTGCCGTTATGCATGTATTCATCATGTTCTCGCAGGCCGAGCGCTCAAGCTCCGCTAAAGCAGCAAGGGACCGAGTGAAGAAGGATTGATAGCTCGTGTGAAATTCAGTCTATAGGGGAACTGCCAATTTATTATGTTCAGAATATATGTAGACACAGGCTCCATGGGTGAAATCTAGTATGTCCTTGTTGTCCTCGGTAAGAGCTTCAGGAATTTTGTGTGGCGAGAACTGTGAGCTTTCTTCCTTCTTTCTCTACTTTGCAATGACTTGTAAAGATTTGCTTTGCCATACCAGGAATCGCTGCTCGAATTTATCGAAGCTTTTTTTTTATCACTGTTCAGGCAATCCTTGGTACAGATTGCTATTGCCAACCTGGTTATTCTGCGCTTTGGTGTCGCTATGACATCGTGTCTGCGCTGGCTCAAGGAGGGAAATGTGAACGCCAAACTTTTTCACCTCGTGGCTAATGGACGAGTGTGCTAAGGGCATCCCATCTCTTTGTTCTGGTTCCGACCTGATCTTGGACCAAAAGGTTATAGATGAGGTGTTCTTCTAGTTCCAGGCATATGATTTGAGATATGTGCGCTGCGCATTGAAGCGGCATTCTACAATGTATTAGGGCAGTCCCAATGCTACACCGTGTGATATATATCTTGGACGCCAATATTGGCTGACGTCAGCTCCTAGGCCATCACCGACGCTCCCCCCCCCCCCCCCCCCCCCCCCCCCCCCCCCCCCCCCCCCCCCCCCAACTCACCCAGTTCCTCCAGGCCTTGTGAGGCAAGACAACCCTCCTCCCAACTTCGCGTTCTGGTTTGCCTCCTCTCTTGAGTTGCCATGGCAAATTTGCCCACATAAAAACAGCCACAGCAGAAGCTGGATGCTGTTCACCCTCCTCGCTAACATTTCCATCCCCGCACTGCCCAGACCGATTGCACCAGATACGAAGTAGTAAGCCCTCAAATTGTGCCTTGTATGTCGAAGAGGCGGAGTACATATCATCTTTAGTGAACTTCCATACAATTGAATCATCCATCCCCTCCTCAAGGGCGACATAATTCAGCTTTCCCCAAAGATTTGCAAACTCTTGGACGTGACCAAGGGAAAGGCCATTGGAAATGTCGATGTTAGAGATCCACAGATTGTTGTGTAGAGCTTGCTAGAAGGAGCAATTTTTCTTTCGGGAGAGGTCAAAGATGCGAGGCGCAATGTCATGGGGTCTCAAGCCCTGTAGCCAAGATGAGTTTCAAAATTTTGCCGTTCGTCCGTTGCCCACTGTGACGCGGGTGGTAGCCGCAAAAAAGGCCCGGTCATCATCCGTGCACGGTGTGCCCATACCGATCCATGGTTTTGTGGACTCCTTCCACTCAAACCAAAGGCAAAGCCACCTAAGCCGAAGAGCCTCAGTAAATTTGCCCAAATTTAACACGCCCATGCCACCGTTCTTCTTCGGCTTGCAAACAAGGTCCCGATTTATTTTGCATTTTCTACCGAAAACTGTATCCGGGCCCACCCAAAGATAGGCGCGCCGTAGACTATCAATTTTCTTCATAACCTCCACCGGGATGTCGAGAGGCGTAAGGTGGTATATGGCAATAGCGGTGAGGATGGCCTTAACAAGAACAACCTGGCCCGCAGTGGCGACATGTCTGCTTTGCCAAGGGGAGAGCTTGCCGGCCACCTTATCCTCAAGGTGCTGAAAATGAATCCGCTTGAGACGCTTAACGGACAACGACAGCCCAAGGTATCTCATCGGGAACAAGGTGCGAACAGCCGAGAAAGCATGGAGAATATCATCAAGATCAACACCTCTATTGCCCATACCAATCCATCGGATTAATTGACTCAAGACAAGGCTGGTGCCGACCATCATTACAACTTTGTGGAATTGCAAGTCGACGGAGGGAGGCGCTCGCGAAGCGATGTACTAGAGTATGATCATACTTTGTGGAATTGCAAGTCGATGGGGGGAGGTGCTTGCAAGCGAGGTACTATAGTATGATCATGTTCATCATGAATAGGTGAAAAATATGAGAAGTGGCAACACATATTCGCAAGGGGCAAAGAGGAGAAGTGGTGATATGGATGGTTCGTTTCTCGCATTGGAACTCACAGACACATTTGCTAGTAAAACTAAAACAATGGTATGCAGTTGCGTACTCCTAAGAAAAATTTAAATAAAAAGACAATCCTTGAAAATTATCAGTCTAGTCTTATTCCGAGACCTGATGAAACATTACCGAGTACCCGTCATATACAAGAGAATGCGCTAGTAAATGGCTATCAGAAAGGTTCAGGCAATCTGCTGCCCGGGTTATACACGATTATTCATCAGGTTGGACACCAGCTTCCTTCTGGAGGGCAATTTGTGGAATTGCAAGTCGATGGAGGGAGGCGCTTGCAAAGCGAGGTACTATAGTATGATCATGTTCATTGAGGCTGCTTTTTTTGGGGGGAGGGGGTGCATAGGTTACGTAGCTTTGCGCAACGCCCGGCAAATGGCACGAGGGGGGGTATATATCCTCATTCTCTGGGATGATACCTTGGTGGAGATGTCCAACATCACCTTTACAACCTATTGCCTCTCAGCCATGGTTCGTGTTAGGGATTCAGCCGCGAGATTTAAGATAACAACCGTTTATGGCCTGACCGACCCCTCGCTTAAAGACGTGTTCTTTGCCGAGCTCATTAGCCAGAAGCCGCCTGTTGGGGTCGCTTGGATCGCCTCCAGGGATTTCAACCAGATTTATCAGGCAAGGGATAAAAAAAGAGGAACGTTAACACCAGTCGAATCAACTGGTTCCGTGCAACTCTCAATAGTTGTGAGCTTAAAGAAATCCACCTCCAAAATAGGAGGTTCACCTGGAGCAAGTAGAGACCAAACCCAACCCTGAGCAAGCTTGACTCTTTCTTTTGCAATGCAGAGTTGGACACCACCTTCAACGACCATGTGCTCCATGCACTTTCTTCGTCCCTATCTAACCATTGCCCGCTCCTGATCGCCGATGATAAGGGTCCTAGGAGGCCTAAGACTTTCAAATTCGAGAACTTTTGGATTTCTATGCCTGGCTTCAGTGATGTGGTCCAAAAGGCCTGGGTCGAGCCTATTGATCACACCGAGCCACACATTATCCTTTTCCACAAGCTAAAGAAAACGGCGATGCGCCTCTCACAATGGAGTAGCGGTCTCTTCTCTAAAGCTAAGATCCATCTCCATGCCACCCTCTTGGTGATCCTCCTCCTCGACATTGCTCAGGAGGGAAGGCTGCTCTCCCCCGAGGAGCTCGACCTTCGGGCTAGGCTCAAGAGAAGGGTCATAAGCCTGCCCATGCTCGAGAAAGCACGCAAGAAGCAATGTGCCAGAATCGCAAACATCAAAGAAGGTGATGCCAACACGAAGTTCTTTCACCGTCGGGTTAATGCGCGAAGGAGGAAAAACCACATTCACCGTATCATGAATGATCAAGGGTGGATGACCGAGCACAACGCTAAGGAAAAAATAATTCACGACCATTTCTCGCATATAATGGAAAGGGAAAGTGCAAGCACAAAGGACTTCAATTGGGAGGAACTCAACCTGGAGTCGCATGACCTGCATGATGACCCACAAGTATAGGGGATCAATTGTAGCTCTTTTCAATAAGTAAGAGTGTCGAACCCAACGAGGAGCAGAAGGAAATGACAAGTAGTCTCCGGTAAGGTATTGTCTGCAAGTGCTGAAATTGTAAATAGCGGAGTAGTTTGATTGCAAGATAATTTGTAACAAGAAAGTAACGATAATAGTAACAAAAGTGCAGCAAGGTAGCCCAATCCTTTTAAGGCAAAGGACATGCCAAAACGGTCTCTTATGATAAGTAAAGCATTTTTGAGGGTACACGGGAATTTCATCTAGTCACTTTCATCATGTTGGTTCGATTTGTGTTCGCTACTTTGATAATTTGCTATGTGGGTGGACCGGTGCTTAGGTGTTGTTCTTGCTTGAACAAACCTCCTACTTATGATTAACCCTCCCGCAAGCATCCGCAACTACGAGAAAAGTATTAAGAATAAATTCTAACCATAGCATTAAACTTTTGAATCCAATCGGTCCCTTATGGAATAGCGCACAAACTGGGGTTTAAGCTTGTGTCACTCTCGCAACCCACCATCTAATTGCTACTCCACAATGCATTCCCTTAGGCCCAAATATGGTGAAGTGCCATGTAGTCGACGTTCACATGACACCACTAAGGGAATAACAACATACATACTATCAAAATATCAAACACATATCAAGTTCACATGATTACTTGCAACATGATTTCTCCCGTGACCTCAAGAACAAAGGTAACTACTCACAAATAATAATCATGCTCAAGATCAGAGGGGTATTAAATAGCATAATGGATCTAAACATATAATCTTCCACCAAATAAACCATATAGTAATCAACTACAAGATGTAATCAACACTACTAATCACCCACAAGCACCAATCTATAGTTCCGGTAACAAGATTGAACACAAGAGATGAACTAGGGTTTGAGATGAGATGGTGCTGTTGAAGATGTTGATGGAGATTTCCCTTCCCAAGATGGGAGAGTTGTTGGTGATGATGATGACGATGATTTCCCCCTCCGGGAGGGAAGTTCCCCCGATGGAATCGCTTCGCTGAAGGGCAAAAGTGCTCCTACCCAAGTTCCGCCTCGAGGCGGCGGCGCTCCGTCCCGAAAGTCTCCTCCTTATTTTTTATAGGTCAAAATCACTTTATACCAGAAGATGGGCATCAGAGGTGGGCCGAGGAGGCCACAACCCACCAGGGCGCGCCTGGGGGGGCCTAGCATGCCTAGGTGGGTTGTGCCCACCTGGTGGCCCCCTCTGGTGGTTATTGGCTCCATTATTTCTTAAATGTTCCATAAAAAATCTCCGTGAAGTTTCATCTTATTTGGAGTTGTGCAGAATAGGTAGCCTGACGTGGCTTTTCAGGTCCATATTCCCAATTTCCGGAATTCTCCCTCTTGGTGTGTTCCTTACAAATTATGAGAGAAAAGGCATTAGAATTACTCCAAAAAGCATTATTATGGATAAAAACATTATAAATAATAGTAAGAAAACATGATGCAAAATGGACGTATCAACTCCCCCAAGCTTAGACCTCGCTTGTCCTCAAGCGAAAACCGAAATCGAAAAACATGTCCACATGCTTGGAGAGAGAGGTGTCGATAAAAACAAAATACGAACATAGAAGCATCATGTTGATTATTATAACAACAACAAAATTAAATATAGGACTTTTATCATATACTTCTCATGAATAAGTAATAGTTCATCACACAATCAAAGTATAAAGCAAAAACTCTATTAGAAACCAACAAACTATGTTCTCAGTCAACTTTGCAACTGCAATTCATCATCTTTTCGAGAAGAGTCACGTGCCGGAGCCTTTAGGAAAGTCCACATACTCAACCGTCATATAGTCTTCTAGGATTGGTAACACTCACCCCGTACCCATGAGCAAAACATTTCAACTGGACACACAGAAATATAGGGGCTTATGATTTTGCCTCCCAACATACTCACCTCAAGGGTGATGTCAACAATAATAACTCACGCCACCCATATTCAACTGGACATATGTGCCTAGATATTTCCTCACCACATGATGCTTGCCAAAGGAGAAAAATAAAAGGAATAGAAAGAAAAACTTTGACTCTTTGCATAAAAGTAAAAGATAGGCCCTTCGCAGAGGGAAGCAGATGTTGCCATGCGCTTATTTGTTTGTATTCCCAATCCCTTAGTGCAAGAGAATGTCACGTTGTATTGCCCCTTAAGATGACAACCTTTATTATGCAGTTTGTCGCTTTTATTCTTTGTCATCCAAGTTCGTACAACGCTCAATTTTCTCTTACACTAAATGATCTCACACTTTTAGAAGCAAATTTTATTGCCTTTGCACCGATGACAACTTACTTGAGGGATCTTGCTCAATCCCTAGGTAGGTATGGTGGACACTTGAAAAGGATTTGGGTTTAAGGGTTTTTGGATGCACAAGTAGTATCTCTACTTAGTGCGGAATTTTTGGCTAGCAAAGATAGGGGGCAAGCATCACGTGTTAAAGGATCTATAACAATATGACTTCTATGTGAATATAAACAAACATAAATCATTAAGTTGTCTTCCTTGCCCAATGTCAACAATTTTGGCATATAATATTTTGATGAGGGCTCACAATCACTAAAGATTTCTAGGATAGTATATCTATATGTGAATCTTCTCTTCCCTTATTAATTCTTTCATGAATTGCATCACTAACTAATGCTATGTTTGTCAATCTCTAATAAAATTTTATACTTATACTTTTCCTTATGTGGTGCTATCACCTACCATAGGATTAGTATATAATCTTATTGATTTATTTCCTTTCTTATTTTTATTTCCTTCCTCTTTTTCTTTCTTATTTCTTCTCTTTATTTGCAACATGAAAGTAAAGAAAGCAAAAACTCAAACTAACTTTATTATATAACTTGCACACGATTACAAGGATAAATCGCTAAGCAAACTCTTGAAGAAGAAAGGATATAACTAAACTTTTATTTCATCTAAAAGCAAAAGATCGAACTAAGATAAGTAAAATAAAAAAGATAATGGGATGATATGATACCGGGGCACCTCCCCCAAGCTTGGCGGAAGCCAAGGGGAGTGCCCATACCCGATACTGAGTTCTCCTTTGGTGGTGAAGATGATGATGGTGGTGATGACAATTTTGCCTTCAACTTTTTCATATTGTAGTTGAGGAGAGCAATTTCCTCTTTCAGATCGTCGACCTCCAACTCCAACTTCAAGATCTTGTCACATAAATCCCCTTTGCTTTTCGCTTTTCCGTCGAAAACGAGAGGGAATAGATCGGTTAGGTCATTTAGGAATGTTGGATTTCTTGAACTCTATATGCATATCCCCAGGTTGAGGTAGAGGAACATCTTCCTCCTCCGAGCTTGAATCATCGACCCTCATCAAGTGAGCATCCTCCTCATCATCTGAAGTTCGACCATAAGGAGATAGGTCTTCATAGGTCTTTGAGTCAGCAATAAGATGTGAGACATAGCTCTCTCCGTCGGAGTCTTGGGACGACATACTTTCAAAACTGCGCAGGACACATCAAGAAAAGAGAACAGAGGATTTCTCCGTGATACGGTGATCAACAGGTTTGAGAAGTACATATAGATTTTTTTATCTTGGAGAACAAGTATAAGGTAGAAAAACAGAGTACGAGAGGTGTCCCAGGTGGGCACAACCCACCTCGGGCGCCAGGCAAGCCTGGTGCGCCCTGGTGTCTTGTGCCCACCAGGGGACGCTTCCTGGGAGTTTTCTTTATTTCCAAAATTCTAAAATATTCCAAAACTGATAAAAAGATATTTTTGCAGTTTTTTCGGAGTCCGTTTACTTACCGTATCACGTACCTCCTTATTTTCATGATTTTGGAGTGTTCCGGAAGGACTCTTTTATGTGTTCTTCTGGTGTCATGGTTTGGATAATATTACTTTCAACATTAATAGGCATACCTGAGATATAATGCTTTATTCGTTGCCCATTGACAACCTTCGGGTTAGTACCTTCAGAGTTATTTATTTTGATGGCTCCAGACCGGTAAACCTCCTCAATGACATATGGGCCTTCCCATTTTGAGAGGAGCTTTCCTGCAAAAAAACTGAAATGAGAGTTGTACAACAGAACATATTCTCCGACTTTAAACACACGCTTTTGGATTCTTTTGTCATGCCATCTTTTAACCTTTTCTTTGAATAACTTTGCATTTTCATAAGCTTGGGTTCTCCATGTTGGGGAATGCAGTAATTTCAAAAAAATTCCTACGCACACGCAAGATCTATCATGGTGATGCATAGCTATGAGAGGGAAGAGTGTTGTCCACGTACCCTCATAGACCGTAAGCGGAAGCGTTATGACAACACGGTTGATGTAGTCATATGTCTTCATGATCCGGCCGATCCTAGTACTGAAAGTACGGCACCTCCGCGATCTGCACACGTTCAGCTCGGTGACGTCCCACGAACTCTTGATCTAGCTGAGTGTCGAGGGAGAGCTTCGTCAGCACGACGACGTGATGACAGTGATGATGAAGCGACCGACGCAGGGCTTCGCCTAAGCACTATGACGATATAACCGAGGTGGATTATGGTGGAGGGGGGCACCGCACGCGGCTAAGACAATGATCAACTTGTGTGTCTATGGGGTGCCCCCCTCCCTTGTATATAAAGGAGTGGAGGAGGGGGGAGGGCCGGCCCTCTATGGCGCGCCCTAGGGGAGTCCTACTCCCACCGGGAGTAGGATTCCCCCCTTCCAAGTAGTAGGAGTAGGAGAGAAGGAAGGGGAGGAGAGGGGGAAGGAAGGGGGGGCCCACCAAATTCATATTGGGCTACGCGCGCGTGCCTCCCACCTTTTCCCTTCCTCTCCTCTATTCCACTAAGGCCCAATAAGGCACATATACTCCCGGGGGGTTCCAGTAACCTCCCGGTACTCCGGAAAATGCCTGAACTCATCCGGAACCATTCCGATGTCCAAACATAGGCTTCCAATATATTGATCTTTACGTCTTGACCATTTCGAGACTCCTCGTCATGTCCGTGATCATATCCGGGACTCCGAACTACCTTCGGTACATCAAAACACATAAACTCATAATACCGATCATCACTGAACGTTAAGCGTGCGGACCCTACGGGTTCGAGAACTATGTAGACATGACCGAGACTCATCTCCGGTCAATAACCAATAACGGAACCTGGATGCTCATATTGGTTCCTACATATTCCACGAAGATCTTCATCAGTCAAACCGCACAACAACATACGTTGTTCCCTTTGTCATCGGTATGTTACTTGGCCGAGATTCGATCGTCGGTATCTCAATACCTAGTTCAATCTCGATACCTTCAAGTCTCTTTACTCGTTCCGTAATGCATCATCCTGCAACTAACTCATTAGTCACATTGCTTGCAAGGCTTATAGTGATGTGCATTACCGAGAGGGCCGAGAGATACCTCTCCGGTACTCGGAGTGACAAATCCTAATCTCGATCTATGCCAACTCAACAAACACCATCGAAGACACCTGTAGAGAATCTTTATAGTCACCCAGTTACGTTGTGACATTTGATAGCACACTAAGTGTTCCTCTGGTATTTGGGAGTTGCATGATCTCATAGTCATAGGAACATGTATAAGTTATGGAGAAAGCAATAGCAACAAACTAAAAGATCATTGTGCTAAGCTAACGGATGGGTCAAGTCAATCACATCATTCTCTAATGATGTGATCCCGTTAATCAAATGACAACTCATGTCTATGGTCAGGAAACATAACCATCATTGATTCAACGAGCTAGTCAAGTAGAGGCATACTAGTGACACTCTGTTTGTCTATGTATTCACACATGTACTAAGTTTCCGGTTAATACAATTCTAGCATGAATAATAAAAATTTATCATGATATAAGGAAATATAAATAACAACTTTATTATTGGCTCTAGGGCATATTTCCTTCTGTCTCCCACTTGCACTAGAGTCAATAATCTAGATTACATTGTAATGATTCTAACACCCATGGAGTCTTGGCGCTGATCATGTTTTGCTCGTGAGAGAGGCTTAGTCAACGGGTCTGCAACATTCAGATCCATATGTATCTTGCAAATATCTATGTCTCCCTCCTTGACTTGATCGCGGATGGAATTGCAGCGTCTCTTGATGTGCTTGGTTCTCTTGTGATATCTGGATTCTTTTGACAAGGCAATTGCACCAGCATTATCACAAAAGATTTTCATTGGACCCGTTGCACTAGGTATTACACCTAGATAGGATATGGACTCCTTCATTTGCTGCTTCTGAAGCAGCTATGTACTCCGCTTCACACGTAGATCCCGCCACGACGCTCTGCTTGGAACTGCACCAACTTGCAGTTCCACCATTTAATAAAAACACGCATCCGGTTTGTGACTTAGAGTCATCCAGATCAGTGTCAAAGCTTGCATCGACGTAACCGTTTACGACGAGCTCTTTGTCACCTCCATATATGAGAAACATATCCTTAGTCCTTTTCAGGTATTTCAGGATGTTCTTAACCGCTGTCCAGTGATCCACTCCTGGATTACTTTGGTACCTCCTTGCTAAACTAATAGCAAGGCACACATCAGGTCTGGTACACAGCATAGCATACATGATAGAACCTATGGCTGAAGCATAGGGAACGACTTTCATTTTCTCTCTATCTTCTGCAGTGGTCGGGCATTGAGTCTGACTCAATTTCACACCTTGTAATACAGGCAAGAACCCTTTCTTTGCCTGATCCATTTTGAACTTCTTCAAAACTTTATCAAGGTATGTGCTTTGTGAGAGTCCAATTAAGCGTCTTGATCTATCTCTATAGATCTTGATACCCAATGTATAAGCAGCTTCACTGAGGTCTTTCATTGAAAAATTCTTATTCAAGTACCCTTTTATGCTATTCAGAAATTTAGTATCATTTCCGATCAACAATATGTCATCCATATATAATATCAGAAATGCTACAGAGCTCCCACTCACTTTCTTGTAAATACAAGCTTCTCCAAAAGTCTGTATACAACCATATGCTTTGATCACACTATCAAAGCGTATATTCCAACTCCGAGAGACTTGCACCAGTCCATACACTACAAAAAAATACACTTCCGTGATGATACGTGTTTGTCACAATAGGTCGCGTTTTTTGTCATGCATGTACATCCATGACGATTTTATGATAGAATCAACATAGTCATACCTGTGCTGTCGTAGAAGTGTTCCATGACATTACCAAAATTACCATCACGGAAGTGTCCACTTCCATGACGATAAATCGCGCATCACAGAAGTGCTTTCGTCAAGGGTGACCGACACGTGGCATCCACCGTAACGGAACGCCGTTAAGCTATCGGGTCGGATTTTGGATCCGATAACCCATTAACAGCCCTGGCCAATGGGAAATTTCCACGTGTAAAATTCTGATTGGCCGAAGGGAACACCTGTTAGCTCGTCA
Organism: Triticum urartu; assembly: GCF_003073215.2. Lineage (NCBI taxonomy): Eukaryota > Viridiplantae > Streptophyta > Magnoliopsida > Poales > Poaceae > Triticum > Triticum urartu. The sequence continues at coordinate 519,939,743 of NC_053026.1, forward strand.
GTGGGCCAGATGTCGCCCGTCCATTGGAGCAGACCTGCCTATGATACGTCGACACGTGGCTGGGCTCAACAGAGGCCCATATAGGTTAAAAAGGCCGGCCCAGTCAAAGGCCCGTAGAACTTATTCAGGTACTAGTGGGCCAGCCCAATAACGGCCTGCTTAATAAAGGCCCATTTACGGCCCGAAGCCAGATCTGGCCCGTTAATTGTTTGCCCAATATTTGGGCCCATTTACGGCCTGAAGCCAGATCTAGCCCGTTAATTGTTCGCCCAATATTTGGGCCCATTTGCGGCCTGAAGCCAGATCTGGCCCGTTAATTATTCGTCGAATATTTGGGCCCAACTACAGCCCAGTGACTTTCGGCCTGTTAGAGGCCTGATGTAGACATGGGCCCATTTCAGCCCGGTGTGACTTTCGGCCTGGGAATGGCCCGTGCTGCCCATGGCCCATATATGGTCCGACGGGACATTGGGCCCACTAACGGCCCGTGCTAAAGGTGGCAACAGTTAAGCCCAACGTGACTTTGGGCCTGTTAAAGGCCTATCGCGTAATTCGGCCCGTTGATGCCTGTGCTAAGCTTTCGGCCTCTTAATGGTCCATGATATCAGTGGGCCAACTAAGGCCCGAGATATGTTTCGGCCTGGTAACGGCCCGTGAGCTAACTGGGCCCAAAACTGCCCGGTCTACATTTCGGCCTGCTGAAGGCCCGTCGACGACCAGTGAAAATTGAGGCCCAACATGCAGTTTGGCCTGCTAAAGGCCCGTGGTTTCATCTTGGCCGTAACAGGCCAGTACAATATTCAGCCTGTTAATGGCCCAACACTACCTGGGCCAAACTAAGCGCTGGGTCGACAAAAGGCCCAACTAAAATATAGGCTAGTGTATGTTTGGGCCTGGCGCAATGTGTGAAGGCCCCAATCATTCGGGCCCAAGAAAGACGCAGGCCGGCCCAATTGTGGCCCGCTAAAAACCTGGCCCGTTAGAGTCGAATGTTTCGGTCCGGTCGACTACATCTGATTTTTTTCAGATAGCGAATGATGGCAGTAACTAGTAGGAATTAAGAACAAACCTACTCTATACAATAAAGAAATTACGGCATAGTAACTAAGAATAAACCTACACTATACAATAAAGGATTTAAGGTATATTACATCCACTGGGCATCGAAGTTCGCCACCAGTGATCATAAAGAGCAACGAAGAAGCAGATTACAAAAACTGGGCACCATTGCAGCGTAACAAAATAATACTGAACTGAGACCACTTCCAAGACAGTTCAAGAAAGGTTAGCCTTGTGGGGGAACTGCTGTGCAAGCTGCTGAGTAAGGCTGTGAGACCGGCCTAGCATGTCGGTCATAGCTTCCAGGTGTAGCTGTTTAGCGATGAGGTTCTCATTGGTGTTCTCCACAATCTTTCTTAGAGATAGGGCTTCAAGTTGAAGTTGAGTTGCAGAGTGCCTTTCTGCTAGAACTTGGGACTAAAGAAGTCGAACTGATTCAGACAATGAATTCTGTGAGCTTATCTGACTGTTAGTCTCAAGTAACTTGAACACTGCATCAAGACAATACTTTGGGGCTGTCTCGCTATCTTGAAGATGTTTTGCCTTCTTTGCTGCAATATATGTTGGGTTTGTCTCACAGCCTTCAGCAGACTTGTGCATGCCATCAGGCATATCACCCTGAAACAAAGCAGAGAGATGACAGGTTTTGCACGTGTATAAACAAAGATGATAACTGTTCTGTCAATTCTATCCAATTTCAAATTAGAAAATAAAGAGTAAGTTCAAAATATCAATAGCATAATTTGGCATTGTTCATAATGCGGGGAGCTTCACCACACTAATGGATTACCATGTCAACATAACAAGCATAGATGAAGGGCAAAGAAAATCATTGTATCTATTTTGGATAATGTGCATGGCATGTTGTTCATATCATCAGCCACATCAGTAAGATAAAACAGGAGATGACAAGGTGCAAACGTGGGCTGCTTCACCACACACTGGATTATAGATCCACAAAACAAGCATACATATAGGGAGTATTAAGTAATGTGCATGGTATGAATAAGGAATTTGGTTTTACAAGTAAAACTTAGAACTTACGGTTCTTACGGACATGCATTTTGGTAGAAACAACAAACTAAACAACAGTAAATGATAGGGAGTATGAGCAAATTAAACAGCAGTTGAGGATAAAGGCTTTAGAAGGACTGACTTACATTAAAAGTTAACACCGGATTTATAATGCCCTTCTCCATGTCAAGGGAAGGATAACTCAAGAATTTCAGCACAGAATCTTCTTCATAAGCATTGCCTGTACTCTACATCTTGTAGAGAGTAATTATAGATATGATAATACTGGAAGGGATAGAGGATAATGAAGATAAGATGCAGATTGATGCTACATAATCAACTACCAATCCCTGGAAGTACAAGCATTACAGGAAAAAATGTACTGACAAGAGCAATGGCTACACTTTTGCACTGGCATTGTCTATGTATTCTACTTGTTGGTAAGATTAAATATATATATGATCTTTTTAATAAATGGTGGGCGAGGGAGATAAGATGCAGAATGCTACAAAATGAACCAATCCCTCTTCCCATAATACAAGAGTGTTTTGAACACTGGTGTACTGTACAAAACGTTCTTATATTATGGGACGGAGGGAGTAGCTATTAATGTAAGTACATTGATAGACCACGTTCAGTCCTTACAAGAGGACTGTAGAGCTAAACCTCTTCAAAAGCATTGGGTTGATTCTAAATTTATGTAAGAGTCCATACGGATCTTATAATGTCCACCAAATGGACGATTACGAGGCTAACATGTGCAGTGATGCTACCTAATCAAACAGCTATGGAAGTAAGTATGGTCATACAGGGCAAGAGGTACTCACAAGAGCAATGTAGTGTGTAGTATAGTTGCGAGATTCTGTGATCCCTTGAGAATGAATGTTCTTCTGCTAACAGTTTTCGTACAAGTGAGACATTAAGGAAAATGCAGAAATGTAGTTCAAATTGTGATGTGATATCATAGACAGTACCTTACGTTGCAGCCGAGACCAATGTGTAACAAGATTATTCCAGTCACCGTCGGATAAATGTAGCACCGAAGACTTTACAGAAATTTCGTTCAGAGGCTTGCCATCGAAGTGCGCTTGCCTCAGGTAGGAACGATACTTCATCAACGAGTGCTTGAAAAGGGCAACCAACCCTTGCTCGTCATCACAATCCAGTTTGCTCCTCGCCTATTTAAAAGAATGAAATCTTGTGTCTTCTGTCAGCAGAAACATATGTAGTAATGACCATGAATAACATTACTACATTACTTACGCGTAAGTTGCAAAGGAAGACTGGAAATTGTTCTGTGTCTGTGGTATAATCTTTCCATGAAGGAAAGATGCGCACAAAGTTCCTGACAACAACATAAGCTTCGTCTTCTAAACTGGGAAGAAATGGAATAGGGGTCCTATTTGCTGCAATTGGGGCTCTCTCTGGTTCGAAAAGGGATTTGGCAACTGGATTTGGTGTACTCTTTGCTGGAATGGGGGTTTTGCGTCGTACAGCTAGTGCTATGTCAACTGGCATAATCATACTGTTTGCTGCAGTTGGGGTCTGCTGAGTTGGGGCATCAGAAATGACCAGTGTAGTAGGGGTAGAGTCTGCTAGAGTTGGGGTATTTTGTGGGTCAGGTGATATTGCAACTACACCTAATGGGCTATTTGATTTATCAGGTGCCACTACCTTTTCCAAATACTTTGCTTGTGATCCTCCACGATCAGCAATCGCCCTCTTCCTTTTGAACGTATGATACACAAGAATAGCATTTGAATGGATAAATATGGTATGATGACAGATGGAATATGTACTAAAAATGGATAGGCAGGGCGTATTCACATACACGATGTGTAAACTAAGCTAATGGCAGTTCAACAAAGTAGAAGTAATGCAAAACATCAGTTGCAAGATATGTGTGAGCAATGTAACCTTGGAAAGTTAGAGCAAGTACCTTGATGGGTGAATAAGATAGGGCATCTTCCTCTGACTCCTCCACTAGGGAGCTACATTGACTTAGGTCTCCCTCTAGCTCAGAATCACTGTTAGGATCATATTCTGAGCATGAATCTGTAGGTGGAGAGCGTTTGCATTGCATTACATCCAGACTTGATTTCAGTCCCTTAATGCCAAGTTTGACAGCCATGGCACTGTTCTGCTTTATTCTTTTCATGCGCGCAAGCTCATAATCATTATGATGTTGTTCAGAATCTGAGATTCATGAAAACATAAAAAGTAGTCAGATTATCTATGGAATGCATTGCGGGTTCAACTCGGAGAGTGTCTCCCTATAAACCCCTGCATATGCAAAGTTCACCTCCCCAACCATGCTAGCCAGACCGCACACAGAAATACAAACCCCTTATGTCTCTATAACAGGCAGGCACACATTTCAAAACTGAAGTAGGAACATTAGAATCATATGAAATTTGTATTTGAACAAATAAACTAAGCAATTATGAGTGGCGTAATGTTTAGCTTCAAGGGTGGAGTGTTGGTAGTGCGACACAAAGCAAGTAGGCAGATTGTATTCCATGTAAAAGATCGAAACCTATGTAAAAGCTGGAAATGACACTTTCTTTCTATACAATGCAGTGTTCGTTACCCACACATGATGGAAGAGATCACATAGAGAAATACTATTCACTCATGTCTACAGTTCCAGTATTTAGAAACAGGGTGGTCCACCCTAAAAGAATATTGACAACAAATATGACAAGGCAAGCATAGATGTAGTGAATCAATCATTTACTTGTGAGCTTACTAGGACAAGTATGCAGAATTGTAACTGCAGTAAGAGACTGTCCAAAATCTGAATGAAGAAGTTTGTCTAGCACTTATTGTTTGCAACTAATCGACGTGAATAATTGGATATTATATCGAATGAGTAAGAAAGACAAGTAAAATTGTCAACAAACCTGGCTTGTAGTAGTAATCTGGGTCAATGTCACTACGACCAACAATCCAAAATGACTAGTTTCTGTTCCGAGGGCCGGAATTTTGAAAACCCTGTGAACTTTAGAGGTACTAAAGATTACCGAAATACATCTGAACCGTTAAGTGTAGGTAGCACTGAGCACACAACAAACCCTAATGATAGTCCTGCCTAATGAGTAATGAATCAATTAGAAAATGGGTGATGAGGAGTGGCTGCTGAGTGTTGAGGACGTATCTCAGGATAAATTGGTTTGGCTTGGTGGGTGCTGCACGCCTGAGCCCTGAACGGACTGGGAAGGTAGGCATGGCGGCGCGCCCGGGCAGCGGTGACGCTGTTGGGCGAGCGGCTCCTAGCCTCCTGTTAGTCCGGCGTCTCCTCCTAGAGTCATGCCGTCCGGGGACGGCAAGTCGCCGGCGAGGCAGGCGGCTGGGGGCGAGTAGAGATCGGAAGCACGTAGCAGAACAGAGGGGAATCGGGGCCTGGGACGACCCAAAATCCCAGGGTGGGCCGGCCCACCGTGGGCACCCTATAGAGATACACACCCGGGCGACGAACATCCATTTTCGAAACTAATTTAGGAACATTTAGCTGACCAATTAAACAACTCTGTTTTAATAATATCAGATTCGTATTTGAACAACTAAGCTTGTTTAGCTTGATGGGTGGAGCAGTGTTATTATGACACGAAGCATGTATTCTGATCGTATAGTGATCATTAAAGGGGGAAACTCTAAGCATATTTTTTTTAGCAAAAGAGGGTTTCCCCTGCGATTTCTATTAAAGAAACCACCACAGAACCAACATGATCAATTAAAACCTAAGCATGATCAATTAAATTGTATTATGGCTGTGCCATGGCAGATTTGAAGCTGCAAACCGGAGAAATGATATTTAGCATCCATTGTTTGCTTCGAACTAAGAACTAAATTCTAAGAGCTGAAAAGAAAGTAGAGTAACCAAGTTAAGATCTATTTTCTGGTTGAGATCAAAAAGTTGAGGAGATATGAAGTACCACCTCTCTTGCGGCGCCATGTAGGCATCGGGGGTGCAATGGCCGTCGGTGGCGTTGAAGCAGATCTGCGATGGTAGAGGGGTGCATCGGGGGATAAGTCCCGTTGCGGTGGAAGAGAAGGTCGTGTGAGCGGCCCCGGCAAAGAGGACGACGGTGCCGATGAAGTGAGAGGACGCGGTGCAAGGCTATTGGTCCGTCGCCATGGATGAGAAACGTCCATCTCTAGCAGTGGACGACGCGTTCTTAGTAGGCGCTCAGGCATGGTGGAGGACGGTGGCGATGGATGTGGTGGAGGACGGCGGCGATGGATGGGGTGGCGGACGGAGGCTGGTGTGGGGATGGGGTGTTCTAGCGCGGACGGTGTATGAATGGGAAAATGGAGGGAGAGGTACGGGGAACCATGTTTTTGGGACGCGCCTGTCTGAAATATGGGAAAGTTACGAACTTAGCCCCCGTTTAAAATTTGGACGTCTCGTCGGTTGGGGATAGGATGGTAATCTTGCATCTCGCCAATATTTGCCTAGAGCGATTTCGGGCGAGGAGAGGGTGGTTGGCGCCCATGGTGTATGAACGGGGCTGACAGGTAGGGCGGTTGTGTCATGTCTGAGTGAAGTTACAAACCTGCCCCTATTGAAAATATTTGCCTACATCGATTTCGGCCGAGTCGAGTTTGTTTTGCCGCCCACCGTGTATGAATGGGGAATGGAGGGAGAAACAGAGGTCTTTCGGACGAGCTTGAATCAAATGAGTTTTGCCGCCCATGTTTGACGCCCACCGTGTCGGAATGGGCTCAGAGGCGGTCGTGTCACGTCTAATTGAAGTTACTAACCTACCCCTATTTAGAGCAGTGGAAATCGGGCCAATGGATTGTCTGTGTAATGGGTAGACAGTAATTTCCATCTCCCAAACACTTGGATTCGGGCAGCCGACGTGGGAGTGGACATTTTGCTACTTCTTTCGAATTTTGGGACAATAAGCATCGATGTTTACCCTGGCAACTAAATTCGAATCCATTTTGTATTCCTATATGAATCTTTATAAATCATTCTATGTGTTTTATATATCTTCAAAAGGATGACAAAGATGTATTCCACTGTCATATATGAATATGGTTTACAAATGCCGATACTCAAATTAAGAAAATAGAATCCAGTTTAAGGTGAATTTGAATATTTGGAACACTTCATGTCCAACTCAAATGTCACACGCAGCATAATGTGTACTCCCATTTAGATATGTACACAAGCGATGTATCAAGATTCAAATACCGAGTCAATCAACCAAGAATGTACAGAACTAACAGACATATAAACACTTATAGAGTATATGGATCAATAATATCAACTAACATACATAAGCCAGGCCGCTGTACTTTTTTTTGGCTACAACAACATCCTTTTTAGCCAGCATCTTGGCCCTTTCCGATGCGTGCCACTTATGGTCCATCTATACTACTACTATTGCTGAATGCACATTCAGCCCGATTGGCATATTTGTAGGTCTGGCACAGCAATCCAAATGAAATGTCTCCGAGTCTTATCAATTAATACAGACTTGTGCTCAAATAAAATTACAAACCAAAAAAACAATTATTACATGATCTCTAAAACAAATGGTTTGATTGATTACATGAACAGACAACAAAAAGGTTATTCAACCATGGAAAGAACATTTCACCTATGATTTACCAAGTAGGAATTTAATTTCCTTTTTTCCTTCAGGACCTTAACAATCTGGTCAGTCTCAGCTTGCTTCGTTTTGAAATCCACCAAATATTTAATGGTTGTCTTGAGTACTGCTTGTGATTGTGCTATTTGCTTCCTCAACATGTCAACTTCATCTCTAAGTGCAAAAGCAGAATCTCTTTCTACCACTAGTTTAACCTCTAGAGCATCAGCAGTTGGCAATTCATAATGCACGATTGGGCCGGTGCCACTGCTGTGGGATGATGCAACGTCCATGGGGACCTCACTCTTTGATCTTGGGCTAACCTGTTTTGCCATTAAAGTTCCGATTGGATTCAGAAAAGTTGAAGTTAGCAAAACATCTCAACTGGGAGTTATAACAGCAAACCAGTTAAACAAACAAGGAATTAAAGAGTTTCAATTGGATGCTGAAAAGTAGTTATTAACATCATTGTAACCTGCTGTTGCAGCAGCAAAGCAGTTAAACAAACAAGTAGATATTTAAGTTAAGGCAAACAGGTAATTCTTAACAGTAAGTATCAAACACATAGATAGGCGCAGTCTACAATATGATTAACAGGCTATGCCATTATGTAATCAGTAGCAAACTAAATTAAGCCAAGCAACATAATTGAACAATTTTGCAATAAGTGGCTAACTAAAATTCCGAGAAGTAGGTAACTGAACTTATGCTAGTTCTTTGTACAGGCACACTGCAACTTCTTTTTCGCTTACAAGGTTGTACGAAGGAGTCCATGGCATCAATTGCTTGGATACGCATTCCCAATACTTCTTTCTTCCCACACTGCATGGGTAAGTCGAATGGTTAATCTGGTAAGATGGTGCGTCCTTGATATGTTATATGAGGACGTGTAGTTAGACTAGTTGTAGCCAAACACATCACACTGGCTTTTACTATATATTTCATGCGATTACTTTTGGCATATCGAGATCTAAGCAATCTACAATAGGATGAAAAGACTGGCATCCTTCACATTATTGGTGAACTCAGTTCATAGAAACAAGCAATTCAACCATTCTGTGGGTAAATCAAAAGCGCCACTGGAATATTTTTCACTATCCAATCATACACGCAAAAAGGGGCGACGCCACCATAGGGGCTAGTATGGGCGGCCACCTCAGGTGGTTGGAAAGTGTGCACATAGTTTGAGTCGTCCAGGTTGGCCCATGCTAGTTTTGTTCGTCCCAACGCACAAGAAGGCAATGTAAAAAATGAAGAAAAATGTTTCAATTTGGATGGGCCAATAACATAAGTGCAAGGCAGGCCCTATAGCAGGCTCGCGGCCCAAACGAGCGCCTCCCATATCGATCGACAGCAGGAAAAATCCCAATTCATTCGCTCCAGCCTCTAGTTTGGTTCGCTCCTAACCTAGCCACTGCTGGACAGACCGACACATCACTTCCTCACGCCCTCGTTGGAGGGCGGTCGTCGGGCTTCAAGCGAACGGAAGGACAAGAAGATGAAGATCCAACCCTGGGTGTAGCCTGCATGGGAGGCAGCGGCGGCAGCACGGGCATGGCATCGAGCTTGCGCAAACGGACAGTCGCAGCTTGCAAGAGTAGCATGCACAACGAGCAGGTACATCACATCCCTGATTATATCTAATTGAACTCTTCAATTTCTGGCTAATAGTTAAACCTGACGGTGTTGTAAAACTGCTTGTATGTAGGGAATCTATGGGAAAATGAAACCAATTTCTACTTATTTTATAACTCCCCCAATCAATACTGAACTGACTGAATCTGATGTATCTAATCAAGTTTCCGGTGCAAACATACAAGTTCATGTTGTTCTTGAGCCTGAAGTGTCTAATGAATAGACTGCTAATGAAGGATTTGATGCAAACATTTTACATGCTCCTGGTGATGAACATATAGTGTCTAATGAGGGATCTAATGCAAGCATTTTGCAAGCTCATTGAAGGATTTAGTGTCTAATGATGATATACTATGTTGATAGAGACAGAGATTTGCAGGCATTGATGACAAGCAAATTATACTGCATTTTCATAGCTTGAGGAAATGTCGAGGCCATCTACCAGAAAGTCCCCGTATCATGACAATATAGCATAAATACTTTTCTAATCTATTTTTTGAAACTATTGGCATACTCGTGCAGGATAGATATATTGATATGCAGTTTGCGCACTGGTTATACGTGCAATTACACTTCGATATTTTCAGCCAGAGAACGAATAATTCAAGCTGGTACAGACCATATTTGTAGTCCTTGTACACCATGTTGCATTTTGTGTTTTTTGGTGCTTGCATCATTTAGTGTTTATAATCTGAACTACTTTGGATCATTAGCTGGTTTTCAAAGTGCATGTAGCTTCACATTTCTCAAGTTATGTTGATTTCCGGAGTGCAAGTGCCTTCGTATTTTTTAAGTTAAATGTTCGCCCCTGGTAACTTGAATTCATGGATCAGCCACTGCACACAAATCATACATGAATGCCAGTACGAATTAAATGAAATGCAGGGACTTACGCTAGCTCATTGTACATGCTCACTGCAGCTCTGCTTGCGCTTGGGATGTTCCATGTACAAGTCCATGTTACCACTTGCTTGGATGTGCAAGCCTTGTGCTCCTTGCATCCACCTCTGCATTTTTGACACGACGAATGGTTGATCAAATAAGAGGAATCGACCTTGATGTTGTACCGGAGGACAGATACTTACAAGGTTATATGGGCGTGCAGGATGTGTACCGGATCCCGTTGCGCCGTCATGCTTCGCTAAAAATGGATTTACTTGTTTCAGATGATATCTCCAGAAGAAATAAGAGTTAAAGTCAGAGTTGCATAGGCGTGTAAGCTAAGAGAGCAGTGATAGGATATCCAAACATCGTCGGAACAGTGCACAAGGGAGTGATGTGTGGATACCTAGTTCGGGCCAGCGTTTGGGCATGCTCGCCTAGCTAGAGTGCGGGTCACTTCAGAGCCGTTGAGGGTGATGCGCTGGCTGGCCGCGCACGAATGCAGATCTTGAGTGGAAGTGGAGCGCTACGATGCGGTGGACGAGACCATTGGTGAAGCCCCAACGGCCTCGGGGGGCGGAGGTGCGACGATGTGCTCGGTGAAGTAGCCCCGGTGAGCTGGGAAACGGCGTCGGTGAAGCACACCTGATGCGGTGGAACTCGGTGTCTGTGAGGTACGTCGGTTGCGGCGGCCGATGTTGTCGGTGGACCACCCGGTGCGGTGGACGAGGGCGTAGATGAGGTAGCTCAGGTGCGGTGGTGAAGCGCGACCGTCGTCTTCGTCGTCGTCGTCCGGCACAAAGGTGGGGAACGGTGGGGAAAGAGACGAGACGAGGGGCGATTCGAGGGTTGGCGGCGAATTAGGGATTTGAGCAATCTGGGCGCGGAAGGGGACGGTGGAGAAGAGAGATTTTGCAGGGCTGGAATTGGGGGCTCCAGATATTTCAATCCGAAACGTGGAAGCGCGAACTTATATTGTCGTCGTGGCGCCGAAGCATAGTCCTGTCGGGGTGGTCGCATGTGTCGGACGGACGCGTAGCACCCAGCCACCCACCCCCCTCCCCCCCCAAAAAGGACGATGACAATATAAGTTCGCGCTTCCATGTTTCGGACTATGCTTCGGTGCCTTAAGGCACCTGCCTTTGTGTCCATGCCATGTGGGCCCAACAGGTGGCTGGCCCACATGTCAGTGACCCAAAGGCAGTTGCCTTTAAGGCACCGAAGCAGCGTCCACCCCGACACAACCCTGGTCTGCCTGGTGCACCTACATTTGAGAATGCAAACGAATCTTCTTTCATTTCCAAACGAATCTGTATGTATTACCATGCCCGCGTTTTCCTTGCAATAATTAGTCATTCGAAACGAGATACTCCATCCGTTCACTTTTGTAAGTCGTTTCAGACAACTTAAAATGAAGTTTTGCACATTGTCTGAAATGTCTTCAAGGTCTTATAAAAGTGAACAGAGGGAGTACTATAAATTAATTAATCAGGAGTTATTTGAAAAAAATTCGAAACGGTACCCACGCTAACGTGGATTAGAGTGTGTGTCACATAATTAGTTATTTGAAATAGAGTGTGTGTCACGTAGTTAGTTATTTGAATTAGAGTGTGTGTCACGTAGCAATCTCCAATTCTAACGTGGATTTCGCATTTCACCGTATCCACGCTACTTTTTTAATACAAATTCATATGTATATGATGAACACCATGGTAGTGAGAAAACTTTTGGATGGATTCAAACATATGGCCTACAAAATAGCACAACAAACTGAGTCAATGTCAACTTTTCGAAACTTAGTATGGCACGAATTTGAAATAATTACCCGTATGCCTTACAATGTACACCGAATTGAAACATCGATATTAAGTCTCGTACTATGTACATTCAAATGTTGTTTTTAGCCCCCAAGCACAAACGCTACATACTTCTTGTATCGGTCAATCTTCCTCTCCTAACCACCTTAGGAAGCTATCGGTTTGCAACACACGTTCATTCTTTCTCTCCATGTTTCGATCTCTAAGTCTCTCAACTACACAACCCCTTTTCCACTCTGTTACCAAATGTACTTACCTCACACACCCGCCATTGCACCCCATGCCGAGCTCTCTCTCTCCCCCTCTCCCTCTCACCCTCTCACGCTAAATACATGCATTGCCTATCTAGCCCCCCAACCTCTCGTGCACATGCACGCACGTTGTATATCTAGGTCACTCCCTCGAGACTGCCTCACTCTTTCTTCCGCACGGCGGGCCACATTCGCTCAATCTCGCTCTCTTTATCTGAGTCTCGTTTAACCTCATTTTCTTTCACACACAAATGATATATCTCCCTGTTCGGGCCTCGATCGACACACTCTATACTCTCTCACGCAGATTGTCTATCTAGGCCAGTCCATCCAAGCCGCCGCCACTCTTTCGACCTCATGGTGGGCCACACTCACTCAATCTCTCTCTCTCTCTTCGTATGTCTCGATTGACCTCGCTCTTTCTCGGACAAAAACGATATATCACCATGTTTGAGCCCAATTCGACCTATTCACATTGTATACTCTCTCATGCACATCGTCTATCTAGGTCACTCTCTCCAACCCGTCTCACTCTTTCGATCGCATGGCGACCCTATGTGATCGGTTGACCTTGCTTCCTCCCACCACAAAATATATCTACACGTCTGTGACTGGATCATCTCTCAAGCTCTATCTTACAACCCTCACCCTTTCCAAAAAGCTCAATCGGACAATATCTCTCCAGAGCATATATATTTGTTCAATGAATGTCGGACCACACTCACTTTGTCTCTCTATCTATATGTCTCTCGATTGACCTTGATTTCTCACACCGTATCTTACACGCGTTGAAGCTACTACCTCTCCACCCCTCGCAAAGCCGGAGCTATTTACATTGTGAGGGGCACTCTAACCTTGGATTAATTTGTGTAGGCATTTGTTCCGGTCGGTTTAGATTATATTTTTGTAGCATTCGGCCCACAACTACTCCAAACACCGTTGCAACCCACGCAACTCCCCTAGTTGATTTCCCTCTGGCTCGGTCATCGCTCTCTCGCACGTCCTTTCTCGCCTTCAACGTCGCACCATGGTATTATTGAAAAAACTATGTTGTTCTCTTTAATTATTATAAATAAGCTACAAAACTACACACCGATAGTCTACTTGGAATGGAACAAATTTCGACCCACAAATTAAAGTGCTACAAACTACACACCGAGGGGCCCACATGTCATGAAAAAAATTTGGACCCATATACAAATTAAAAAATAAAGGACGAGGATCGAACATGCGACCGGGCCTTGAAGCCGCACGTCAATAGGCAACATACGTAGAATAGCAATGTTTGTTGTACCCCCTCTGTTCACATAATGTTTTTATATTACCGCAGCCTAATTAATGGATAACATGTAATATTATTTTTAGTACTATTCGCCTTCACTTACTGGTGGGTTCCATGTGTGCTCTCTCTCTCCCCTCCCCTTCTGCGTTTAGACGCACGGGCAAACATGAGGAACTCGCGGGCGATGTTGCCATTGACCATATCTAGACGCATTCACAAGTCACGGCACCAGTTTCACGTACTAGCAGCACTAGTCAGTGTGTATGTGCAATGCATGTTAATTTGGAAGTATATTAAGTGCATGCGGATATTAACTACTAGGATATTATTTGCGTGTTGTCATGTGATTAGCACTATTTTTGGCATGAAATTAACTGCATGCTAAACGTGTTGAGCGCTCGACATTGAAGCAGTCTAGGCCGTTGGATGACAAGGAATACATGTGGCTTGATGACGTTTTATATTTAATTTGATACGGCTCTAGCAGAACATTCAATCGATCAAACCATACATTTCGTTCAGTCTGACTCCGACTTTAAATTATACGACGATTGATATAAAATAAATGGAAATGATAAATGTTAGGATTTTAAGCATGGCAATCCGAACGTTTTTCATGGAAAATTTAGATTACAGGCGGCGGCGGGGGCGTCTCGCGATGGGAAGCGGCTCCTCTGCCGTGCTTTGTGTATCGTCGGGCCACTGACCGACGGCGACGACGACGTCTTGCGCCGTTGTTGGCGTACTCCTGGACGTTGGCCTAGCTTCAAGGAAGGCCAAAACGTTCTGGACTTCGGAGCGAGTCAACTAGCTAGAGGAGGCGACTGGAGTTGGTGCAAGGAAGCGGTCGACGGCGGCCATCCATGTCGCTGAGGGGGGCACTGGCACCCGCGCGGGGACAGGCGCTGTCAACGGCGCGGCGGAGACATTCGTGTGCACGGGCACCGGCACGGGCGCGCACGTCAGTGCACGCACAGGCGCATGCGCTAGCAGGTGCACGGGCACCAGCACGGGCGTGCGCGTCAGTGCACGCGCAGGCGCATGCGCTGGCAGGTGCACGGGGATGGGCGCTGGCGTAGTCGGGGCGACGGGAGCCGGAACGGGAGCGGGGACATGCGCGGCGTCTCCCCGCAAGGCCAATTCAAGCTCGTCCCAAAGCGCCTTATGTTCTTGAGACTCCGGCTGGGTGTCTTCCTCAGGAAACTGGAACACTAAGGGCAGACCAACGTGATGCGGCATGGCGTACGTTTAGGTCAGGCTAGTTGGAGGTAGACGACAGGAGAATCGGAGAGGAAGAGAGAGGATTGTAGTGATACCGGGTAGTGCGGGGTTGATTTTAAACTGCGGCACCGGCAACATTAAAAGTGGGAGCAGTTGGGACGACGGTGGGCGACGGAGCCTGGTTAAAGGGCTCGCCTCCCGGTGAGCCTGCACAGCGGTCTGCTCGCATGCCTCCCTGACAGCTGGCGCAGCGGTCTGCTCGCACGCCTCCCATCGACTCACGCGCTTACTCGGATGGCACCTGCTGATGAGAAGCGGGGACTCGTGGCAGCATGTAAACGCCCACGGTTTCAATAGTGAAAGCGTTCGCCTTAACATGACAGGTCTTTGTTCCAAAATACCTTGGCTCTTCATTTGTGCAACTTGTCATAAGCAGCTTGTCTCAAATTGAAGAAAAAACTTACCAAGTAATATTTGTGCCATATCACGTGACCATGCTTAGTTTCAAGAATTTATGCTCACTTTTGGATTTTCTGAAATTTAAGATCCAGGATTCAAAACAATATCATAACCTGCATCATGCAATAAATTTTCAAGTCGTACATCTGTCCTGTTGTATTTCTTAAGAAAGGATTTGGTTAAACATTTTGCTTAGTTAGACTTCAGACAAGTTATATATGCAGAGTAAAAGGATAATCCCTCCGTACCAGTGCATTGCATGATATATTAACTCAAGTACTAGGCACGAACAAACGGGCTCAATTCCGTAGTAGTAGTACGTACTAGGCAATGCAGTTGACGGGTGACCTTGACGAGCGGCGACCGAGGAAATTGAACCATGCTCGGCACGGTAGGTAACGTTGTCTAGTTACTAAAGCATCCCTCCGTTGTTCATCGGTAGTCATTATGGACCGGGGACATGAGGGGAATTTCCTAGGGCTGGAATTCTGGCCACCAGATATTTCGACTGAAACGCTGAGGCTCGACTGGTTGGGGTTGCCTAATATGCATACCACGCATGCCACCGAAGGACACGGGCCCAGTTTTTTTAGGATCAACACGAGCCAAGGTCTGGCTGGTACGCCATTGGATCCTACCATTCGAGAATACGAAAGGAACCTTTTAAATTGCCGAACGAATCTATGTGTATTACAATACCCGTATTTTCCTTGCAAATACTAATCTCAACGTGGTAATTGATTTATGACAAGTTGTTGAATTAGAGTGAGTTTGTGATATAGTGATCTCAACGTGGATTTCACATTTCATGGTATCCCTAGTAAGTTCTCCAATGCAAATTCAAATTTAAAAGATGAACACTATGGAGGTGAGAAAACTTTGTATGTATCAAGCATATGACCACACACACACACACAGAGACACACACGCACGAACACAACAACAATCCAATAAGTATAGTGCATCTATTTTTCCAAACCATGCATGTATGACACGAATTCAAAAATACTCCTTCTATTCCTAAATATTAGTCTTTTAGAGAGTTCAACAAGTGACTACATACGGAGCAAAATGAGTGAATCTAGACTCTAAAATATGTCTATATACATCCGTATGTGCCAGTCCATTTGAAGCCTCTAAAAGACTAATATTTAGGAATGAAGGGAGTAAAATGTAAGACATCCATGGTCCTTAGTTCAATATTTAAAATGAACATGAAACTAAAACATGAATATTAAGTCTAGTACTACAGTACATGCAAATGTTGTGTTTAGGCGGAGGTATGATTGTCGGGGGTCAACCCCTCGACCTTAGATAAAATTGTGGAGCTCTGTTTAGGGTTGTTTAGATTATATTTGTCCCCACCCTCCCAATCACCGATTGGTTGTGCACCCCCACCCCTCCTCCCCGGGAGAATATCATGTGCCCCCATACCTTAGATGCTATATGCCGATACGAGTTGCTTGGAGCTTGTAGATCTGAGATATAGCAGCTCACATGATGTGTCTTAATATTTTTGCAGGAAACCTTGATGAGTTTGAGAATTGCACACAATTTCTACAAAAACTACTTAGATGCCCTTTGATCCCATATCCAACGACCTCGAAGCTCGTATCACCGTAGCATCTAAGATGAAGGAGGACATCATATTCTCCTGTATGTAAGAATATCATGTGCTACCACACCTTAGATGCTTTGGTGATACAAGCTCTTCGGAGGCGTTGGATTTGTGACCCAACACCTCCTCGGTGGTTCGAATGGTTTTTTGCAGAAAATCCCCAAAAGAGTTCCGCCACTGCTTACAAGCACAAAGACTGCTCAGATGCCATTGGATCTCAGATCAAACGACCTCCAAGCTCGTATCACTGTAGCATCCAAGCTGCGATAGCACCTTATGTTTTCTCGCACGGGAGAGTATGAGGTGCTCCCGCACCGTAGATTCTATGGTGATACGAGTTCACTGAGATCTAACGGCCCATAGTAGGAGGTTTGAATGTTTTTGCAATATACGACTGATAGAGTTTGGGAAATGCGCATAAAGTACAATTACTACGCATGTGCCATCTGATCACTGATCATACGACCTAGATGCTCATATCACTGTAGAGGGTAATTAAGCTACGAGGAGCACCTAATATGAGCACCGGGGAGCCGTTGGATCAAAGATGCAGCGGCACACATGAGGCCTAAATGTTTTATTTGCAAAAAAACCTTTGGAGAGTTTGGAAATTACGCATAATTACAAATACTACTCCCAACCTATTGGATCTCACTTCCAACGGTGTAAAAACTCGTATCACCATAGTATCTAAGCTGCAGGGTGGATGTGATATTCTATGCCGCTGTCATTTTTGTTCGTAAACTTGCAAAATACGTGTAACTCGTGCCATTACTTGTCTAATCGCGCAAAGTGTTTGTTCAAAAAAACCATCCGACACTGAAATATCGGAACAACACACGGGGATCCCACTTGTCATTAATCAAATTTGGACCTAAAACTAACAAATCTGAAAGACGAGATTCGAACTGGCAACCTGGACTACGAAGCGTAAGTCAATAGCCTGAAAAAACGAACGGTTGTTGGCTTTGTCCCATAACTTGATTTTATACAGTACTTGCGTTGAGTAGAGTAGAGGGAGTGCCTCGTCAACACTTGCATGACCGTTGTCTCACTTACTGGTGGGTCCCAGGTCTGCGATATCAATCTCTCTTCTCTCCATCGTCTAACCTTTGCATGGGCACACACACGAAGAGCGGCGCTAGCTTGCCGTGGTGTTATTACAACTAAAAAAGTCTTGGAAAATAGAAGAATCGCCTAGAACAAGAGACGTTGTGGCTGGTCGAGACGGAGCTAACCACATCTATCCTTCATGCCATGTTTGCATGATGAAGCTGTGTGGCTAGTGGGGTGTTTTCGACCGACTGGCTGGGTCCCGAGGTTGAACCATAGGTACTACGTCTAATATAGTATATTTTTTCACGCACATTTTTCCTCCGTGCCGAGACGTGGCACACCCTACCACACGGTTTCGGGGTCCTCCCGGGTGGTGCACGCATATATTCTTCCTGACGTGGGACGCCCTACCGCGTGTTTTCTGGGTCCTCCTCGGTCGTAGCGCCGAAGCAAGTAAATGAGTCATCAAATCACGAAAGACCACCTTTCCCGCCGAGTACATCAGTGAAGCACGGTGGCTAGCTAGTTGGGCTAGTTCGACCGATTAGCTAGGCCACCGCCACATTTGTTTTTTCACCCCTTTTTTATCTACTTGCCGGCAAGTAAATTCAAATATCCACCGCGGCGTTGCTCTGGTGTTTGGGTGCGGCAGGATTTTTAATTTTTTGATTGACGGGAGCAGGCGCGGCAGGATTTTTAATTTTTTGATTGACGGGAGCAGGCGTGGCAGCAATTAGTCACGATGACTCCGCGTGTAAAAACCCACTGCTCCCTGATGTGAGAAGTCGTCGACTGGTGTTTTACCGTGGTGAAAACCAAAAGATTCCCCGCTCCCTCCGCCTTCCCGTTGATTGCATTGCCTTTCAGCCGTTTCGCCCCCTTTGCTTCCTCTCCCCATTGCTTCTACCTGGTGCCATGGCGGCGCAACAGATCACGGAGTCCGAGGTGAGGCGCTTGACACTGGCTCCCGTTGACCGGGAGCGGGTGGTTGCACCCTACATCACCAACGTCATGCGCCTCGAGAAGCAGAGGGACTTCGGTGGTGTTTAGGTGCCCTCTGCATGGGCATGTCCATGTCTCGGCGCAACATGACCGGTGGATCAAACTCAGACGGTGCAGATTAGTCACTGTAGCACAAATCGCGTGGGTGTGTTTGGTTGCATTCTCATCTCAATATAGTTGTTTCCTCTTCGTGTATTTTTGTCAACCTACTAGTGTGGACTCATGCACCCTTCATGCACTCTGCCAAACACCCAAAAGTGGGTCGAGAAGGGAACTTTTGCTCCCATCCCGTGCACCCTTCATACACCCTGCCTAACACTATTCGTGCTTCATATGGTTCATGTTTCTGGAGTACTGTAGCACCGTACTCTTCGTGCGCTGTGGACCTAGTTCTGTTAACATTGATCTCACCGTTCATTCTCGACCGAACAGTCGAAAAAGCGGTACTATGTTACATATAGGAGTAGTTGACATGCGCACAACATCATTTGTTATCGTCATATCTTACTACACTAGCAACAAGATTGTGTAGTACTGACGTATGAACCACTGCACATGCCTAGTAGTAGGAGCACTGTGTATGTTCAAGTGGCTGCTGTGTTTCGCACTCCTCCGTCGTAAGAGTGGAAACACTTATTGTAATCATTTTTTTCTTCAGAAAAATAGTGGACACGCTCTACCGTGCGGATCCTCCTCCAGCCATGCACTAAATTACTCACTTTCACTGACGTGTGGGATAGCCAACACCTGGGTCCACCAGCCATGCACTAAATTACTCCGTAGTAGAGTGACGGTAGACTACCCCAATCGAACCACTGCAGTAATGCCCAATGAGCCATCAAATCACAAAACCCCCTCCTTTCCAGCAGTAAGTTGGACGGATGAAGCAACCATCATTTCACTCTTCTCTCTCAGCTTTCTCTCTTGAAGAAAACCCCCACTTGCTTCGCTTCTTCCTCATCTCGTTCCTCCTTTCACTCTTCTCTCTCAGCTTCCTCTCTTGGATGGACGCCGGAGCACCGGCCGATGTGATGTCTATGGCTCTGGCCAAAACCGTCGAGGCTCATGGTATGAAGAAGCGCAAGCACCCCGCCGAGACTACCGCAGACAAGCTCAAAGCCATCGCCCTGTCCAAGCCCCCCTCTCCGGGATCCCCCATTAAGCAAGTCCAGGTAATGTCTCTTGTTGACGATCTTTTTCTCGATCTTGATCGTGTTTTTTCATCTAACACGCAATACTAGTACTGGTAGTACAACTTTCTGGGTGATCTTGCATGTGATTTTAGTGTGCCAAATGACGGTTCTAAATTCCTCTTTTGACCAAAACATGCAAGAGGTTGACACTGATTTCTTATAGACTACTTTCAACTACTCCCTCTGTCCCATATTTCTTGTCTTAGATTTGTCTAGATACGGATGTATCTAATACTAAAATGTGACTTGATACATTCGTATCTAGACAAACCTAAGACACGAATTTTGGGACAGAGGGAGTACTTTATGAACATCAATGCTACCTTTTAAGAGGGTATATTTGCCTCAGTAACTTGTGTTATGGATATTGCATGTAATCCCTCTGCTCTCATGCCTTTGAAGACATGTTCTAGTGTCTTTGTTCACTCATTTCTGTGCGTATATGTAGTCATATATGGAGTATAATATCAAAAATCATCTTATATTTCTGAACAGAGGTAGTAAAAAATATGGTTTCTGTTTGAATTAGAACCAGGTCCGCGGTGGAGATGAAGTTCTCAAAGTCATGCCGTGTGAACTGGAAGACCTGATGATGAGTTCTGTTGCTGAACTATCCAGCTGCTGTGTCCTTGTCGCCACGTGTCCTGAACTAGTGTTTTCCTGTAGCATTGTTGTCAGGCGTGTTCTCGAGGCTGTACTTGACCACAACAATTTCCTGGCTCTGCCTTCGATTACGAATGGTGTGGTTCTTGTAAAGCTTCCCAACAAATCTGATGCGGCCTGTCTTCATCATCATGTTTATGAGTGGAAAGACCACTCTGTTAGGTTCTCCAAGGTTGACAAGATGGCGATGGTGCATGTAGACATCTCACACGAAGTCCATGGCCTAGTCAGTTATGCGGGGTTCATCCCGTAGGTCGGTGGCAAGAAATAGTCTGCAGAGTTTAGTTAGTGCAACTTTGCTTGTCTGTAGTAAGTACTATTGTTCAATACTTGATTTGTGTTTGTGAACCCTGTATTGTTTATTAGTACTGCCGCTTTTGGTGTGTGGTCAGTCCTGAGAACGGTCTATGTTAATGTCTGTCCACTCAATTCAGTCTGTATATTTTGAAGTATCCAGATCATATTTTTTGTGAGGACGGTTTATCAATTATGGTCACACTCCAATATCTGTATGCATTGCAGGGTTTATCGCACCCACCAGGATTTCCAGTCCCATGGATGTTCGGTCCATACGATTTGTCACTACCTTTGGACTGTCCTGCTTATGGGAGTAGGCGGGGCCCCTGCATGCCACGCGTAGTTGGGTGATCAATCTTCTGTTTAGTACTTCAACATAGTGATTTCCTGGTAAGGATTCACTTGTGTCACATCAAGTAAATCTTATTGATTTACTGTCTCAATCTTATTGATTTAATGTCATGTTTTCTTTCTTTTCCTGCAATTTTACGATGCAGGTTTTGCCATGTGACATTCATCATAGAATAAACCGTTTGGTTTGCTCTACGATGGCTATTTTTGCAGGTTTCACTTCTTATGTCGTGTCAGTAACGAAGGCACTGTCCATCACTTATATTACTGGAAAAAATTGGATCAGTCTGTTGTCTGAGTACAAGCTGAATCCCTATGATGAACTGCAGTTTGGTTTAACAAAAACGCCACAATTAGTCCTTCTCGCGTTTAAAAGAAATGAAGAAAAAGACTGGATCACGGTCACGGATCCTAGTCAAGTTAGAAAGCTGATCATAGCAGAGCAGACACAATCGCTGCTGTCTCGCACAGATCGAGCACCGACAGTTGCTCTAGCACTGACAGCGGCAGCAGCTCAGTCTGATCCAGCTGAGGATTGCGCACTGACCGCATCAGCGGATCAGTCTGATCTACCGGAGGATCGGGCATCGACACCGGCACCTGCTCCGACACCGGCACCAGCTCTACAAGGAGCACCATCCCTGGCAGCAACAGCGACTTCGGCACCTGCACCAACACTTGCACTTGCATCTGCTCCGGCCCGTGCAGTTGCACCGGCAACAGACTAGGCTGCAGTTCGCACTTCATATACCAAAGTCCTTACAAAAACCGACATGTCCACCTTCTTGGTAAGCATTGGCCGCCCAAGTGCTTCGTTCTTTTTTCTTTCCATGTTGTTTCACATGATTCACTGTGTTGATCTAACTGTTTGGATATGTCTTCTTGTTTGCAAATAGAGAATTCCTAGAGCAATGAGGGAGTTGTTCAACAATCCGGGCGACCGCGGCCAAGTTTCTCTTACCATGCGCAGCCTTGGTGTGAATGAACCTGCTCAATATACTGTAAGTACAAAGGATGGTCGCATGATGATTGATGCTAAAGGACGGTCAATGTTCAAATCTAAATCATATCTTGCGGTAGGGGGTGATGTAAAAATCGAACTTTGTTGGCAAGGAGAGCTGGTCCAAATCAACTTTGAAATTCTTCAGTAGCAGCACGCAACTGCCGAACTGATCCATCCTCCGAGAGATTTTGATGTAATAATCTGGCATGGTGAAACAAGTGTCCTGTGTGTATAAGTAGTACGACAATATTATTTATCACATGGTATATCGTTGATAGAATCGCAACTCTGATTGCTGGTTAGGAACTGTCGTTCGATTTCATTCCAACAGCTGCCGTGCTTTATTCAATTTTGTGTATTCGCCTTGCGACAGCATCTAAAACCAGCGCCGTACCGATCGCTTGCAATATGAAAAGCGCTGAGGTAGAACACATGGGCCCCCAAACATGCAGGGTCAGCCCGCGGCCCAAAGTCTAGAACCGTGAGCCTATCTGAGTATTATATTCTCAGCTGAACCCCATAAAAAAAGCTGAACCCCCATAATGCCCGTGCGTTGCAAAGGGAGTATATTTCTCGGCAAGGTGAGCCCGTGATATAAAAGATTTGTATATTTCTTTACAGAGGGAGTATCTCTCTGTCAAAAAATATATTTATGTGTAACTAGTTACTTCTGTCTTTCTACTTCCTTTCGCTAATATGTGGGGCAACCTGCAACGGGGTCCACGTGCCATATGCACAAATTAGAGTGCACAACTTCACGGTAGACACACCCCGGTCGTAGCGCCGCAGTAATGCCTAATGAGCCGTCAAATCACAACCCCCTTTCCAGCTTTAGCAGTAAGCTGGACGGACGAAGCGACAATATTTCACTGGGCCTGAATCCCCTTCTCCCTCATCTGCTTGTTCAAAGAAAACCCCCTCTCGGCGATTGCATAGGGTTTTCTCATGGAGAACTAGGTACGAATTCTTCATCCATCCCCGATAAATCCAAGTACCATGGTGGCAGGTAATCCTAGGATGACAGCCACCGCCGTTGATGCATTTTTCTTCCTACTGAATCTAGTGTGTTTCATTTGCAGTGCCCAAAGTGCGAGTACCCTACATGTTTCTGCGCCCTCGGCGAGACGCCACACTTGTTCCTTCTCATCCTAATACAACATTTTGAAACGCGCACAGTATGTTCCTAGAATCCTCTTTTCTATCCGGGAGGGTGGGTTTTTTTTTGAATATGCTGTGTTCTCATATTATTTTTCCTGCAGTGTATTATTTGCTCTGCCAGAACACATGTACTCAAGATGCTCGGCCTTGCCGTAACTGAATACACTAGTTTAATGGTCACAATGAAGACAAGCCATGGATATAAGTTCCGAGTTGGGTTCATGAACCAAGAAGATCGCTGCTTTTTTTATGGCCGAACTTGGATAAACTTTCTCAAGTGTTACGGACTGAAAGCTGGCACACGAATCTTGATGGAAATAGCAGAACCTGGTCTCATCTTCACTGCGATCTTCCACCCCGACATTGTTCCAATTGTTCATCCATGTTAGTTTTGTATCTGGTTCTTTCTTGTTGCCTCGATTACTTCTTAATCCACCTATTCTGTCTAACTAATCACAATTTAACTTTATAAGTAGCAATGAATCTCTCACGAAGATGCTACTTTTAACTAATATTTTCTTATAATTGGTGGAACGTGTAGGTTTTTTCAGAGTTAAACAGTCTGCTCATTTGTTACTCTATAATAACTCGGCTGTTACTAATGGCACTGAAGTTGACTGGATCGACATCCACAAGTTCCTACACTTTATTGATCGTCTTGAGGTCCTTGTGGGGCGTTTCAATGGTGGAAGGCCACGTGGGATATGTGTGCCACTGCTGCACTCATTGAACAGGTCCAACTGTGTCGAGAAACTTATGGTATGAACTGTTTTCTGTTATATATGTTGTTCATAAACTATTGCTTATACACAGTTTTACAGCTGTGATCTTCTTGAAACAGGAACTGCCGAGTTCTATTGTTCCTATATAGATGCCTGACCATGGTCGGGTCAGACTTGCGCTTGGTCACAACATGATGTTTATGTCGACCTACTCAATTCCCCTTGGAGGTGAAAAGATACTTATTCATGGGTGGTCTCAAATAATGAAGGCCCGTCCATCTTGGAGAATAGGACAGAAGATTATGTTCATGCTTTTCCATGGCTCTAAAGCGAATATCCTATTTATTGACCATGTTGCGAGATGAAGCCACTTTTAGAAGGTTGTGGATGTACGGGGTGGCGCCTGGGCCTTGTCCTGGGGCTTGGCGGCCTCACCCTTGGTTAACTGTAGGCAAAGTAGCACTGTTCGAGGCGTGCTTTGTACGGTTGAACCTGTATAAGTACTCATACTGCTTTCAGCTTTGGTTGTTAAGTGCCCCTGCTGGTTTCAGTTAAGGTTGTTAGTACTCCTGCTGCTTTTACAGTCTGTCGTGTTTCTTCAGTCCTATCTTCGTCCAGCCGCCAAAACCAAACCAGCGCCGGCGGGGCCGCCTGCTTCCGCCCCCCACGGCTGGCTGCGCCTCAGCGCACGCATGGCCGCCCCACCGTCTCCAAAATCGTTAACACCGACGTCCTCCACGCGCTTTGGTGCGCTTGCCGCGGCGCTGCCCTCTCGCATTGTCAACATGGTCAACAAACAACAGGAATCGGCAGAAGTACGTGGAGAGGATGACAGTAGGGGCCCACCACGTCAGCGTATGGAAAAATAAAATGCTTCCTCCTAGTGTTTTCCTAACATCTGGGACCCACGACATTGTGAGCGTATATAGTCAATAGACAAGAGAACAACACAAGATCGGCTGACACCTGGGACGTAGCTACTCGAGCAGTATTTTTTTGTTTGGTATTGTTGAGACGGAGTAGGGTTTGAACTGGGCTGTGGCCCGTCTTGCCCAGGCTTATATTTTATGTTCACCATGTGACCAGCCCAACTATTTTTTCTTTGTGAAAATGAGCCCAGTTTATTTTTTCTGAAGAATACCCAATCCAGGCCTACTTATTTTTCTACGCCCTGATGGGCTGCAACTCTTTCAAGACGCCAACAAATCTTGAAAGTAATATGAAATGGGTTGTAAATATAAAAACAGATGACAAATTAGCAATTACTTTATAATTTCTGAATTTTTTCACATTTTCAGATTCCTATTTCACTGGGCATTAACCTAAGTTAAATATATCTTCAAAGTACTTTAAATCTGGCTCGACATTTCGGTATTAAAAATAGTTTGGAACCCACAGAAATATGCGAAATTGGCCCTGGCCAAACAAAAAAAACGACTGCAATAAATTGCATAAGAAGTTGCCATAAGCTATATATAAATTATTAAAAAAAGAGGGAGTGGTATGACTTGTGGGCCTGTTTAGTTGACGCCTATGCAAGATTTTTTTAGTTATTATATACATCAACAAATGATTCTAGCAGACGTAACCGTTGGATGTCAATCCAACGACCGTCGTGTTTCTTCAATCTGTGATCTTCTTGCTCCAGCCGCCAAAGCAGCGCCGGCAGGACCGCCTACTCATGCCTCCCGTGGCCGGCTGTGCTGCCGCGCAGGCCTCAGCGCCCCCTACTACTCCCACCACTGGCTAGGGCATCCCTGTACTCACCCGCACCCCCTGTTATTCTATGGCGACGGCAGCCTCACACCGCAGCCGAACCGGTGAACCCTCATACTCCTCTCCGCGCGGGCTTCCACTGCCGCGTCTTCCCCTGCTCCACATCGTCCCCTTCCTAGGCCTCGCCGTCGTCCACCGCCGTGGTGCTCTCGGCGCGGCGTGGTCAATGTGGTGAATGACCGACTTCCATCGGAAGAGTACTGTACGTGGAGAGGCTGACAGCTGGGTCCACGGTAGCCGCAAGGAAGTGCCTCCTTATTACATGGAAAATAATTATTCCTCCACCTGATAGCAGGGACCCACCGGACGTGCCACCAGTATTTCGTGAAAAAAACGTTTCCCCCTGACTGTTGGGACCCACAGGACGGGCCACCGTATTTCGCGAAAAAAACATTCGCCCCGCTGTCAGCTCGGACCCACCGGAAGTGCCTCCTTATTACGCACAAAAAAATGAATACCCCCTGGTACCTGGGACCCACCTTGGTGGGAGGCTGACTTGTGGGCCTACTAAGTTGACTGGGACGGAGGCCTTTGTCAAATTTAGTCAATATATGAATGATTCTAGCTCCAGTGACCGTACGATGTCCATCCAACGGCCGCAGTGCTTCTTCAACCTCTGGTCTTCTTGCTCCAGCCGCCCAAAGCAACGCCGGTCGTGCCGCCTGCTCATGCCGCCCGTGGCCGACTGTGATGTCGCGGAGGCCTCACCGCCCCTTACTACTCCCACCGCTTGCCAGGCCATCCCTCTATGCACCCACACCCCCTGTTATTCTGTAGTGACGACAGCCTCACACTGCAGCCAAACGAGTGAACCCTCATACTCCTCTACGCGTGGGCATCCATTGTCGCGTCTTCCCCGGCTCCGCGTCGTCCCCTTCCTAGGCCTCTCCGTTGTCCACCGCCCTGGTGCTCTCGGCGCGGCGTGGTCAATGTGGTTAAGGAATGGCTTCCATCAGACGTGGACTGTACGTGGAGAGGCTGACAGCTGGGTCCACGGCTGCAGCAAGGAAGTGCCTCCTTATTATGCGCAAAATAATTATTCCTCCACCTGACAACGAGGACCCACCGGACGGGCCACCGTATTTCGTGGAAAAAAGTTTCCCCCTGACTGCTGGGACCCACCAGCTACATCTTCGCACGCAAGGAAGTGCGTCCGAAAAAAACGATTCACCCCCCTAACTGCTGGGACCCACCAGCTACATCTTCGCACGCAAGGAAGTGCGTCTGGGCAAAAAAAATGATTCCCCCATGACTGCTGGGACCCAGCAACTACATCTTCGCACGCAAGGAAGTGCGTCCGGGCAAAAAAAAAACAAAATGATTCGCCCCCCCTGACTGCTGGGACCCACCAGCTACATCTTTGTAGGCAAGGAAGTGCCTGACAGTCGGGACCCACCTAGTCGAAGCGTACGTAGCGTTGTCATTCTGGTCGCGAACGTGTACATACATATATACTGGTCGATGTAGAGGCGCGCACGTGTCGTAGTAGAGGCGCGTACATGTCGTAGTAGAGGCGCGCACGTAGCATGTACACGTACGTACGGCGGCCAGGGTGCAAGAAAGAAAATACAGCCACGTACATACATACGGGCAGGGTCTCGAACGCCTAATCGCGCATACGTACGGCCAGGGCTCGTGTACATGGCTGGGTCGGAATGGAGAAACATCGTCGTCGTCGTGTTCATGGGGAGGCAACGGAATGTGTCGTGTTCATGGGGAGGCAACGGAATGCGTCGTGTTCATCGGGAGGCAACGGAACGCGTGGGAGCCAACTGGCTGGGTCGGAACGGAATGCGTGGTCGTGTTCATCGGGAGGGCTTGGACGGAATAGGCGATGGAAACAAGGCCTAGCGTACCGCACAACAGAGGAAATAGACCTCCTACGTTCGGAACGGGGTCCTGTTGATCGGGAGGGGTCTGGCGTACCGCAAAACGGAGGAAACGGACCTCCTACGGTCGAAACGGGGGTCCTGTTGATCGGGAGGGGTGTGGCGTACCGCAAAACGGACGAAACGGACCTCCTACGGTCGAAACGGGGGTCCTGTTGATCGAGAGGGGTGTGGCGTACCGCAAAACGGACGAAACGGACTTGTGTTGGAGCGCTACGGTCGAAACGGGGGTTCTGTTCATCGGGAGGGGTGTGGCGTACCGCAAAACGGGACTCCACGGGATACTGTTCATCTCCACCGTCGACCTCCTCCAGCCTCCACGGGCTACCGTCGACCTCCTCCAGCCTCCACGAGCTCCTGTTCATCCAGCCTCCACCGCGCGCTACTCCACCGGCTACTGTTCAACCACCCCTCCACCATCTACTGTTCATCCAGCCCTCCACACCACGGGGTCCTGTTCAACCACCCCTCCACGGGCACCCCTCCACCGTCTACTGTTCATCCAGCCCTCCACCACACCACGGGGTCCTGTTCATCGAGAGGCAATGCCACCGCTCACTGTTCATCCAAACCCCCCGCAACGCTCACTGTTCATCCCAGAGGCAGCATCGATCGGCTTCAGTTAGCAGCAGTAGCGAAGGAATCGCTCGATCGGGTTCAGTTAACATCCATCGATCGATCGCTCGGGTTCAGTAACGCGTAGCCTGCAGTGCAATCGCTCGGGTTCAGTTAGAGCCCAACGCATCGCTCGGGTTCAGTTAGAGCCAACGCCTCGCACACACGCGGGTACAAGTACGAGAGAAACGCGCATCGCTCAGCCCCCGACCTCCCACCGTAACCGGGAACTCTCCTAAATTTTCCTCCCCCTCGCTTCTACCATGGTTTTTTCCGTCATGGACGGCCCAAAGAATGTCATGCAGCTGCGTCTCCGGCCCACCCAGGACGAAAAGCCCATTTTCTGTCATGATTTTTTTGTCATAGAAGTAGGAGCCCACCACATCTATGATGATACCGGGTTTTGTCACAATTATCGTCATAGAAAGTGCCATATGTATGATAGAAATTTTATTTGTTCGGCCCAAAATGTCACGGATGTGTCTTTTTTTGTAGTGATAAATGGATCACTGGAGCTTGCTGATACGTCTCCAACGTATCTATAATTTTTGATTGTTCCATGCTATTATATTATCTGTTTTGGATGTTAATGGGCTTATTTTTACACTTTTATATTACTTTTGGGAGTAACCTATTAACCGGAGGCCCAACCCCAATTGTTGTTTTTTTGCCTATTTTAGTGTTTTGCATAAAAGGAATATCAAAGGGAGTCCAAACAGAATGAAACCTTCGGGAGCGTTATTTTTGGAACAAACATGATCCAGGGGACTTGGAGTGGACGCCAAGAAACAATCGAGGAGGCCACGATGCAGGGGGGCGCGCCCACCCCCCTGGGTGCGCCCTCCACCCTCGTGGGCCCCTCATTGCTTCACCGACCTACTTCTTCCTCCTATATATATCCATATACCCCGCAAACATCCAGGAGCACCATGAAACCCTATTTCCATCGCCGCAACCTTCTGTACCCAAGAGATCCCATCTTGGGGCCTTTTCCGGAGCTCCGCCAGAGGGGGCATTGATCACGGAGGGCCTCTACATCAACTCCATGCCCCCTCCGATGATGTGTGAGTAGTTTACTTCAGACCTTCGGGTCCATAGCTAGTAGCTAGATGGCTTCTTCTCTCTCTTTGGATCTCAATACAAAGTTCTCCTCGATTCTCTTGGAGATCTATTCAATGTAATCTTCTTTTGCGGTGTGTTTGTCGAGATCCGATGAATTGTGGGTTTAAGATCAAGTCTATCTATGAACAATATTTGAATCATCTCTGAATTCTTTTATGTATGATTGGTTTATCTTTGCAAGTCTCTTTGAATTATCAGTTTGGTTTGGCCTACTAGATTGATCTTTCTTGCAATGGGAGAAGTGCTTAGCTTTGGGTTCAATCTTGCAGTGCTCGATCCCAGTGACAGAAAGGGAAACGGCATGTATTTTATTGTTGCCATCGAGGATAAAAAGATGGGGTTTACATCATATTGCATGAGTTTATCCCTCTACAACATGTCATCTTGCTTAAGGCGTTACTCTGTTCTTATGAACTTAATACTCTAGATGCATGCTGGATAGCGGTCGATGTGTCGAGTAATAGTAGTAGATGCAGAATCGTTTTGGTCTACTTGTCTCGGACATGATGCCTATATACATGGTCATACCTAGATATTCTCATAATTATTCGCTTTTCTATCAATTGCTCGACACTAATTTGTTCACCCACCGTAATACTTATGCTATCTTGAGAGAAGCCACTAGTGAAACCTATGGCCCCCGGGTCTATTCTCCATCATATAAGTTTCCAATCTATTTTATTTTGCAATCTTTACTTTCAATCTATATCATAAAAATACCAAAAATATTTATCTTATTATTGTTATCTCTATCAGATCTCACTCTTGCAAGTGGCCATGAAGGGATTGACAACCCCTTTATCGCGTTGGTTGCGAGGTTCTTATTTGTTTGTGTAGGTACGAGGTGACTCGCGCGTGGTCTCCTACTGGATTGAGACATTGGTTCTCAAAAGCTGAGGGAAATACTTACGCTGCTTTACTGCATCACCCTTTCCTCTTCAAGGGAAAACAAACGCAGTGCTCAAGAGGTAGCAAGAAGGATTTCTAGCGCCGTTGCCGGGGAGATCTATGCCAAGTTAAGACATACCATGTACCCATCACAACTCTTATCCTTCGCATTACATTATTTGCCATTTGCCTCTCGTTTTCCTCTCCCCCACTTCACCCTTGCCGTTTTATTCGCCCTCTTTTCTGTTCGCCTCTTTTTCACTTGCCTCTTGTTGCTTGTTGCCCTTATGGCTTTACCAAAAGGTGTTGATCCTCACCTTAGAAGGTTCGAAGAAATCGAAAACAACGTTAGAAGTTTTATGTCCTTGCAGTTTGAGCATAATAATTTCTTTAGAAATGAGCTTAAAGAACAAAAAGGTTTTATCGGTTTCATGAATAAAGAGCTCGATGATATGTATAAGGAATTTTATGGTTTGAAATCTCAGTTTTCTCATCTTGAAAAATTAATTGCCCAAATCTCTGATAAGCAGGCCACTTTAGTTAATAAGATGGCCGCTAAACTAGAAGAGTTAGATAATAAGGATGAAGATCTAAAAGTGATTTATGTGTCCCCTATTAAATCTTTGTTTTGCAATATGAATCTTGATAATGATGGGACTGGAGATGAGTCAACTTTAGTTAGAAGGCGTCCCAATGAATCGGAGTTTTTAGATCTTGATGCAAAAATTGTTAAAAATGGGATTGAAGAGGTCAAAACTTTAGATAGAAAAGAACCCACTATCTTGGATTTCAAGGAATTTAATTATGATAATTGCTCTTTGATAGATTGTATTTCCTTGTGGCAATCCGTGCTAAATTCTCCTCATGCTTCTAGTCAAAATAAAGCTTTTACTAAACATATCCTTGATGCTTTGATGCAATCTTATGAAGAAAAACTTGAGTTGGAAGTTTCTATCCCTAGAAAACTTTATGATGAGTGGGAACCTACAATTAAAATTAAAATTAAAGATCATGAATGCTATGCTTTGTGTGATTTGGGTGCTAATGTTTCCACGATCCCAAAAACTTTGTGTGATTTGCTAGGTTTCCGTAAATTTGATGATTGTTCTTTAAACCTGCACCTTGCGGATTCCACTATTAAGAAACCTATGGGAAAGATTAATGATGTTCTTATTGTTTCAAATAGGAATTATGTACCCGTATATTTCATTATTCTTGATATAGATTGCAATCCTTCATGTCCTATTATTCTTGGTAGACCTTTCCTTAGAACGATTGGTGCAATTATTGATATGAAGGAAGGGAATATTAAATTCCAATTTCTGTTAAGGAAAGGCATGGAACACTTCCCTAGAAATAAAATTAAATTACCATATGAATCTATTATGAGAGCCACTTATGGATTGCCTACCAAAGATGGCAATACCTAGATCTATCTTCGCTTTTATGCCTAGCTAGGGGCGTTAAACAATAGCGCTTGTTGGGAGGCAACCCAATTTTATTTTTATTCCTTGCTTTTTGCTCATGTTTAGTAATAAATAATTTATCTATCCTCTGTTTTGGTTGTGTTTTTTTGTGTTTAATAAGTGTTTGTGCCAAGTAGAACCGTTGGGAAGACTTGGGGAAAGTCTTTTTGATCTTGCTGTAAAAAACAGAAACTTTAGCGCTCACGAGAATTGATGCCATTTTTTATTGGAGAGTGATATTTAATTATTTATTTTTGAAGATGATTAATATATAAATTCCTAACGTCCATAAATTTATTTTAGAATTTTTGGGGTTCCAGAAGTTTGCGTTAGTTACAGATTACTACAGACTGTTCTGTTTTTGACAGATTCTGTTTTTCGTGTGTTGTTTGCTTATTTTGATGAATCTATGGCTAGTAATAGTCTTTATAAACCATAGAGAAGTTGGAATACAGTAGGTTTAACACCAATATAAACAAATAATGAGTTCATTACATTACCTTGAAGAGGTGTTTTGTTTTCTCTCGCTAACGGAGCTCACGAGATTTTCTGTTAAGTTTTGTGTTGTGAAGTTTTCAAGTTTTGGGTAAAGATTTGATGGATTATGGAACAAGGAGTGGTAAGATCCTAAGATTGGGGATGCCCAAGGCACTCCAAGGTAAATCCAAGGACACCAAAAAGCCTAAGCGTGGGGATGCCCCGGAAGGCATCCCCTCTTTTGTCTTCGTTCATCGGTAACTTTAGTTGGAGCTATATTTTTATTCGCCACATGATATGTGTTTTGTTTGGAGCATCTTGTATGATTTGAGTCTTTGTTTTTTAGTTTACCACAATCATCCTTTCTGTACACACCTTTTGAGAGATACACACATGAATCGGATTTTATTAGAATACTCTATGTGCTTCACTTATATCTTTTGAGCTATATAGTCTTTGCTCTAGTGCTTCAGTTATATCTTTTAGAGTATGGTGGTGGTTTTATTTTATAGAAATAATTGATGTCTCATGCTTCACTTATATTATTTTGAGAGTCCTTTAGAACAACATGGAAATTTGCTTTTAGGCATACTAAAAACTTTCATATAAGTGCATTGAATACTAAGAGAAGTTTGATACTTGATGGTTGTTTTGAGATATGGAGATGGTGATATTAGAGTCATGCTAGTTGAGTAGTTTTGAATTTGAGAAATACTTGTGTTGAAGTTTGTGATTTCCATAGCATGCACGTATGGTGAACCGTTATGTGATGAAGTCGGAGCATGATTTATTTATTGATTGCCTTCCTTATGAGTGGCAGTCGGGGACGAGCGATGGTCTTTTCCTACCAATCTATCCCCCTAGGAGCATGCACGTAGTACTTTGTTTCGATAACTAATAGATTTTTGCAATAAGTATGTGCGTTCTTCATGACTAATGTTGAGTCCATGGATTATATGCACCCTCACCTTTCCAGATTTGCTAGCCTCTCTAGTATCGCACAACTTTCGTCGGTACCATACACCCACCATATACCTTCCTCAAAACAGCCACCATACCTACCAATTATGGCATTTCCATAGCCATTCCGAGATATATTGCCATGCAACTTTCCACCATCCCATTTTTTATGACACGCTTCATCATTGTCATATTTCCATGCATGATCATGTAGTTGACATCGTTGTCGGTGTCAAAACCGGCGGATCTCGGGTAAGGGGTCCCGAACTGTGCGTCTTAGGCGGATGGTAACAGGAGGCAGGGGACACGATGTTTTACCCAGGTTCGGGCCCTCTTGATGGAGGTAAAACCCTACGTCCTGCTTGATTATTCTTGATAATACGAGTAGTACAAGAGTTGATCTACCACGAGATCGGAGAGGCTAAACCCTAGAAGCTAGCCTATAGTATGATTGTATGTTGTCCTACGGACTAAAACCCTCCGGTTTATATAGACACCGTAGGGGGCTAGGGTTACACAAGGTCGGTTACAAAGGAGGAGATATACATATCCGTATTGCCTAGCTTGCCTTCCACGCCAAGTAGAGTCCCATACGGACACGGGGCGAAGTCTTCAATCTTGTATCTTCATAGTCCAACAGTCCGGCCAAAGGATATAGTCCGGCTGTCTGGAGACCCCCTTATCCAGGACTCCCTCAGTAGCCCCTGAACTAGGCTTCAATGACGATGAGTCCGGCGCGCAGTGTTGTTTTCGGCATTGCAAGGCGGGTTCCTCCTCCGAATACACCATGGAAGAGTTTGAATACAAGGATAGTGTCCGACCCTGCAAAATAAGTTCCACATACCACCGTAGAGAGAATAATATTACCACAAATCTAATCTGCTGACACGTTTTGGCAGCATGACATCACGCCACGACCCAGTAATTATTTGAACTGTTTTCCTTTAACCAGCCCCGCACATAACGCGAGGCGGTTTCTTAACACGTCTTGTCAAAGCAGAGATCGTGTTTCCCCTTATTACGGGATTCTCATCAATACGGACGTGGGTAACCCAACCGCGCCATCAATTACGGCGCTTGGTGGATAAGCGAGTTTTACCAGGCTAGTGGGGGCGCATAATTTAGTCCGCCCACGCGTTCTTCCTCCTTGCTCAACCATTCTCACGCACTCAAGCTCCAGCGCCCAAGTCTGCATCTTCCTCCTCAACTCTCTCCAAAACATGTACGGAGCGGGAGGCAAGTGGATGGCCTCCTCCGTCACGGAGGGGCACATCAAAAAGTTACGCGGAGCCGGATACTTAGCCATGGATATCGCGCACCGGCTGCCAGCCGCGGGGCAGGTCATCCCTACCCCAGAACCTCACGAGAGGGTGGTCTTCCTCCCCCACTTCGTCCGCGGACTGGGGTTTCCCCTCCATCCATTTGTCCGCGGCCTCATGTTTTATTATGGGCTGGACTTTCATGATCTGGACCCGAACTTCATCCTCAACATCTCGGCGTTCATCGTCGTGTGCGAGGCTTTCCTCCGCATCCGGCCCCACTTTGGCCTGTGGCTGAAGACCTTTAATATCAAGCCGAAGGTGGTGGGCGGCCAACAAGCGGAATGCGGCGGAGCCATGGTGGGCAAGATGCCCAACGTTACATGGCTCAAGGGCTCCTTCGTGGAGACCATAAAGGGGTGGCAATCGGGGTGGTTCTACATCACCAAGCCACGCGACACCAATTGGGTGGCGGCCCCCGAGTTTCGATCCGGATTCCCCACGCGGCTCACTTCCTGGAAGGAGAAGGGCCTGTCCTGGGGTTCATTGGTGGAGCTGGACGGACTCCAGAAATGTATCTGGAACATGACAAGCAAGAAACTCAAGCTTGTCAACATAGTCCAGGTCATGCTCTTCCGCCGGATCCTCCCGTGTCAACAACGGGATTTCAACTTATGGGAGTTCGACCTGGCCCAGCACCAGACTCTAAGCGAGCTCTTCGACACGACGCATAAAGACGTCTGGAGGGTGCTGTTCAAGGGCGCCGAGGTCCCTCCCTCTCTTACCGAGGACCGCGGGCTAAGCGCGAAGCGCCCTGCGAATCCGGTAAGTTTTGTACATCTGGTAAGATATTTATTTCCCATAGCTTAGCCATGTGCGGGGTCTGAGTTCCCATGCCCTTGACAGGACTGGGTGGAGGCATCGGAGCAGATTAACTGTCCGGCCCCCCTGCCCGAAGACACCGCGGACGCTCTCCTGACGGAGATGCTGATTCCGGCTCCTTATAAGGTGCCGGAGAAGACCAAGAAGAAGGCCAAGGGAACCCGAAAGAGTTCCCGGCGCCAGGTGGTATCGGACTCATCGTCCGATAACTCCGCAACGCACTCCTCCCATGAAGACGAGGAGGAAGATGAAGATGCTCCCCCTCCAGCCGGGGGAGACAAGAAAAGGAAGGCCGCCCCAACTGGGGAGGCCGAAGGGTCCAAGAAGGGAAGGACTCTTCTTCCGGACTGCTCCACCACCGCCGCCGAAGGCGAAGACGAGTGGCTGCTCAGGGCCAAGCCCCTGGCGAAGTCGTAAGTATTCGGATACCAGAGTAACTCCTAGCATACCGTTGCCGCACTGCTTTTTCCTAACGCCGAATATGATTATGCAGACCGCCCCAAGCCCGTATCGACGTATCTTTGTCGGACGGTTCCTTGGACTCGTCGGATATGGATAGCGATCCACTTCTGACCGCCTCCTCCCCCTGCCCTACGGACAATGCCAAGGTATTGTCTCAAGGGGCACCGAGCCGGGGGGAGACAGTCCCGGAGGCGCCTCAAGGCGACCTTCCGGACTCCAGGAGCAAAGGGAGCAAGGCTCCCGGGGGCTCCAAGTTCGGCTCTCAGCCGAACACCGCGCCGGAACCTCCAGTGGTTCCGGACTCGGGCAGGCGGCTCCCTTCCCAAAGGGGCAAGACGCCCGTGCCGGTGACCTCTGTCCATCCAGAGGCACCGGACAACCTGCTGGGAGCGCTTCGCGGCGCTTCTACCGACGAAGAGCACCGCACTATTATGAGTGCGGTGATCAAGAAGGTTCAGTCCACCAAGAGCGGACTGACTAAAGCCTGTGCCAGCCTTCTAATAGGCTTTGAGGTAAGTATTTAAAATATAGGAAAAATGTTACCGCATAGACAGTAGCCCCTGATGCTCTGTATGGTGTTCACAAAGAAAAGCTGAATAGAGGATCAAATAATACCTGCATGAGTCTAATATAAGTATGTCTATATGCGTATGCAGGCTTCGTTGCTGACCTCTGCCGCACTGACTGCGGAGGTCACCGCACTGAAGCAGGACTTCGAGGGGTCCGAGAAAGAGCTCGGCCTTGCTAAGAGGCAACTCGAGGAGGGCAAAGGTAAGTAATACCTAGTATATATATATATATATAAAAGATGCGATTGCAAAATGACAGGATCATCATGAATTTGCCAGGGGCCACGACCGAAGTGGCAACCCTGAAGCAAGCGCTGTCCGAGGCCGAAAACAAAGCGGCCCAGGAGCGCACCGAGTGGGAAAAGCAAGAGGCACGGGTGGACGAGGTGCAGCAAGAGCTCCAAGCTCTCGTGACGAAGCACGAGGCGTTGGAGCTTGACTCGAAGATGCAAGAGTCAGAGCTTGCCGCGGCCCTTGAGAGCGCAAAGAATGCCAAGGCTGAAGCCCAGAAGGCCCTCCAGGAGATTGAGGCGATGAGGAAGATAGCGGTGGGTAAGGCATTCAATATGCAGAGCAAGCATGTGCACGTAAATTACTTGTTACTTACCCGAGTCCGGAGCTCTCCAGGAGCATTCACAGATTTGCCCCGCAGCATGTCGGATGCCGCAAAATTTTACTGGGCCGAGGAGGGAAGCTCGATGAAGAAGTTGTTCTGGTCCCAGTATACCGGGACTGAACACCCGGTGCCTATGAGCGACCAGCTGAAGCAATTGGTCGAGCTACACAAGGCGGCCGAACAGGCGATGAAGGGCTTTATAGTCCGGATGTGGCCTGGCGACGCCCTTCCCAACAGCTACTTCGGCCTGGTGAGGTGGCTTGTGGATGCCTGCCCACAGCTGGAAGTCGTCAAGCGGTCTGTCTACATCGAAGGCGCACGCCGGGCTTTCGCCCGTGCGAAGGTGCACTGGGCCAAGATGGACGTCGTGAAGCTGGTGAAGGAGGGGCCGCCGCAGGGCAAGGAGCATCGCCACCCCGAGATGTATTATGAGGGTGTCCTAAAGGGTGCCCGTCTTGTAGCGGACGAGTGCGCGAAAGATGTAATATTTGAATGAACTTGCTCGTGTGATCCTGTATTATGAAAACTTGTTCATATGCGCTATGCAACGCTTGTTTGAATTTAAAACATTACCTTCTGTTCGGCTGTTTATCAAATCTGAGAGATGGCTAGTCATCGGCTTCTGCCCCCATGCCACGAGTGCTGGGGTGTTCGGGATAAACCTGAGCACTCTTGTTCCCATTTTTGGGTCCTTCGAGGGAGGTGCTCAGCACAACGAACAAGGCAATCGGACTATAATGCTTTATCACTCTCACTTAGCCATAGAATTCTATAATTTTAAATTTTGGCGAAGCCCCTAGTATTCGGAATTCCGAATTCGGGGCGCTATACACGCCTTAAGCCGGACAAAGCCGACTCCTCGCTCTAAGCGGCACAAGTCTTTAGGGACTCGAAACCTCTCGAACAGTGACCAGTCTCTCACCTTATCATGACAGTCAATTTTAGCTTTCTCTACTGAGGTGCTTAGCCCAGTAGAACCGGGGTACAATCGCAGTAGTTCTCCCAGTGCCACCTTAGCTGATATAGAGGAACGTAAGGTACCAAAACATGGGAGCCGGGCAAACCCAACTATTGACCCAAGACATGATTCGGAGCTGATGCATATAATGCTATAAGTTCGGGGTGCCGCACTGTCGAAAGTGTTCGGACTTCTCACGCCGTATTGTGGGGTATGCTTAAGCCCCTAGCGTATTGGCCGTACCAGAGTGTACGGGTGCTGGATGTCATGAATGAACACACACACACACACATATATATATATATGAGAAGAATGCAATAATAGTCTTAGTGCTATGCATTGTTTATTCATAAAGGTGCGTTAAAGCAGAATGATACAAGTAGTGCGATAAGAAAAAAGTAGGACTATTTGAAATGTCCCCTCCAAGGGCAAGCTGAGGTATGGTATTAAAGCAAGTATTTCACTCGTTATCGTAATCCACCTGGGAGTTCCGTGGTGCGATGTAGCTTTCTGCCTCCTTGGTTGCTGCATCATGTGTCCGGCAATCATGCTGCCGGACAGGGTTTCCAGAGATTAAAGTCCCGAAAGAGAAAAATAACAAAGCGGGAAGCCCCTAGTGCGGTTGAGCCGCGTCCTGGGGCGTGCCGTAGTCATGCCCCCCTCCCCACCTATGCCCATGGTATTTTTAATGCGTAATTATGTACGCATGGCACGGATTTCGCTGTTTCGCTGGGACCGGGGTGGGGGCCGCATTGCTATGCGAGCTCGGAACGTGCCAGGCGGTCTTGTTGCCGATTACCCCGGGCACGCTTGAAGGTGTCCGGGTCTTGAATCGCCGAGCTGGTGGATTGCCTTAAGAGGCTGCTTTGTGCTTCTACTGCGAGGGCCGCAGTGTGCTCCTCCATTCGGAGAGAGCGCTCTGTATTTCCATTGACTGTGATGACCCCTCGAGGTCCTGGCATCTTGAGCTTGAGATATGCTTAGTGCGGTACCACATTGAATCTCGCAAATGCGGTTCGCCCGAGCAGTGCATGATAGCCACTGCGGAACGGGACAATATCGAAGATTAACTTCTCGCTTCGGAAGTTATCCAGGGATCCGAAGACCAATTCCAGTGTGACTGAGCCTGTGCAATGGGCCTCTACACCTGGTATGACGCCTTTGAAGGTCGTTTTTGTGGGTTTGATCCTTGAGGGGTCTATGCCCATTTTGCGCACTATGTCATGATAAAGCAGGTTCAGGCTCCTACAGCCATCCATAAGGACTCGAGTGAGGTGAAATCCGTCAATGATTGGGTCTAGGACCAGTGCGGCAAATCCGCCATGACGGATACTAGTGGGGTGGTCCCTACGATCGAAGGTGATCGGACAGGAGGACCATGGGTTGAACTTTGGGGCGACTGGCTCCAACGCATATACGTCCCTGAGCGCACGCTTCCGCTCTCTCTTGGGATGTGGGTTGCGTATATCATGTTCACCGTCCGCACTTGTGGGGGGAACCTCTTTTGTCCTCCGGTGTTCGGCTGCCAGGGCTCCTCCTCGTCATCACTATGTGACTCCTTATCTTTGTTTTTGGCATTTAACTTGCCGGCCTGCTTGAACACCCAACAATCCCTGTTGGTGTGGTTGGCTGGCTTGTCGGGGTTGCCGTGTATTTGACACGAGCGATCGAGTATATGGTCCAAACTGGACGGGCCCGGAGTGCTTCTTTTGAATGCCTTTTTCCGCTGACCGGGTTTAGAGCCTTTGAATCCGGCATTGACTACCATATCCTCGGTATTGTCGCTGTTAATGCGGCACTTGTGTTTGTTGCGACGTGACCTGCCATTGCCATCCTTGGTATCTGAAGTACCATGGTTCTCTGATATGTTATTGCTGCGAGCCAGCCAGCTGTCTTCCCCCCCACAAAAGCGGGTCATGAGTGTCGTGAGGGCTGCCATAGATTTCGGCTTTTCCTGGCCAAGGTGCCGGGCGAGCCACTCGTCGCGGATGTTGTGTTTGAAAGCTGCTAGGGCCTCCGCATCCGGACAGTCATGATTTGGTTTTTCTTTGTTAGGAACCATGTCCAGAATTGCCTGGCCGATTCCTCTGGCTGCTGAATTATGTGGCTCAAGTCATCGGCATCTGGTGGTTGCACATAAGTGCCCTAGAAGTTGTCGAGGAATGTGGCTTCCAGATCTTCCCAACAGCCAATGGATTCTGCTGGCAGGCTGTTGAGCCAATGCTGAGCTGGTCCTTTGAGCTTGAGTGGGAGGTATTTGATGGTGTGTAGATTGTCACCGCGGGCCATGTGGATGTGCAAGAGGAAGTCCTCGATCCATACCGCAGGATCTTTTGTGCCATCGTATGATTCGGTATTTACGGGTTTGAAACCCTCAGGGATTTGGTGATCCATTACTTCGTCTATGAAGCATAGGGGGTGTGCGGCGCCTCTGTACTGGGCTATATCGCGCGCAGCTCAAATGAGTCTTGTCCGCTGTGTTCGGCCCAGCCGGATTTACTTTTACTGTATCCGGCGTGACGGTTATCGTCTCTCATAGTGGCACGCCCTCGTGATCCATAGATTGATCTTGCGTGTTTTGCTTTGTCCTCCAATACGTCTCGCAGGTCTGGCATATTTCCCCATGCCTTAATATTTTTATTTGAATGGCGTCGGGGTGCGGGCTGAGCTTTTGGCTGGAATGCCTCTCTGTCGCGGCCACGAGGTGGCCGATCAGCCGCGTCATACGCGGGAGATGTAGGTTTTGGTGCTTCCTCCTCCAGTTGGGGTAGCAATTTGCGCTTTGGGTTATTCTTGGAGGGACGTTCGAGTTTATATTCCTCGGCCGCAAGGACTTCAGTCCATCTGTCGGCTAGCAAATCTTGATCAGCTTGAAGCTGTTGTTGCTTTTTCTTAAGGCTGTTTGTCGTGGCTATAAGCCGGCACTTGAAGCGCTCTTGTTCGACGGGATCCTCAGGCACGACGAATTTTTCATCGTCGAGGCTTGCCTCATCTTCGGAGGGAGGCATGTAATTATCATCCTCCGCCTCTCCATCTGCCACTCTCTCTGGAGGGCTGCTTCTCCATCCTCCTGCCCTAAATCTTGCTGGAGGGGATTGTTGTCGTCTTCGGCACTGCCCGGAGTGCTATTATCTCCTGTGCCGGGGTCACCGCTTTTGCTTTGGCGAGACTTAGAGCGGCGCCGCCGACGCCGGCACTTGGGTTGCTTCTTGGAGGGGTCATCCTCCACTGTCTCGTCGCCATTGCCTTCTTTGGGTGTGTCCACCATGTATATATCATATGATGAGGTGGCTGTCCAGTGCCCTGTGGGAAGTGGTTCCTCTTTGTCTCTCGCATCGTCGTCCATACCGTCGATGTCTTCCGAGTCGAAGTCGAGCATTTCGGTTAAGTCGTCGACAATGGCTACTAAGTGGGTGGTGGGTGGGCGACGAATTTCTTCGTCATCCGCATCCCAATCCTGCCGGAGATAGTTCGTCCAGGACTCTCCTGACAAGGAGAGAGACCTTAATGAGTTCAGTATGTCGCCGAAGGGTGAGTGCTGAAAGATATCCGCAGAGGTAAACTCCATGATCGGCACCCAATCGAATTCGATAGGCACGGGCGCAGGTGGTTCGGAGTCCGTGGCCGAGGAAGAATCCGATAGTTCGGCATCCCGGCTCCCGTGAAGGGTAAGGTCGATCCTCGGCTCGATCGTCGCTGAGAGTACGGCCTCCGTGGCAGGGTCTATCCACCCGTCCATGGATGGCGTGATTGGCTCCGAATTGAGGGTCGGAGCAGTTGCCGGTGCGATCTCCTGAACACTGTGCGATGGTAGAGCTAGATCATGCTCATCGAGACCGTGTAGCGCACTTGGCAGGGGCTCGAATCCGTCGAAGATCAAGTCTCCACGGATATCGGCCGTGTAGTTTAAGCTTCCAAACCTGACCTGGTGGCCAAGGGCGTAACTTTCGATCTGCTCCAGATGGCCAAGCGAGTTGGCCCGCAGTGCGAAGCCGCCGAATACAAAGATCTGTCCGGGGAGAAAAGTCTCACCCTGGACTGCATCGCTATCGATGATCGAAGGAGCCATCAAGCCTAATGGCGACGACACAGAGGAACTCTCAATGAAAGCACCAATGTCGGTGTCAAAACCGGCAGATCTCGGGTAGGGGGTCCCGAACTGTGCGTCTTAGGCGGATGGTAACAGGAGGCAGGGGACACGATGTTTTACCCAGGTTCGGGCCCTCTTGATGGAGGTAAAACCCTACGTCCTGCTTGATTATTCTTGATAATACGAGTAGTACAAGAGTTGATCTACCACGAGATCGGAGAGGCTAAACCCTAGAAGCTAGCCTATGGTATGATTGTATGTTGTCCTATGGACTAAAACCCTCCGGTTTATATAGACACCGGAGGGGGCTAGGGTTACGCAAGGTCGGTTACAAAGGAGGAGATATACATATCCGTATTGCCTAGCTTACCTTCCACACCAAGTAGAGTCCCATCCGGACACGGGACGAAGTCTTCAATCTTGTATCTTCATAGTCCAACAGTCCGGCCAAAGGATATAGTCCGGTTGTCCGGAGACCCCCTTATCCAGGACTCCCTCAATCGTATTTGTGGCAAAGCCACCATTCATAATTTTTTCATACATGTCACTCTTGATTCATTGCATATCCCGGTACACCACCGGAGGCATTCACATAGAGTCATATTTTTTTCTAAGTATTGAGTTGTAATTCTTGAGTTGTAAGTAAAAAAGAAGTGTGATGATCATTATTAGAGCATTGTCCCAGTGAGGAAAGGATGATGGAGACTATGATTCCCCCACAAGTCGGGATGAGACTCCGGACGAAAAAAATAAGAAAAGAGGCCAAAAGAAAAAAAAGAAAGATGGCCCAAATATAAAAAAAGAGAAAAAATGATAGAAAAAGATAGAAGGGACAATGTTACTATCCTTTTTCCACACTTGTGCTTCAAAGTAGCACCATGATCTTCATGATAGAGAGTCTCCTATGTTGCCACTTTCATAAACTAGTGGGAATTTTACATTATAGAACTTGGCTTGTATATTCCAATGATGGGCTTCCTCAAATTGCCCTAGGTCTCCATGAGCAAGCAAGTTGGATGCACACCCACTTAATTTCTTTTGTTCAGCTTTCTTACACTTATAGCTCTAGTGCATCCGTTGCATGTCAATCCCTACTCACTCACATTGATATCTATTGATGGGCATCTCCATAGCCCCTTGATATGCCTAGTTGATGTGAGACTATCTTCTCCTTTTTGTCTTCTCCACAACCACCATTCTATTCCACCTATAGTGCTATATCCATGGCTCACGCTCATATATTGCGTGAGGATTGAAAAAGTTTGAGAACATCAAAAGTATGAAAGAATTGCTTGGCTTGTCATCGGGTTTGTGCATGATTTAATATTTTGTGTGATGAAGATAGAGCATAGCCATACTATATGATTTTGTAGGGATAACTTTCTTTGGCCATGTTATTTTGAGAAGACATGATTTCTTAGTTAGTATGCTTGAAGTATTATTATTTCTATGTCAATATTAAACTTTTATCTTGAATCTTTCAGATCTGAACATTCATATTATCTGTCAACGTATCTATAATTTTTTATTGTTCCATGCTATTATATTATCTGTTTTGGATGTTAGTGGGATTATTTTTACACTTTCATATTATTTTTCGGACTAACCTATTAACCGGAGCCCAACCCAAATTGCTGTTTTTTTGCCTATTTTAGTGTTTCGCAGAAAAGGAATATCAAACGGAGTCCAAATGGAATGAAACCTTCAGGAGCGTTATTTTTGGAACAAACGTGATCCAGGGGACTTGGAGTGGACATCAAGAAACAATTGAGGAGGCCACGAGGCAGGGGCGTGCCCTCCACCCTCGTGGGCCCCTCGTTGCTCCACCGACCTACTTCCTCCTCCTTTATATATCC
Source organism: Triticum urartu (assembly GCF_003073215.2). Classification (NCBI taxonomy): domain Eukaryota; kingdom Viridiplantae; phylum Streptophyta; class Magnoliopsida; order Poales; family Poaceae; genus Triticum; species Triticum urartu. Next base: position 519,983,914 of record NC_053026.1, read on the forward strand.
ATATACCCCGCAAACATCCAGGAGCACCATGAAACCCTATTCCACCGCCGCAACCTTCTATACCCAAGAGATCCCATCTTGGGGCCTTTTCCAGAGCTCCGCCAGAGGGGGCATTGATCATGGAGGGACTCTACATCAACTCCATGGCCCCTCCGATGATGTGTGAGTAGTTTACTTCAGACCTTCGGGTCCATAGCTAGTAGCTAGATGGCTTCTTCTCTCTCTTTGGATCTCAATACAATGTTCTCCTCGATTCTCTTGGAGATCTATTCGATGTAATCTTCTTTTGCAGTGTGTTTGTCGAGATCCGATGAATTGTGGGTTTATGATCAAGTCTATCTATGAACAATATTTGAATCTTTTCTGAATTCTTTTATGTATGATTGGTTTATCTTTGCAAGTCTCTTTGAATTATCAGTTTCGTTTGGCCTACTAGATTGATCTTTCTTGCAACGGGAGAAGTGCTTAGCTTTGGCGGTGCTCGATCCCAGTGGCAGAAAGGGAAACGACACGTATTGTATTGTTGCCATCGAGGATAAAAAGATGGGGTTTACATCATATTGCATGAGTTTATCCCTCTACATCATGTCATCTTGCTTAAGGCTTTACTTTGTTCTTATGAACTTAATACTCTAGATGCATGCTGGATAGCGGTCGATGTGTGGAGTAATAGTAGTAGATGTAGAATCGTTTTGGTCTACTTGTCTCGGACGTGATGCCTATATACATGATCATACCTAGATATTCTCATAATTATTCGCTTTTCTATCAATTGCTCGACAGTAATTTGTTCACCCACCGTAATACTTATGCTATCTTGAGAGAAGCCACTAGTGAAACCTATGGCCCTCGAGTCTATTCTCCATCATAAGTTTCCAATCTATTTTATTTTGCAATCTTTACTTTCAATCTATATCATAAAAATACCAAAAATATTATTATTATTATTATTATTATTATTATCTCTATCAGATCTCACTCTTGCAAGTGGCCGTGAAGGGATTGACAACCCCTTTATCGCGTTGGTTGCGAGGTTCTTATTTGTTTGTGTAGGTACGAGGTGACTCATGCGTGGTCTCCTACTGGATTGATACCTTGGTTCTCAAAAACTGAGGGAAATACTTACGCTGCGTTACTGCATCACCCCTTCCTCTTCAATGGAAAACCAACGCAGTGCTCAAGAGGTAGCACTTGCACACTTTGTTAGCACCTTTTGGATCGACAAAACCTTCTGGTTGCATCATATACAACTCTTCTTTAAGATATCCATTAAGGAATACAATTTTGACATCCATTTGCCAAATTTCATAATCATAAAATGAGGCAATTGCTAACATGATTCGGACGAACTTAAGCATCGCTACGGGTGAGAAGGTCTCATCGTAGTTAACTCCTTGAACTTGTCGAAAACCTGTTGCAACAAGTCGAGCTTGTAGACAGTAACATTACTATTAGCGTCAGTCTTCTTCTTGAAGATCCATTTATTCTCTATGGCCTGCCGATCAACGGGCAAGTCAACCAAAACCACACTTTGTTCTCATACATGGATCCCATCTCAGGTTTCATGGCCTCAAGCCATTTTGCGGAATCTGGGCTCATCATCGCTTCCTCATAGTTCGTAGGTTCGTCATGGTCAAGTAACATGACTTCCAGAATAGGATTACCGTACCACTCTGGTGCGGATCTCACTTTGGTTAACCAACGAGGTTCAGTATTAACTTGATCAGAAGTTTCATGATCATCATCATTAGCTTCCTCATTTACCGGTGTAGGAATCACTGGAACTGATTTTTGTGATGAACTACTTTCCAATAAGGGAGAAGGTACAATTACCTCATCAAGTTATACTTTCCTCCCACTCACTTCTTTCGAGAGAAACTCCTTCTCTAGAAAGGATCCATTCTTAGCAAAGAATAACTTGCCTTCAAATCTGCGATAGAAGGTGTACCCAACAGTCTCCTTTGGGTATCCTATGAAGACACATTTCTCTGTTTGGGTTTGAGCTTATCAGGTTGAAGCTTTTTCACATAAGCATCGCAACCCCAAACTTTAAGAAGCGACCACTTGGATTTCTTGCCAAACCATAGTTCATAAGGTGTCATCTCAAAGGATTTAGATGGTGCCCTATTTAACGTGAATGCAGCCTTCTCTAAAGCATAACCCCAAAACGATAGCGGTAAATCAGTAAGAGACATCACAGATCACAACATATCTAGTAAAGTATGATTGCGACGTTCGGACACACCATTACGCTGTGGTGTTTCGGGTGGCGTGAGTTGCGAAACTATTCGGCATTGTTTCAAATGAAGACCAAACTTGTATCTCAAATATTCTCCTCCACGATCAGATCGTAGAAATTTTATTTTCTTCTTACAATGATTTTCCACTTCACTCTGAATTTTTTTAAACTTCTTAAATGTTTCAGAGTTATGTTTCATTAAGTAGATATACGCATATCTTCTCAAATCATCTATGAAGGTGAGAAATAACGATATCCGCCGCGAGCCTCAATGTTCATTGGCCCACATACATCGGTATGTATGATTTCCAATAACTCTGTTGCTCGCTCCATTGTTCCGGAGAACGGAGTTTTAGTCATCTTGCCCATGAGGCATGGTTAGAAAGTACCAAGTGATTGATAATCAAGTGATTCCAAAAGTCCATCAGAATGGAGTTTCTTCATGCGCTTTACACCAATATGACCCAAACGGCAGTGCCACAAATAAGTTGCACTATCATTATCAACTCTGCATCTTTTGGCTTCAATACTATGAACATGTTTATCACTACTATCAAGATTTAGTAAAAATAGACCACTCATCAAGGGTGCATGACCATAAAAGATATTACTAATATAAATAGAACAACCATTATTCTCTGATTTAAATGAATAACCGTCTCGCATCAAACAAGATCCAGATATAATGTTCATGCTCAACGCTGGCACCAAATAACAATTATTTAGGTCTAAAACTAATCCTGAAGGTAGATGTAGAGGTAGCGTGCCGATGGCGATCACATCGACTTTGGAACCATTTCCCACGCACATCGTCACCTCGTCCTTAGCCAATCTTCGCTTAATCCGTAGCCCCTGTTTCGAGTTGCAAATGTTAGCAACTGAACTAGTATCAGATACCCAGGCACTACTACGAGCATTAGTAAGGTACACATCAATAACATGTATATCAAATATACCTTTCACTTTGCCATCCTTCTTCTCCGCAAAATACTTGGGGCAGTTCCGCTTCCAGTGACCAGTCCCTTTGCAGTAGAAGCACTCAGTCTCAGGCTTAGGTCCAGACTTGGGTTTCTTCACTTGAGCAGCAACTGGCTTGCTGTTCTTCTTGAAGTTACCCTTCTTCCCTTTACCCTTTTTCTTGAAACTGGTGGTCTTGTTGACCATCAACACTTGATGCTACTTCTTGATTTCTACCTCTGCAGCCTTTAGCATTGCGAAGAGCTCAGGAACCGTCTTATCTATCCCTTGCATATTATAGTTCATCACAAAGCTCTTGTAGCTTGCTGGCAGTGATTGAAGAACTCTGCCAATGACGCTATCATCAGGAAGATTAACTCCCAGCCGAGTCAAGTGGTTGTGGTACCTAGACATTCTGAGTATATGTTCACTGATAGAACTATTCTCCTCCATTTTGCAGCTATAGAACTTATTCGAGACTTCATATCTCTTAATCCGAGCGTTTGATTGAAATATTAACTTCAACTCCTGGAACATCTCATATGCTTCATAACGTTCAAAACGTCGTTGAAGTCCCGGTTCTAAGCCGTAAAGCATGGCACACTGAACTATCGAGTAGTCATCAGCTTTGCTCTACCAGGTGTTCACAACATCTGGCATTGCTCCTGTAGCGGGTTTGTCACATAGCGGTACTTCCAGGACGTAATTCTTCTATGCAACAATGAGGATAATCCTCAAGTTACGAACCCAGTCCGTGTATTTGCTACCATCATCTTTCAACTTAGCTTTCTCTAGGAACGCATTAAAATTCAACGGAACAACAACATGGGCCATCTATCTACAACAACATAGACATGCAAAATACTATCAGGTACTAAGTTCATGATAAATTAAAGTTCAATTAATCAAATTACTTAAGAACTCCCACTTAGATAGATATCTCTCTAATCAAATAAGTGATCACGCGATCCATATCAACTAAACCATGTCCGATCATCACGTGAGATGGAGTAGTTTTCAATGGTGAACATCACTATGTTTGATCATATCTACTATATGATTCACGCTCGACCTTTTGGTCATAGTGTTCCGAGGCCATATCTGCATATGCTAGGCTCGTCAAGTTTAACCCGAGTATTCTGCGTGTGCAAAACTGGCTTGCACCCGTTGTATGTGAACGTAGAGCTTATCACACCCAATCATCACGTGGTGTCTTGCCACGACGAACTGTAGCAACAGTGCATACTCAGGGAGAACACTTATACCTTGAAATTTTGTGAGAGATCATCTTATAATGCTACCGCCGAACTAAGCAAAATAAGATGCATAAAGGATAAACATCACATGCAATCAATATAAGTGTATGATATGGCCATCATCATCTTGTGCTTTTGATCTCCATCTCCAAAGCACCATCATGATCACCATCGTCACAGGCTTGACACCTTGATCTTCATCGAAGCATCATTGTCGTCTCGCCAACTATTGCTATTACGACTATCGCTACCTCTTAGTGATAAAGTGAAGCAATTACATGGCGATTGCATTTCATAAAATAAAGCGACAACCATATGGCTCCTGCCAGTTGCCGATAACTGTGTTAGAAAACATGATCATCTCATACAATAAAATTTAGCATCATGTCTTGACCATATCACATCACAACATGCCCTGCAAATACAAGTTAGACGTCCTCTACTTTGTTGTTGCAAGTTTTATGTGGCTGCTACGGGCTGAGCAAGAACCGTTCTTACCTACGCATCAAAAAACCACAACGCGGTATAGTGATTGCTTTTTGATCTTCAGAAAGAACCCTGTTCATTGAATCGCATTCAACTAAAGTTGGAGAAACTGACACCCACGAGCCACCTGTGTGCGAAGCACGTCGGTAGAACCAGTCTTGCATAAGTGTACGCGTAATGTCAGTCTGGGCCGCTTCATCCAACAATACCGCCGAATCAAGAATCAACTAGTGACGGCAAGCAATATGTATATACCCACGCCCACAACTCCTTTGTGTTCTACTCATGCATATAACATCTACCCATAGACCTGGCTCGGATGCCACTGTTGGGGAACGCAGTAATTTCAAACAAATCCTATGCACACGCAAGATCTATCATGGTCATGCATATCTACGAGAGGGAAGAGTGTTGTCCACATACCCTCGCAGACCGTAAGCGGAAGCATTATGACAATGCGGTTGATGTAGTCGTACGTCTTCACAATTCGCCCGATCCTAGTAATGAAAGTATGGCACCTCCGCAATCTGCACACGTTCAGCTCGGTGACATCCCACGAAATCTCAATCCAGCTGAGTGTCGAGGGAGAGTTTTGTCAGCACGACGGTGTGATGACGGTGATGATGACGCTACCGACGCAGGGCTTCGCCTAAGCACTACGATGATATAACCGAGGTGGATTATGGTGGAGGGGGCACCGCACACGGCTAAGATAATGATCAACTTGTGTATCTATGGGGTGCCCCCACCCCCGTATATAAAGTAGTGGAGGTGGGGGGAGGGCCAGCCCTCTATGGCGCGCCCTAGGGGAGTCCTACTCCCACCAGGAGTAGGATTCCCCCCTTCCAAGTAGTAGGAGTAGGAGAGAAGGAAGGGGAGGAGAGGGGGAAGGAAAGGGGGGCTGCCCCCACCCAATTCGGATTGGGCTAGGGGGGCGCGCCTCCCACCTTTTCCCTTCCTCTCCTCTATTCCACTAAGGCCCAATAAGGCCCATATACTCCCCGGGGGGTTCCGGTAACCTCCCGGTACTCCGGAAAATGGCTGAACTCATTCGGAACCATTCCGATGTCCAAACATAGGCTTCCAATATATCGATCTTTACGTCTCGACCATTTCGAGACTCCTCGTCATGTCCATGATCATATCTGGGACTCCGAACTACCTTAGGTACATCAAAACACATAAACTCATACTACCGATCGTCACCGAACATTAAGCGTGCGGACCCTATGGGTTCAAGAACTATGTAGACATGACCGAGACTCATCTCCGGTCAATAACCAATAGCGGAACCTGGATGCTCATATTGGTTCCTACATATTCTACGAAGATCTTCATCGGTGAAACCGCACAACAACATACGTTGTTCCCTTTGTCATCGGTTTGTTACTTGCCCGAGATTTGATCGTCGGTATCTCAATACCTAGTTCAATCTCGTTACCGTCAAGTCTCTTTACTCGTTCCGTAATGCATCATCCCGCAACTAACTCATTAGTCACATTGCTTGCAAGGCTTACAGTGATGTGCATTACCGAGAGGGCCCAAAGATACCTCTCCGATACTCGGAGTGACAAATCCTAATCTCGATCTATGCCAACTCAACAAACACCATCGAAGACACCTGTAGAGCATCTTTATAGTCACCAGATACGTTGTGACGTTTGATAGCACACCAAGTGTTCCTCCAATATTCGGGAGTTGCATGATCTCATAGTCATAGGAACATGTATAAGTTATGGAGAAAGCACTAGCAACAAACTAAACGATCATTGTGCTAAGCTAACGGATGGGTCAATTCAATCACATCATTCTCTAATGATGTGATCCCGTTAATCAAATGACAACTCACGTCTATGGTCAGGAAACATAACAATCATTGATTCAATGAGCTAGTCAAGTAGAGGCATACTAGTGGCACTCTGTTTGTCTATGTATTCACACATGTACTAAGTTTCCAGTTAATACAATTCTAGAATGAATAATAAACATTTATCATGATATAAGGAAATATAAATAACATCTTTATTATTGCCTCTAGGGCATATTTCCTTTAGTCTCCCACTTGCACTAGAGTCAGTAATCTAGATTACATTGTAATGATTCTAACACCGATGGAGTCTTGGTGCTGATCATGTTTTGCTCGTGAGAGAGGCTTAGTCAACGGGTCTGCAACATTCAGATCCGTATGTATCATGCAAATCTCTATGTCTCCCTCCTTGACTTGATCGCGGATGGAATTGAAGCGTCTCTTGATGTGCTTGGTTCTCTTGTGAAATCTGGATACTTTTGCCAAGGCAATTGCACCCGTATTGTCAAAAAAGATTTTCATTGGACCCGATGCATTAGGTATTATACCTAGATCGGATATGAACTCCTTCATCCAGACTCCTTCATTTGCTGCTTCCGAAGCAGCTATGTACTCCGCTTCACACGTAGATCCCGCCACGACGCTCTGCTTGGAACTGCACCAACTGACAGCTCCACCATTTAATAAAAACACATATCCGACTTATGACTTGGAGTCATCCAGATCAGTCTCAAAGCTTGCATCGACGTAACCGTTTATGACGAGCTCTTTGTCACCTCCATATATGAGAAACATGTCCTTAGTCCTTTTCAGGTATTTCAGGATGTTCTTGACCGCTGTCTAGTGATCCACTCCTGGATTACTTTGGTACCTCCATGCTAAACTAATAGCAAGGCACACATCAGGTCTGGCACACAGCATAGCATACATGATAGAACCTATGGCTGAAGCATAGGGAATGACTTTCATTTTCTCTCTATCTTCTGCAGTGGTCGGGCATTGAGTCTGACTCAACTTCACACCTTGTAATATAGGCAAGAACCCTTTCTTTGCCTGATCAATTTTGAACTTCTTCAAAACCTTATCAAGGTATGTGCTTTGTGAAAGTCCAATTAAGCGTCTTGATCTATCTCTATAGATCTTGATGCCCAATATATAAGCAGCTTCACCGAGGTCTTTCATTGAAAAATTCTTATTCAAATATCCTTTTATGCTATTCAGAAATTCAGTATCATTTCCGGCCAACAATATGTCATCCACATATAATATCAGAAATGCTACAGAGCTTCCACTCACTTTCTTGTAAATACAAGATTCTCCAAAAGTTTCTATAAACCATATGCTTTGATCACACTATCAAAGCGTATATTCCAACTCCGAGAGGCTTGCACCAGTGCATAAATGGATCACTGGAGCTTGCACACTTTGTTAGCACCTTTTGGATTGACAAAACCTTCTGGTTGCATCATATACAACTCTTCTTTAAGATATCCATTAAGGAATGCAAATTCGACATCCATTTGCCAAATTTCATAATCATAAAATGCGACAATTGCTAACATGATTCGGACGGACTTAAGCATCGCTATGGGTGAGAAGGTCTCATCGTAGTCAACTCCTTGAACTTGTCGAAAACCTTTTTCAACAAGTCGAGCTTTGTAGACAGTAACATTACCGTCAGCGTCAGTCTTCTTCTTGAAGATCCATTTATTCTCTATGGCCTGCAGATCAACGGGCAAGTCAACCAAAGTCCACACTTTGTTCTCATACATGGATCCTATCTCAGATTTCATGGCCTAAAGCCATTTTGCAGAATCTGGGCTCATCATGACTTCCAGAACAGGATTACCGTCCCACTCTGGTGTGGATCTCACTCTGGTTGACCTACGAGGTTCGGTAGTAACTTGATCAGAAGTTTCATGATCATCATCATTAGCTTCCTCATTTACTGGTGTAGGAATCACTGGAACTGATTTTAGTGAAGAACTACTTTCCAATAAGGGAGTAGGTACAATTACCTCATCAAGTTCTACTTTCCTCCCACTCACTTCCTTCGAGAGAAACTCCTTCTCTAGAAAGGATCCATTCTTAGCAACGAATAACTTGCCTTCGGATCTGTGATAGAAGGTGTACCCAATAGTCTCCTCTGGGTATCCTATGAAGACACATTTCTCCGATTTGGGTTCGAGCTTATCAAGTTGAAGCTTTTTCACATAAGCATCGCAGCCCCAAACTTTAAGAAACGACAACTTGGGTTTCTTGCCAAACCATAGTGCATAAGGTGTCGTCTCAACGGATTTAGATGGTGCCCTATTTAACGTGAAGGCAGCCGTCTCTAAAGCATAACCCCAAAACGATAGCAGTAAATCAGTAAGAGACATCATAGATCGCACCATATCTAGTAAAGTACGATTACGACGTTCGGACACACCATTACGCTGTGGTATTAACTTCAACTCCTGGAACATCTCATATGCTTCATAACGTTCAAAACGTCGTTGAAGTCCCGGTTCTAAGCCGTAAAGCATGGCACACTGAACTATCGAGTAGTCATCAGCTTTGCTCTACCAGGTGTTCACAACATCTGGCATTGCTCCTGTAGCGGGTTTGTCACATAGCGGTACTTCTAGGACGTAATTCTTCTATGCAACAATGAGGATAATCCTCAAGTTACGAACCCAGTCCGTGTATTTGCTACCATCATCTTTCAACTTAGCTTTCTCTAGGAACGCATTAAAATTCAACGGAACAACAACACGGGCCATCTATCTACAACAACATAGACATGCAAAATACTATCAGGTACTAAGTTCATGATAAATTAAAGTTCAATTAATCAAATTACTTAAGAACTCCCACTTAGATAGATATCTCTCTAATCAAATAAGTGATCACGCGATCCATATCAACTAAACCATGTCCGATCATCACGTGAGATGGAGTAGTTTTCAATGGTGAACATCACTATGTTGATCATATCTACTATATGATTCACGCTCGACCTTTTGGTCATAGTGTTCCGAGGCCATATCTGCATATGCTAGGCTCGTCAAGTTTAACCCGAGTATTCTGCGTGTGCAAAACTGGCTTGCACCCGTTGTATGTGAACGTAGAGCTTATCACACCCAATCATCACGTGGTGTCTTGCCACGACGAACTGTAGCAACAGTGCATACTCAGGGAGAACACTTATACCTTGAAATTTTGTGAGAGATCATCTTATAATGCTACCGCCGAACTAAGCAAAATAAGATGCATAAAGGATAAACATCACATGCAATCAATATAAGTGATATGATATGGCCATCATCATCTTGTGCTTTTGATCTCCATCTCCAAAGCACCGTCATGATCACCATCGTCACCGGCTTGACACCTTGATCTTCATCGAAGCATCATTGTCGTCTCGCCAACTATTGCTACTACGACTATCGCTACCGCTTAGTGATAAAGTGAAGCAATTACATGGCGATTGCATTTCATACAATAAAGCGACAACCATATGGCTCCTGCAAGTTGCCGATAACTGTGTTACAAAACATGATCATCTCATACAATAAAATTTAGCATCATGTCTTGACCATATCACATCACAACATGCCTTGCGAAAACAAGTTAGACGTCCTCTACTTTGTTGTCGCAAGTTTTATGTGGCCGCTACGGGCTGAGCAAGAACCGTTCTTACCTACGCATCGAAAAACCACAACACGGTATAGTGATTGCTTTTTGATCTTCAGAAAGAACCATGTTCACTGAATCGGATTCAACTAAAGTTGGAGAAACTGACACCCATGAGCCACCTGTGTGCGAAGCACGTCGGTAGAACCAGTCTCGCGTAAGGGTACGTGTAATGTCGGTCTGGGCCGCTTCATCCAACAATACCGCTGAATCAAGAATCAACTAGTGACGGCAAGCAATATGTATATACCCACGCCCACAACTCCTTTGTGTTCTACTCGTGCATATAACGTCAACGCATAGACCTGGCTCGGATGCCACTGTTGGGGAACGCAGTAATTTCAATAAATTTCCTACGCACACGCAAGATCTATCATGGTGATGCATAGCTACGAGAGGGAAGAGTGTTGTCCACATACCCTCGTAGACCGTAAGCGGAAGCATTATGACAACGTGGTTGATGTAGTCGAATGTCTTCATGATCCAACCGATCCTAGTACCGAAAGTACAGCACCTCCACGGTCTGCACACGTTCAGCTCGGTGACGTCCCATTTATGTTGTGACGTTTGATAGCACACTAAGTGTTCCTCTGGTATTCGGGAGTTGCATGATCTCATAGTCATAGGAACATGTATAAGTTATGGAGAAAGCAATAGCAACAAACTAAACGATCATTTTTCTAAGCTAACGGATGGGTCAAGTCAATCACATCATTCTCTAATGATGTGATCCCGTTAATCAAATGACAACTCATGTCTATGGTTAGGAAACATAACCATCATTGATTCAACGAGCTAGTCAAGTAGAGGCATACTAGTGACACTGTTTGTCTATGTATTCACACATGTACTAAGTTTCCGGTTAATACAATTCTAGCATGAATAATAAACATTTATCATGATATAAGGAAATATAAATAACAATTTTATTATTGCCTCTAGGGCATATTTCCTTCACTCCATTCATATAAAGAGCTAATATCAAATAACCTCTTTTCACCAGCAAGTTTGAAATCATAATTGAGTTCTTTTATTGCCCAATATGCTTTATGTTCTAACTCAAGAGGCAAATGACAAGCTTTTCCATAAACCATTTTATAAGGAGACATACCCATAGGATTTTTATAAGTTGTTCTATAAGCCCAAAGTGCATCATCTAATTTCTTAGACCAGTTCTTCCTGGACCTATTGACAGTCTTTTGCAAAATTAATTTTATTTCACTATTGCTAAGTTCAACTTGACCACTAGACTGAAGATGATAGGGTGATGCAATTTTGAGGTTAACATCATACTTGGCAAGCATTTTACGGAAAGCACCATGAATAAAGTGTGAACCACCATTAGTCATTAAATATCTAGGGACTCCAAACCTTGCTAAAATAACTTCCTTAAGCATTTTAATAGAGGTGTTGTGATCAGCACTACTGGTTGGAATGGCTTCTACCCATTTAGTAACATAATCAATAGCAACCAAAATATGTGTATACCCATTAGAGGAAGGAAAAGGTCCCATGTAATCAAATCCCAAAACATCAAATGGTTCAACAACAAGTGAATAATTCATAGGCATTTCTTGACGCTTACTGATATTACCTGTTCTTTGACATTCATCACAAGAAGAGACAAACTTACGGGCATCCTTGAAGAGAGTAGGCCAATAAAATCTAGATTGCGATACCTTGTGAGCAGTTCTATCTCCAGCATGATGCCCTCCATAAGCCTCAAAGTGACATTTCCGTAGGATTTGTCCCTGTTCATGCTCAGGTACACAACATCTAATGATACCATCTACTCCTTCTTTATAAAGATGTGGGTCATCCCAAAAGTGATGTCTTAAATCATAGAAGAATTTTTTTGTTTTGTTGGTATGTAAAGCTAGGTGGTAAATATTTAGCAACAATGTAATTAGCATAGTCAGCATACCAAGTAGTACTATTAGCAACATTTATTGCAGCTAACTGCTCATCAAGAAAACTATCATCAATAGGTAGTGGGTCATCAAGCACATTTTCAAGCCTAGACAAGTTATGAGCTACAGGGTTCTTAGCTCATTTTCTATCAATGATGTGTAAATCAAATTCTTGCAACAAGAGAACTGTCGGCGTTCTGGAAACGGGGGTCCCCAGATTTGCCTGCCTGCGGCGTGGCTCGAGTGGGGGCCCAGTGCGGCCCAGCTTCATCAGCTCAAGCTCAAGACCCTCACAAGGGGCCAAGCCTTATGGGGTGGATGATGGGAGGCTTCCTCAGGCGCAGCCTCATCAGGCAGGCTCGCGAGGAGGCGGAGAGATCAAGGCAGGGGTGCCTCGTGAGGAGCCCGTGACGCAAGCCATGATGATCGAGATTAGGCGGGCGCCAGGCGGGCGCCGGCCTGCGCAGTGTCCTTGTTTCCCCTTCGGTGCAAAGGGAGCAAGCACAAGCCAAGGCATCGGGCAAAGGTTACCATTCCGGTGCAACGAGACCAAGACCAGCAGAGCGGCATGATGGAGGTCACCGTGGAGCCCAAGACGGCGTCATCACTAGTGCTTTAGGCAGCCGAAGACCACCTTTGGTCAGGATAACTTGTACTAGTTGTTCCCCTTCAAAATGGACAATTGTTGGCGCCCTTCCCGCTCATTATTTGGGAAGAGGACCAAGGCCTCTATAAATAGGATTAGCCCCCGAGGAGGAAAGGAGAGAGAAAAAAGAGAGAAAAGAGGGAAAAGAAGAGAGAGAAGAGAAAGAGAGATCCAGACCGAGTAGGACACACCGCACCAGCTCAAGAACACCTCTCGCCTGGCCGTTCTTCCCCTATATTGTTCATCATCAGCCCCTGAGGCAATACACCACACCACACACTGGAGTAGGGTATTACACCACATCGATGGCCCGAACCAGTATAAACCTCGTGTCCCTTGAGTGTTCTTCTTTCCGGCCTAGATTTCTTGTGAGTCATAGAAGCGCGAGTCGGTAGGGGAAAGATCTCCGTGCGCACCCCAGAGTTCGAACCTTAAGGGTCTGCCGGAACCCGAAGTCCGACATTTGGCGCGCCAGGTAGGGGTGCGCCGGAATCTTTCTTCCGCTGTTCGCATGTGATCTTCTGTCGTGTCCATGGCTGACGCTCGTCGGGCTCGTGCCGGGCTGCTCTCGCCACCCGCGTCGCCCAGACGGCGCCCGTGGGCGGACGCCCTTGTCGTTCCCCGTCTCCTTCCGCCAACGCTGCCACCGGCCCGGTGGGGAACGAGCAACAGACCTCGTCGCAGCATCCTTCGGTGCGGCGGGAGGGCCGCACCGCAACCCCGTCACTGACTCCAGCCGGTTCGTCGTCCCACGCCCGTCGCGCCCCCACGGACGCATGTGCTGCGCTGCTCCTGGCAAGAGAGCTCCTGCACTGCCGCCCCGTCGATGACCTCTACGAGGACTGGCTCGCCCGCATCACCGAGCTCGTCAGCGCCACAGGGGGCTCTCCTTTGTCGTCCTTCTCGCTGCCTCGCTCTCCATTCCGCGTAGGGGGCAAGGATCAGGAGGCACCTCTGCCACCTCCTCCCCAAGAAGGCACCCTGGCTCCAAGGTACGCAGCCCCAGGGCGAGACCCTCCACGTCCGGCGCCTGTGCGGCAAGAAGGGAGCTGCCAAGAGATCCCTCGTCCCCAAGAAGGTGCTCGCGCGCTCCCAGCACCGGTGCGCCAAGATTGCGTCCCTGTGCCTCCACGCCGAGACCCCGCGCTGCTCCAAGCGGCGGCGCGTGGTAATCACCAGGAGCAGGCCCAGCACCCGCAAAGGGCGCCGGTGGCCACAGCAGGCTGCCGCGCCTTCACCCCCGAGCTACGCGGCGTCACATGGCCAGGCAAGTTCAAGCCTGATCTGCCCCCTCGTTATGATGGCACGACGGACCCCGTGGAATTCCTACAGCTCTACGAGCTGGGCATCGAAGCCGCCAACGGAGACGAAAAGGTCATGGCGAACTGGTTTCCCATGGCGCTCAAGGACGAGATGCGCACGATCTCCTCTTGGAACGAGATGCGCACTCGCTTCATCGCCAACTTCCAGGGCACTCGCGACCGGCCCCCGGCCATAAGCGACCTGCGCCGCATCAAGCAACAGCCAGGGGAAATGTAACGCCCTCGATGCGGCTATATCTCCCACGTGTCGAAGCACGACATAGAGGCATAACCGCATTGAAAGCAATGTCACAAGTGAGGTGATCTTCACACAACCCATGTAATACATAAGGGAAAAAGATACATAGTTGGCTTACAATCGCCACTTCACACAATACATGAATAAAGCATTACATTCATCCAAATACATGCAAGGTCCGACTACGGAACCAAAATAAAAGAAGACTACCCCAAAAGCTACACAGATCCCCGATCGACCCAACTGGGCTCCACTACTGATCAACTGGCAATGGAACAATATAACGAACACGAACTTCATCGAGCTCCTCCTTGAGCTTGGTGCGTCACCTTCACGGTATCATCGGCACCTGCAAGCTGGTTTTGGAAGTAATCTGTGAGTCACGGGGACTCAGCAATCTCACACCCTTGCAATCAAGACTATTTAAGCTTATAGGTAGGGTAAAAGGTATGAGGTGGAGCTGCAGCAAGCGACTAGCATATTTGGTGGCTAACATACGCAAAAGAGAGCGAGAAGAGAAGGCAAAGCACGTTCGCGAAACTATGATCAAGAAGTGATCCTAGAACAACCTACGTCAAGCATAACTCCAACACCGTGTTCACTTCCCGGACTCCGCCGAGAAGAGACCATCACGGTTACACACGCGGTTGGTGCATTTTTAATTAAGATAAACTTTAGGTTTTCTACATCCAGACATTAACAAATTCCCATCTGCCCATAACCGCGGGCATGGCTTTCGAAAGTTCAAATCCCTGCAGGGGTGTCCCAACTTAGCCTATCACAAGCTCTCACGGTCAACGAAGGATATTCCTTCTCCCAAGACAATCCGATCAGACTCGGCATCCCGGTTACAAGACATCCTCGACAATGGTAAAACAAGTCCAGCAACACCGCCCGAATGTGCCGACAAATCCCAATAGGAGCTGCACATATCTCGTTCTCAGGGCACACTCAGATGAGCGCTCCGTACAACTAAAACCAAACCTTGAGTTTCCCCGAGGGGGCGCTGCACAGGGCTCTAGTTTGGACTAACACTCAGAGGAGCACTGGCCCAGGGGGGTTTAAATAAAGATGACCCTTGGGCAGGCCTACCCAAGGGAAAAAAAGGCTAGGTGGCAAATGGTAAAACCAATGTTCGGCATTGCTGGAAGAGTTTTATTCAAGGCGAACTGTCAAGGGGTTCCCATTATAACCCAACCGTGTAAGGAACGCAAAATTTGGGAACATAACACCGATATGACGGAAACTAGGGCGGCAAGAGTGGAACAAAACACCAGGCATAAGGCCGAGTCTTCCATCCTTTACCAAGTATATAGATGCATCAATATAATAAGAGATATGGCGATATCCCAACAACAATCCATGTTCCAACATGGAACAACTCCAATCTTCACCTGCAACTAACAACGCTATAAGAGGGGCTGAGCAAAGCGGTAACATAGCCAAACAACGGTTTGCTAGGACAAGGTGGGTTAGAGGTTTGGCTTAACAATATGGGAGGCATGATAAGCAAGTGGTAGGTATCGCAACATAGGCATAGCAAAAGAGCGAGCATCTAGCAAGCAAAGATAGAAGTGATTTCGAGGGTATGGTCATCTTGCATGAGATCCCGCAAGGAAGAAGAACGAGTCCATGAAGAAGACAAACGAACGAAGTCGAACGAATCCTCACAAACGCGATGTTACCGGATCCAAACCGAAGAAGCAACACCGGAAAGAAGCAAACAACATAGTAAACAAACATCACATAAGCATGGCACGATGCACAACCAAGTATGATGCATGTCCGGATTAAAGAGGCATGGCATGGCAAGGTGCACAAGCAATTCTACAAATTAAGTGGAGATCAATATGCAACGAGTTGCATATTGACGAAACAACACAACAAGTTATTTAGTTCGATCTTGCTTATGTACTCAACAATATTCAATGTCGTTTAGCATGGCAAGGGGGTGAAGCAAAACAACACTACCTATCTAGGCAAGTTTAAATGAGGCCGGAAACAACGAACAACAATTCCGGTAAATCCCCATATGCATATATTAGGTTTGGTACTGTTCTACCCTAAACCATATTTTAGTTGTTAAACATGAAAAGTGATGCCACCATGTTAAACTAGGCATTTTTCTACCCCATTTACATATAAAGTTTGTTAAATTTGGAGCTACGGTTATTTAGTTATGAATTAAATCATTTTAACATTGCATAGGAGCAAATTTGAACAAACAGCATTTTAAACATTTTAAACATAGATGAAAGTTGCATATTATTAAACCAGACAAAATTCTAAGCAACTTTCATATTAAGTTTGTTTTAATCCGATGCACGGTTATTAAGTTATTATATGCATGAAGTTTAGGGACCTTTCTGTAAAACAGCAGTTTTCTGGATAAAAGCTAAATTCGTAGATCCAAGAAAAAAACATGAATGGGCCGAAATTAACAGGTCCAGAAGTGCACAGGGGAGGTGCTGGAACTGGCCTCACCCATGGGCTTCGGCCCAGGACGATGGAGCAGTGGGCCGGCTGGTTCGCTGGGTGGTGCTGGGCCAGAGGCGTGGCTGCGGTCCACGTAGGCGAAGGAAGATGCGGTCAACGCGGCGCTGCTGGAACTGGGCTTCGCATGAGGCAGAGGAGGGGGTCAACGCAGACGGTCGAGGGGACTTGTCGCTATTCGTCGTCGTTTCCGTCCGCAGAAGCAGAGGCCGACGACGAGGACTTGCAGCGGCGTCTAGGCGGGTCTTGGCGCCCGGAGGAGGTCCGGCCGGTCTTGGAGGAGATCGAGGCGCGGACGGCAGCTTGAAGCAAAGGGCGACGGTGGAGGAGGAGGTCGGGACGACGTGGAAGGCACATGAGCTCGCGACGACTAGGTCGAGCTGGGGGAGCTCGGGCCTCAGGTGCGGGAGCAGAGGGGATCGAGGCGCCGTGGCAAGGGAATGACATCAGCGGCGGGGAAAACTTGGCGGCATCCATGGACGGCGGCGCGGTACGGTTCTTGCAGAGACACGGTAGAGAGAGGGAGCACGCGGTGAGAGAGAGGAGAGAAGGATGGGGAAGGGAGAGGCAGGGGCGCAGGGAGCTGCTGGACCGGCGACTGAACTCCGGTGAGTCGCCCCTGGATCGGGACGAGGAGGTTGTGGCGCGGGACTGGTCCTGCTGGTGGTGCTCGCTGGCTGGTGGATCGAGGGGATCCGCAAGAGAGCACTGATTGGGGGGGATTGGATGGATCAGATCTGGGGAAATCCCGAGAGAGTGGCGGCGACGCTAGGTAAGATCCCTAGAAATTAGGGATTTGGTCTCGGTTTAGACTAGTATATATAGCGGGTAGGTTAGTCTAGGGGCTATCTCGTCCCTCCGATCGTAATCAGACGGACGGAAAAAAAATATGTTAGGAAGTCCAATTAACAAAACGGAGACGTTTTGTAGATGTTTGGGGTTGATCCGGATTCAACGGTGATGACTGTCCGGGTCGGGTTCGGGTAAGTTTCGGACACACGCAAGGTGTTGATGCACTGTGCAGATTGGGTTTTGGGGTCTGGCGGTTGACAACGGACTGTGCAAAAAGCTTTGGGCTGAGAAGAGAGACAGGCCCGGCGACTGTTTCCGAAGACCGAAAACGTCCGACGTTTGACCGACTATAATGTCGCTATAGTTATCTGTTGGGCTATCAAACGAACTCCGAATGTGATGAAACTTGACAGGCGGTCTATCTACACTATAATAAGACAACACGCCAACTTTCAGCCCAATCCGAGAACATTCTCCGGCCACTTATAAAATAATATTTCGGACATGCCGCAGGCGCGTGCAGGTGTGTCTGGGCTCAGAACGGACAACGGACGGAACGAGGAGACCGGGACGTATGCAAGTTTTGAAAACATGATGATGCAATGCAGATGATGACATGGCAATATGCAACATGCAAGCACATGACAAGGCAACAACAGCGAATAACTGGAGGACACCTGGCACAACGGTCTCGGGGCGTTACAACACTCCACCACTACGAGAGGATCTCGTCCTGAGATCTAGAATGGCACCGAAGGAAAAAACGGAAGAGAAAGAGAAGAGGTAAAACTAAGTTGCTTCTTTAACAAATGAGTGGAACGAAAGAACCTTGAGATGATGAACATATTGTAGAAAGAATGCAATGGAGAAGAACAAAGTTGAAAGCACTCCGGTAGGGAAGGGGATCAAGGAAGACCAAATTCGGGCAGCACTCCGGTTGAAAAATGATAAGAAACTTTATAAGATGAAAAGAACTTGAGCAGAGGACACGACACTCTGGATAAATGGATAAGCACAAACATAACATGATCCTCAATTCGCGATGATGAGTGAAGAGAGCAACATCACAATGCCTCCGGAAGAAATGAGAGGATAGAATGGAATGAATGGAGGAGAAAACAATATCTTCTATCTCAAATGATATTGAAAATCATCTTTAGGGGAAAGTTCGAGCGGAGTCATTGGAAAAACCAACAACAAAAGACAAGGTTGTAGTGGGCTTATGGAGAACATTTCAAAACTTTGAGGTGAAATTCTGCCACTGATGGAAACAAAAGATTGGATTGATATGAACAAGAAGACGAGAAAACTTATTTCACCGGGAGGATAAAAGAAGAACTTGGATCATTTATAAGCACCATAGATAGCAAAAATCCTTAGGGAAGGCTATAGGTGAAACATGACACAAGATAACTCCAATGAAGAGGTTGATGGATTTAAAATACCTCATTCTTAACAACATGCGAATCCTGAAACATGAACTCAAATTGTCAAGAATGACATAATACCACCTCCAATGATACGGAAGAAAGAATTGCGCTCCGGATTGCAAGATGAAGAATGCTTGAACTCCTCTGAAAAGAATCTCAATGAAAAACTTCTAGAAGGAATTAAATCCTTGATGAACCTTCAAGTAGAGCCTCCATGAATAACTCCGGTAAACAAAAGGATAACGAAAAGAAAGAGAAGTTGAAAACACAAGGTGAAACCTTGTAATGATTTAGATGGATCTCCGTGACGAGGTAATTGAGAGAACTTGGAACTCCGGGAAAAGAAAAGATGAATCAAGTTCAACCGAGAATTTTGACGAGGCTCCGGAATAAGGAATTGAGTTCACTTGATGAAACAAGAATAAGAATTACATTATGCTTATCCTTCACCAATTAAATTGATGACAATCAACGTATTTGGCATATTACTTATTCTCATAGAAAAGATCAAGAGAGATATAACATAAACTTGAGAATTTCTACAACGAATCACCGGTCGGGATTGGAAAGAAGGAAATAATTGATATGATAACAGCGGAAGAGAAATCTGGAAGAACCACCGTAAGAATTGAAAATGAACGAAGTAAAGGGATTAATCACTGGGTAAGAATTGTGAAATCAACGAAGATACTTGAGACAATATAAACACATGAGAACGAAGGGATCACGAACTGATTAGAGATCACTTAACCGAAGCACCGGTAAGATTTGGAGAACCATAGCTGAAAGCTGAGAATGAATAAATCTTAGATGATGGGCTCCGGATAATCAAACTGAACAGAATCTTGAATTGTTCCGATTAGGTGAAAAGAATTCTGACAATCGAAAACAATTATGAGAGGATGGGCTCGAACTAGAACCATGAATCTCTGAGAGAGCGGATAAGATATGGAGGTAAAACTCTTCTTCGGTCTTCAAATGTTGAGAATGACGACGAGAAACACCACCAAGAATTATTGAGGCACACCGGAATGAAGAATGGAAAAGTTGAGCCAACGATGAAAAGAATTTGAAAGATCTTGGTGAAAGACATTTGACTGATGATGATTCATTCTTACGTCAAACTTTGAAATGAATTTGAGAATAACTCCGGGGAGATTAGAAGAGTCAGGTAAGATCCTGGGAAAAAACTGTGAGTTAGGGCCCACTCAAGATAAACACCATTGAACGATTATTTGAAAGATATTGCACCGGTTGAATTAAATGGCTTGAATGATATAACCATCTCGCAATAGCTTGAACGGATTGAATGAGATAATATCTCGGAATAAGTTGATCGAATGCAGAGTGGAAACATGAATCTTCGAGATATCTTCAGCACTCCGGATACAAATAGCAAGGTGTGGATGATTAAGATGTGCGTCGGCATGAGACAACATTTGAACCAAGGAAAAGGGATATGATCAACACCAAAAGCTTGATTTGAATCCACCGGAAAATAAAAAGAATGAATAATGATGAACTTGAGGTTCCGTTAGAATCTTCATGAGAATCACCGGATAAGAACATTGACGGAAAGAACGAAGAACTTCACATCCATAAAATGATACTTGAGTAAAAATTCTGAGTCCTCGGAGAAAACAAGGGAGGGAGGGCGGGAAAAACAAAGGCACCTTTGGACGAATGAAATGAACACTGTTGAGAAGAACTGATAATTGATCTTGCTGATGTTGAAATGATAGGATCATCTTGAAGAGAATCACACTGGTTGGAAAGGATTGACATGACAACCTCGATTATTAGGACGGATTAGTATTCACATCGGAGTATGAGAACACCGTTTAGGAAAGGTATGGAATCAACACTTGACATTGAAGCAACTCGAATACCACAACTGAAAACAAAACAAAGAATTGGCTTGCAAAATAAGATGGAACAAACATATGATAGAGATTTCATCCGAAGTTTTCGTGGTGGGGCCTACACGGGCTCAATCGTACAACACCATCATGTACAAGGCAGTGCACATGACATACGAAGCGTCCCCGAGTCAGCATAGCCAAGGACTCTTTAAGACACAACGAGACCACTGTAAAACCAACCGTGGATAGGCGGACCACTAGACGTCGAACCCCAATTTCATATCATACATCTGTCGGAAAGATATCCTAAGAGCTACTTGAATTCCCACTTATAAACTCCCGAAACTTTTCGATTATGCAATCATGTGTTGGGGATACAGGGGAAGCATAATATCTCACCCAAATCTAGCAAATCCTACATCCAGCTGTATCCATCCTTCAACACATAATCAAGAAACCTTCGGAAATCATTTACCTCAACCTTCGAAAAGCATCAGTTATACGAGTTATGGCAATACTCCCGAACTCCCGCCCCAGTACTGGGTGGCGTCGAGGTTATCTCACTAACAACTGCATAAAAGAGATTTTCGATGTCGGCGGAACTCAGGTATTCCAGAATCTCAACGATAAAATTGTGACGACAACACCTCGGAGCTCAACTCCCCGGGACACTGCCACAACCCCTAATTGTCAGGAGGCACCAAGAACAATGTTCTCGTCACAAAACCATCAGAACGATTCCAAGATACCCGCGTGATCCTAATTTTTTTAGTGAAATTTGAGAAGAGAAGAGTCAAAACTCTACGTCAGGATGCCTCACCAGAGCGATGAAGGGACTGAGGAGTAAAAAGAATCCTACTCTCCGATATATATAATCCTAAAAGACTCAAAATATTTTTCTAGACTCAACAACTCCAGCGATTCGAGCAAGCAGGGGGCTCCTAAGGTCGGGGAAGGCTCTGATACCAACTTGTAACGCCCTCGATGCGGCTATATCTCCCACGTGTCGAAGAATGATTTAGAGGCATAACCGCATTGAAAGCAATGTCGCAAGTGAGGTAATCTTCACACAACCCATGTAATACATAAGGGAAAAAGATACATAGTTGGCTTACAATCGCCACTTCACACAATACATGAATAAAGCATTACATTCATCCAAATACATGCAAGGT
This sequence comes from Triticum urartu, assembly GCF_003073215.2. Taxonomy (NCBI): domain Eukaryota; kingdom Viridiplantae; phylum Streptophyta; class Magnoliopsida; order Poales; family Poaceae; genus Triticum; species Triticum urartu. Next base: position 520,006,205 of record NC_053026.1, read on the forward strand.
CCGACTACGGAACCAAAATAAAAGAAGACTACCCCAAAAGCTACACAGATCCCCGATCGACCCAACTGGGCTCCACTACTGATCAACTGGCAAGCAAGCGACTAGCATATTTGGTGGCTAACATATGCAAAAGAGAGCGACAAGAGAAGGCAAAGCACGTTCGCGAAACTATGATCAAGAAGTGATCCTAGAACAACCTACGTCAAGCATAACTCCAACACCGTGTTCACTTCCCGGACTCCGCCGAGAAGAGACCATGACAGTTACACACGCGGTTGGTGCATTTTTAATTAAGATAAACTTTTGGTTTTCTACAACCGGACATTAACAAATTCACATCTGCCCATAACTGCGGGCACGGCTTTCGAAAGTTCAAATCCCTGCAGGGGTGTCCCAACTTAGCCCATCACAAGCTCTCACGGTCAACGAAGGATATTCCTTCTCCCAAGACAATCCAATCAGACTCGGCATCCCGGTTACAAGACATCCTCGACAATGGTAAAACAAGTCCAGCAACACCGCTCGAATGTGCTGACAAATCCCGATAGGAGCTGCACATATCTTGTTCTCAGGGCACACTCAGATGAGCGCTCCGTACAACTAAAACCAAACCTCGAGTTTCCCCGAGGGGGCGCTGCACAGGGCTCTAGTTTGGACTAACACTCAGAGGAGCACTGGCCCAGGGGGGGTTTAAATAAAGATGACCCTTGGGCAGGCCTACCCAAGGGAAAAAAGGCTAGGTGGCAAATGGTAAAACCAATGTTGGCCATTGCTGGAAGAGTTTTATTCAAGGCGAACTATCAAGGGGTTCCCATTATTACCCAACCGTGTAAGGAACGCAAAATCCGGGAACATAACACCGATATGACGGAAACTAGGCTGCAAGAGTGGAACAAAACACCAGGCATAAGGCCGAGCCTTCCACCCTTTACCAAGTATATAGATGCATTAATATAATAAGAGATATGGTGATATCCCAACAACAATCCATGTTCCAACATGGAACAACTCCAATCTTCACCTGCAACTAACAACGCTATAAGAGGGGCTGAGCAAAGCAGTAACATAGCCAAACAACGGTTTGCTAGGACAAGGTGGGTTAGAGGTTTGGCTTAACAATATGGGAGGCATGATAAGCAAGTGGTAGGTATCGCAACATAGGCATAGCAAAAGAGCGAGCATCTAGCAAGCAAATATAGAAGTGATTTCGAGGGTATGGTCATCTTGCATGAGATCCCGCAAGGAAGAAGAACGAGTCCATGAAGAAGACAAACGAACGAAGTCGAACGAATCCTCACAAACGCGACGTTACCGGATCCAACCCGAAGAAGCAACACCGGAAAGAAACAAACAACATAGTAAACAAACATCACATAAGCATGGCACGGTGCACAACCAAGTATGAAGCATGTCCGGATTAAAGAGGCATGGCATGGCAAGGTGCACAAGCAATTCTACAAATTAAGTGGAGATCAATATGCAACGAGTTGCATATTGACGAAACACCACAACAAGTTATTTAGTTCGATCTTGTTTATGTACTCAACAATATTCAATGTTGTTTATCATGGCAAGGGGTGAAGCAAAACAACACTACCTATCTAGGCAAGTTTAAAGGAGGCCAGAAACAACGAACAACAATTCCGGTAAATCCCCATATGCATATATTAGGTTTGGTACTGTTCTGCCCTAAACCATATTTTATAGTTGTTAAACATGAAAAGTGATGCCACCATGTTAATCTAGGCATTTTTCTACCCCATTTACATATAAAGTTTGTTAAATTTGGAGCTACGGTTATTTAGTTATGAATTAAATCATTTTAACATGGCATAGGAGCAAATTTAAACAAACAGCATTTTAAACATTTTAAACATAGATGAAAGTTGCATATTATTAAACTAGACAAAATTCTAAGAAACTTTCATATTAAGTTTGTTTCAATCCGATGCACGGTTATTAAGTTATTATATGCATGAAGTTTAGGGACCTTTCTGTAAAATAGCAGTTTTCTGGATAAAAGCTAAATTCATATGTAACACCCCGGATGTAACTTTCCCAATTTGTATTCCAACTCTTGCCGTTTCCGGCGTTAAGTTATATTTATTTTCTCGGGTTCGGGTCCTTGTCTCCGTGTGTTGTTATCGTTGTCATGCATCTCATATCATGTCATCATATGCATTGCATTTGCATACGTGTTCATATCATGCATTCGAGCTTTTTCCCCGTTGTCCGTTTTGCATTCCGGCGCTTCGTTCTCCTCCGGTGGTCATTTCTAGCTTTCTTTCGTGTGTGGGGACTAAACATTTTCGGATTGGACCGAGACTTTCCAAGCGGCCTTGGTTTACTACCGGTAGACCGCCTGTTAAGTTTCGTATCATTTGGACTTTGTTTGATACTCCAACGGTTAACCGAGGGACCGAAAAGGCCTCGTGTGTGTTGCAGCCCAACACCCCTCCAATTTGGCCCAAAACCCACCAAACTCTGCTCCATCATCTAGAGCGTTCGATCACGATCGCGTGGCCGAAACCGCACCTCATTTGGACTCTCCTAGCTCCCTCTATGCCTATTTAAACACCCCCCCCCCCGATTTTCGGATCTCCTTCCTCCCCGAAACCCTAAAAATCGTCCCCGCGCCACGCCGGACAAAAATCCTACCGACGGACATGTCCGGACGCTCCACCGACGCCGCCCCAGGCCAATAGGCGCCCGCCATGTGGCACCCGGCCACCGCCGCCGCCTCGGCCCGCACGGGCTCGTAGCCGGCCCCCGCAGAGCCCATCGCCGCGCCGCCGCCCGCCTCCTCTTCTCCGCGGCCGAGCCGCCTCCCTGCCGACGAGCCGCCGCGCTGCCGCCTCTCCACGCCGCCCCGCCGCGCCTTCGCCGCCCGGCCACCGCGGTCGTCGCCGCCCCGCCGCGAGGTCGTCGCCGCCACCACCACGGCCGGCCCGAGCCGCCGCCGCCACCGCCTTCACCATCGCCGGCCCCGGCCATCTCCCCCTCCGGCCGCCGCCTTGCCCGTCTCCGGTGAACAGTGCCTGCGCCGCCGCTACAGTGTTTAGCCCGATCCAGATCTGGAAACCCTAGGTCATTTTTTTTCTCTCCAAGTCCCGGGGATTTTCAGTCCAAGTGCTCATGTTCGTAGCTCCATAACTTTGCATCCGTAGCTCCGATTCATGCTTATAGCATATCAAAATGTTCATCTCAGAGAGTACATCATTTCATTCCATTGCATCATTTTCATTTGAGTTCATCTTGATGCCCGAAATGCTATTAGAAGAGGGCTACTTGAGTTAATTGTCAGATCTGCTACTCCGTTTAACACTTTTGTCATTTTTGCCATGATTATTGTGTGCATGATATGCCCATGAGTTCTACATATGTTTTTTAAGGGTTTTGTCATCTTTCCAGAGGTGCAACCCATATTTTTTTTTGATGTGTGTGGTGACTTGTGCAAGCTTGCAAAGTGGTGCACTTGCTAAGTCTATTTTCAGGGACTTAGTAATTTCACTAAGTCCTTGAGCTGGTTATCTCATGTTGCCATATGTTCATGTTGTTTCCTAGTGATCCGTGCCTCTTTTGAGGATGATCAGTAAGGATGACTTGTAGTGCTCTATCCATGTCTTTTTTTGCAATTATGGAGCACCCTAGCTTGAGTCAATCGAGCTCTACTTTTGCTACTTCGTGAATCTGGGCAGATTGTCAACTTGTTTGCAATTTTGCCGGGGATGTTGTAGTTGATCCATGCATGCTGTGCTATTGTTCTTGCCATGTATAGCTTGCATTTTGTGCCTTCTTGATGGGTGTATGCTTGGCTTGCCATGACTTGTACCGTAGTGAGTGCATCGAGCTCGTAAACATGCCTACTTGAGTTATATTTCAGCATGTGTCAGTTTTTCACTAAGTCTGAAAACTGATTATGTTTTTGCTATGTTCACATGCTTGCAATTGGATTTTCTGATCCCTTTTGGCTCAAGGTCACTAAGGGACTTTTGTTAAGCTCTTTGAGTAGCTCCATGCCATGTTTTACTTTGCCATGTTCTTATCCTGTATCATGTAGTTTTGTGGCTCCAAAGAGTGCTACCTGATCTGAAATTCCAGACAAGTGTTAATTTCACTAAGTCTGAGATCTGTTTGCCATATGCATTTTTGCCATGCTTGTTTGAACCTGTTAGTGGATGAATTGGCCGTAGCTCAGTGCTAGAATTTTGTTACGCATCTTGTGTGCATCTCTGCCATGCATTTTGTTGTCATGTTTGGTTGCTGTAGCATGTTCACCTCATTGCATTTAGTTGGCTACTTGTTGTAAATCGCAGACCGGTGTCATTTTTGAATCCCTTGCCATTTCCAAACCGTAACTCCAATTCCGGCGTTCTTTATATCGTTTTCAAGCGATTTCATCCCATCTTTCCAGTGGCACACTTGGATTTCCAAGTTGAGGCCAGGTTCTTGCATTTCCTATCATATCTTGCATTTTGCATCCCGCATCGCATCCCGCATAGCATATCATCATTGCATCATATTGCTTGATTCTTGCACGTGGTTGATTGTGTCCTTGTTGCTTGTTTGTCTTGTTTGGGTAGAGCCGGGAGACGAGTTCGCTAATGAGGAGCCCGTTGAGTTTTCTTTTGAGGATCCAGTCAACTCTGACAACTGTGCAGGCAAGATGATCATACCCTCGAAATCACTACTATCTTTGCTATGCTAGTTTGCTCGCTCTTTTGCTATGCCAATGCTACGATGCCTACCACTTGCTTGAAAGCCTCCCAAATTTCCATGTCAAACCTCTAACCCACCATTGTCCTAGCAAACCATTGATTGGCTATGTTACCGCTTTGCTCAACCCGTCTTATAGCGTTGCTAGTTGCAGGTGAAGATTGGAGGCCGTTCCTTGTTGGAACATTTATTTTACTTGTTGGGATATCATTATATTATCTTGTTATCTTAATGCATCTATATACTTGGTAAAGGGTGGAAGGCTCGGCCTCTCACCTAGTGTTTTGTTCCACTCTTGCCGCCCTAGTTTCTGTCATGTCGGTGTTATGTCCCCGGATTTTGCGTTTCTTACGCGGTTGGGTTATAATGGGAACCCCTTGATATTTCTCCTTGATTAAAGCTTTTCCAGCAATGCCCAACCTTGGTTTGACCATTCGCCACCTAGCCTCTTTTTCCCTTGGGTTTCCGGAGCCCGAGGGTCATCTTATTTTAAACCCCCCCGGGCCAGTGCTCCCTCTGAGTGTTGGTCCGAACCGGGCAGCCTGTGGGGCCACCTCGGGGAAAATTGAGGGTTGGTTTTACTCGTAGCTTGACCTATCTGAGTGTGCCCTGAGAACGAGATATGTGCAGCTCCTATCAGGATTTGTCGGCACATTCGGGCGGTGTTGCTGGTCTTGTTTTAATCTGTCGAAGTGTCTTGAGTAACCGAGATACCGAGTCTGATCGGAACGTCTTGGGAGGAGGTCTATTCCTTTGTTGACCGTGAGAGCTTGTCATGGGCTAAGTTGGGACTCCCCTGCAGGGATTTGAACTTTCGAAATCTGTGCCCGCGGTTATGGGCAGATGGGAATTTGTTAATGTCCGGTTGTAGATAACTTGAACCTTAACTTATTTAAAATGAATCAACTGAGTGTGTTACCGTGATGGCCTCTTCTCGGCAGAGTCCGGGAAGCGGACACGGTGTTGGAGTAATGTTTGCGCAGGTTGCTCTCTAGTTTCTCGCTCGCGCTTTGCCTCCTCTTCTCGCTCTCTTTTGCGAATAAGTTAGCCACCATACTTGCTAGTCGCTTGCTGCAGCTCCACTTATATTTACCTTGCCATACCTATAAGCTTAAATAGTCTTGATCGCGAGGGTGCGAGATTGCTGAGTCCCTGTGACTCACAGATTACTATTACACCAGATGCAGGGCCTGATGATTCCGCTCCAGGAGACGCGTATGAGCTCAAGTGGGAGTTCGACGAAGACTCTCAACGTTACTATGTTTCCTTTCCCGATGATCAGTAGTGGTGCCCAGTTGGGGGTGAACGGGACCGTTGTCGCATGTTGGGTTCTCTTTTATTATGGCGCCGTAGTCGGGCCAAGTGTGTTTGGATGATGTAATGTTATTTATGTACTTGATTGACGTGGCGAGTGTAAGCCAACTATGTTATCTCCCCTTTCATTATTATATTACATGGGATGTTGTGAAGATTGCCTAACTTGCAACATATGCCTTCAATGCGATTATGCCTCTAAGTCGTGCCTCGACACGTGGGAGATATAGTCGCATCGAGGGTGTTACAAGTTGGTAATCAGAGCCTTCCCCGACCTTAGGAGCCCCATTGCTTGATCGTTATTAGCGGCCGAGTTGTGTCTAGAAAAATGTTTTGAGTCTTTAGGAATTATATATCGGAGAGTTTAGGAATTCTTTTTACTTCCCAGTCTCCTCATCGCTCTGGTAAGGCATCCTGGCGTAGAGTTTTGACTCTTCTCTTCTCAAATTTCACTAAAAAAAATTTAGGATCACGCGGGTATCTTGGAATCTTTCCGATGGTTTTATGATGAGAACATTGTCTTGGTGCCTCCTGTCAGGGGTTTAGTGGAAGTGTCCCGGGGAGTTGAGCTCTGAGGTGTTGTCATCATAATTTTAACGTTGCAGTTCTGGAATACCTGAGTTTAGTACGCCGACATCGAAAATCTCTTTTATGCAGTTCGTTGGTGAGATAACCTCGACGCCACCCAGTACTGGGGCGGGAGTTCGGGAGTATCGCCATAACTTCTATAACGGATGCTTTTCGAAGGTTGAGGTAGATGGTTTCCGAAGGTTTCTTGGTTATGTGTTGAAGGATGGATACAACTGGATGTAGGATTTGCTAGTTTGGGTGAGATATTATGCTTCCCCTGTATCCCCAACAACTGATTGCATAACCGGAAAGGTTCGGGAGTTTCATAGGTGGGAATTCTAGTACCTCTAGTTCTTCTTCCACGGATATTGGTTTGAGATTGGGATTTCTTACCGATTATTCGTTCTTGATCCGTACCTTGTTGATTTATTTCTCTACCTTAATTCTACGTGGCTTCTCAATTTCTGGATATGTGACCATTTCAAGAGGAATGCATTCGTTCATTTTGTTCGGATGTGAAGACTATATGTTGCAATTTTCATTCCGTTGGATTCAGCTTCAATATTTCTCTGTCAATGTGCTAATGGTGGTCAACCTCTTCAGGATGGCTCCTCCAACGCGCACGACTCTGAATCCTGATCCGCCACCACCTCCACCTCCTCCGGAGGCATGGCAAGCTGTTATGGCCGCAACCAATGCAAACACACAGTTGATCATGCAAATTCTTCAAGAGCGCAATCAAGGCAGCCAAGGGAATCAAGGCAGCAATCAGAATCACTTTGCTTCACTCAACCAGTTCCTTGCTAACGGGCCAAAGACTTTCAGCAATTGTGTTGAGGCAACCGATGCTGACGATTGGCTTGTGGATCTGTGCAAGCATTTTGAGTGCAGTAACGTCAGGCCTGAGGACTTTGTCAAGTTCGCTTCCTTCCAACTCAAAGATCAAGCTGCAGAATGGTTCCAGCAGTACAAGGATTCCAGAGGTGGACGTGTTATCACTTGGGATGATTTCCATCGAGATTTCCGAGCTCATCATATTCCCCAGAGCGTGGTTGAAAGCAAGCGTGAGGAATTCCGCAACCTGAAGCAAGGCTCTTTGTCTGTCTATGACTACAACAAGTTGTTCCAGAAGCTCGCCCGCTTTGCCAAGCAGGACGTCCCTGATGAGAAGAGCATGATATATCAGTTCAGGGGTGGTCTCAGAGAAGAAATTCAGCTAGCTCTTGTTCTCTTTGAGCCCTTGAGATACGATGAGTTCTACAACATGGCATTGAAGCAAGAGGCTGCTCAGTTGAAGTGTGATGCTTCCAAGAAGCGAGTCAGAGATGTTACTCCTTCTTCCTTTACTCAAGTGGCCAAGCAGCAGAAGTATTGGCTTCCTCCTCCTCCGTTCCGTCAGCCGTATCAGCAGAAGAGCAAAGGTGGCAGTGGTTCTTCCCACCCACCCAACCCTGGCTTTCAGAACAAGACTTCGTCTCAAGCTCCAAGATCGAGTGCTCCGTATCACCGCCCGCTTTTAGAGGTCACGTGCAACAAGTGCCAACAGAAGGGTCACTATGCCAACAAGTGTTTCAACTAGAGGCGTCTTCTCCTCCTCCTGTCAGATCGGCAAGTACAGCTGTGGTCAAGCATAACCCCAAGTCCGCCAAGGTCAACTTGCTGAATGCAGCTCAGGCAGAGGACTCGTCAGATGTCATCATGGGTAACCTTCCTGTTAACGACATTCCTGCAAGAGTTCTTTTTGACATGGGTGCATCGCATTGTTTCATGTCAAAGCCATTTTTTACCAAGCATGAGTTCGTTTCTTCTCATTTGGGTAAACAAATGGATATCGTTTCTCCTGGCAAACGTTTGAGTGCTAGTCTGGAGGTGCCAGATGTTGCTATCACATTGGGCGACTACAAGTTCCTTTCTTCCCCAATGGTTCTTGGTAACTCGGATATTGATCTTATTCTCGGAATGGATTGGCTTTCTAAGCACAAGGCTCAACTTGATTGTGCAGCCAGGCAGATTCAATTGACTCATTCGTCTGAGGATGTAATTGTCTTTGCCGCTCGTGATGATACCATTCGTCTGTTTTCTCTCAATGAGAAGGGTGAATTGGATGCCATCTCGCAAATTCTAGTCGTTTGCGAATATCAAGACGTCTTTCCAGAAGAGCTTCCAGGAATGCCTCCGCACCGGCCAGTTGAATTCGTTATTGATCTTGAGCCTGGTACGGAACCTGTGTGCAAACGTCCTTACAACCTCGGACCTGAAGAGTTGAAGGAGCTGAAGAAGCAACTCAATATTCAAGAGAAAATGGGTCTCATCCGGCCTAGTTCTTCTCCGTGGGGTTGTGGTGTTCTTTTTGTGAAGAAGAAGGATGGAACGGACCGACTTTGTGTTGATTACCATCCAGTGAACAAGAAGACTATCAAGAACAAATATCCACTTCCCAACATCAATGAGCTGTTCGAACAACTCAAAGGTGCTCGAGTATTCTCCAAGCTTGATCTCCGTATGGGTTATCATCAGATTCGAATCCGTGAGCAAGATATTCCCAAGACGGCTTTCAGGACAAGCTTTGGTTCATATGAATACACTGTCATGTCTTTTGGCCTCGTCAACGCTCCTCCGACGTTCTCTTGCATGATGAACTTCATCTTCAATGCCTACACCAATGACTTCGTTTTGGTCTATCTCGACGACATTATGGTTTTCTCGAAGAACAAGGAAGATCATGCCAAGCACTTGCGTTTGGTTCTTGATAAGCTCAGAGAACATCAGTTCTACGCCGAGTTCTCCAAGTGTGAATTTTGGCTCGATGAGGTTCTTTATCTTGGTCATATCATCTCTGCCAAGGGCATTGCCATGAATCCTGAGAAGGTCTCTGCAATTGTGAATTGGGAACCTCCTCAGAACGTGAAGCAACTCCGTAGCTTCCTCGGTCTCGCAAGCTATTGCCGAAGATTCATTGAAAACTTTTCTAAGATCGCGAAGCCTCTCTCGAATCTTCTTCAGAAGCACGTCAAGTACGTTTGGTCTCCGGAGTGTGATATTGCTTTCAACACTTTGAAAGAGTAATTGATCACTGCTCCAGTTCTGACTCCGCCTGATGAATCCAAGCCGTACAAGGTCTTTTGTGATGCCTCTCTCCAAGGTCTTGGCGCAGTTTTGATGCAAGAGAAGAAAGTTGTTGCTTATACATCTCGCCAGTTGAAGCCTAATGAGAAGAACTACCCCACTCATGATCTCGAGTTGGTGGCAGTTGTGCATGCTCTTTTGACTTGGAGACATCTTCTTTTGGGAAGAAAAGTGGACATTTTCATGGATCACAAGAGTCTCAAGTACATCTTCACTCAGCTTAATCTCAACCTCAGGCAAACTCGATGGGTCGAAATGATTCAAGAGTATAATCCGAGTATTGAGTATACTCCAGGCAAGGCCAATGTGATTGCTGACGCTTTGAGCAGGAAAGCTTATTGTAACAATCTGATTCTTAAGCCTTATCAACCCGAGCTTTGTGAAGCTTTCCGCAAACTTAATCTGCAAGTTGTTCCTCAAGGTTTCCTCGCCAACCTTCAAGTCTCTCCTACCTTGGAAGACCAGATTTGCCAAGCCCAGCTTCTTGATGCTATGGTGAAAAAGGTGAAGATTGGGATTGCCAAGAGCCAGTCCAAGTACAAGTGCTACCGCCTTGATGACAAGGACACTCTCTTCTTCGAGGATCGTATTGTGGTACCCAAAGGTGACCTCCGTAAAGTGATCATGAACGAGGCTCACAATTCTCTCCTCTCCATCCACCCCGGGAGCACGAAGATGTATCAGGATCTTAAGCAGGCTTATTGGTGGACTCGAATGAAGCGCGAGATTGCTCAATTCGTGAATGAATGTGATGTCTGCAGAAGAGTGAAGGCAGAACACCAAAGGCCAGCTGGTCTCCTCCAACCTCTTGCCATTCCAGAATGGAAGTTTGACCACATTGAAATGGACTTCGTGACTGGGTTTCCTAAGTCCAAGCGTGGCAATGATGCTATATTCGTTGTCATCGACAAACTCACCAAAGTGGCTCACTTTCTGCCTATCAAAGAGTCGATCACTGCAGCTCAATTGGCGGAACTCTATACCTCTCGAATTGTCTCTCTGCACGGTATTCCACAAGTGATCTCTTCAGACCGTGGCAGCATCTTTACCTCGAAGTTTTGGGATTCTTTCCAGAAGGCCATGGGCACGAACATCCGCTTCAGCACAGCTTTCCATCCTCAAACTAGCGGTCAAGTCGAGCGCGTCAACCAGATTCTTGAAGATATGCTCAGGGCTTGTGTGATCTCCTTCGGCATGAAGTGGGAGGATTGTCTTCCCTATGCTGAATTCTCCTACAACAACAGTTTTCAAGCAAGTTCGGGCAAGGCCCCATTTGAAATTCTGTATGGCAGGAAGTGTCGTACCCCTCTCAACTGGTCTGAAACCGGTGAACGTCAGCTTTTGGGTAATGACTTAATCACAGAGGCAGAACAAATGTGCAAAGTCATTCGAGATAACCTCAAAGCAGCCCAATCCCGTCAGAAGAGCTACTATGATAGTAAGCACCGTGATTTGGCTTTCGAGATCGGAGATCATGTTTACCTCCGCGTCTCTCCTATGAAAGGTACTCGTCGCTTCGGTATCAAAGGGAAGCTTGCCCCAAGATACGTGGGACCTTTCAAGATTGTCAGCAAGAGAGGCGACCTCGCCTATCAACTCGAGCTTCCTTCAAACTTTGCAAATGTTCATGACGTGTTCCATGTCTCTCAGCTTCGAAAGTGCTTCAAGACTCCTGACCGCACCGTCAACTTCGAGGACATTGAGCTCCAAGAAGATCTCTCTTATCGTGAACACCCAGTTGCTATTCTCGAAGAGACTGAACGCAAGACTCGCAACAAGTCAATCAAATTTCTCGAAGTCAAGTGGTCACACCATTCCAACCGTGAAGCTACCTGGGAACGCGAGGATCACCTCCGTTCTGAGTACCCGGCGTTCTTTCAGTCCTAGATCTCGGGACGAGATCCTTTCATAGTGGTGGAGTGTTGTAACACCCCGGATGTAACTTCCCCAATTTGTACTCCAACTCTTGCCGTTTCCGGTGTTAAGTTATATTTATTTTCTCTGGTTCGGGACCTTGTCTCCGTGTGTTGTTATCGTTGTCATGCATCTCATATCATGTCATCATATGCATTGCATTTGCATACGTGTTCATATCATGCATTCGAGCTTTTTCCCCGTTGTCCGTTTTGCATTCCGGCGCTTCGTTCTCCTCCGGTGGTCATTTCTAGCTTTCTTTCGTGTGTGGGGACTAAAAATTTCTGGATTGGACCGAGACTTGCCAAGCGGCCTTGGTTTACTACCGGTAGACCGCCTGTCAAGTTTCGTATCATTTGGACTTCGTTTGATACTCCAACGGTTAACCGAGGGACCGAAACGGCCTCGTGTGTGTTGCAGCCCAACACCCCTGCAATTTGGCCCAAAACCCACCAAACTCTGCTCCATCATCTAGAGCGTTCGATCACGATCGCGTGGCCGAAAACCGCACCTCATTTGGACTCTCCTAGCTCCCTCTATGCCTATTTAAACCCCCCCCCCCCAATTTTCGGATCTCCTTCCTCCCCGAAACCCTAAAAATCGTCCCCGCGCCACGCCGGACAAAAATCCTGCCGACGGACATGTCCGAACGCTCCGCCGCCGCCGCCCCGGGCCAATAGGCGCCCGCCACATGGCACCCGGCCACCGCCGCCGTCGCGGCCCGCACGGGCCCGTAGCCGGCCCCCGTAGAGCCCATCGCCGCGCCGCCGCCCGCCTCCTCTTCTCCGCGGCCGAGCCGCCTCCCGCCGACGAGCCGCCACGCCTCCGCCTCTCCACGCCGGCGACGAGCAACGCCGCCCCGCCTCCCGCCGACGAGCCGCCACACCTCCGCCTCTCCACGCCGGCGACGAGCAACGCCGCCCCGCTGCGCCTTCGCCGCCCGGCCACCGCGGTCGTCCCCGCCCCGCTGCGAGGTCGTCGACGCCACCACCGCGGCCGGCCCGAGCCGCCGCCGCCTTCACCATCGCCGGCCCTGGCCATCTCCCCCTCCGGCCGCCGCCCTGCCCGTCTCCGGTGAACAGTGCCCGGCCGCCGCTACAGTGTTTCGCCCGATCCAGATCTGGAAACCCTAGGTCGTTTTTTTTTTCTAAGTCCCGGGGATTTTCAGTCCAAGTGCTCATGTTCGTAGCTCCGTAACTTTGCATCCGTAGCTCCGATTCATGCATATAGCATATTAAAATGTTCACCTCAGAGAGTACATCATTTCATTACATTGCATCATTTTCATTTGAGTTCATCTTGATGCCCGAAATGCTGTTAGAAGAGGGCTACTTGAGTTAATTGTCAGATCTGCTACTCCGTTTAGCACTTATGTAATTTTTGCCATGATTATTGTGTGCATGATATGCCCATGAGTTCTACATATGTTTTGTTAAGGGTTTTGTCATCTTTCCAGAGGTGCAACCCATATATTTTTGTGATGTGTGTGGTGACTTGTGCAAGCTTGCAAAGTGGTGCACTTGCTAAGTCTGTTTTCAGGGACTTAGTAATTTCACCGAGTCCTTGAGCTGGTTATCTCATGTTGCCATATGTTCATGTTGTTTCCTACTGATCCGTGCCTCTTTTGAGGATGATCATTAAGGATGATTTGTTAATCTTGTAGTGCTATATCCATCCATGTCTTTGTTTGCAATTATGGAGCACCCTAGCTTGAGTCAATCGAGCTCTACTTTTGCTACTTCGTGAATCTGGGCAGATTGTCAACTTGTTTGCAATTTTACCGGTGATGTTCTAGTTGATCCATGCATGCTGTGCTATTGTTCTTGCCATGTCTAGATTTCATTTTGTGCCTTCTTGATGGGTGTATGCTTGGCTTGCCATGACTTGCACCGTAGTGAGTGCATCGAGCTCGTAAACATGCCTACTTGAGTTATATTTCAGCATGTGTCAGTTTTTCACTAAGTCTGAAAACTGATTATGTTTTTGCTATGTTCACATGCTTGCAATTGTATTTTCTGATCCCTTTTGGCTCAAGGTCACTAAGGGACTTTTGTTAAGCTATTTGAGTAGCTCCATGCCATGTTTTACTTTGCCATGTTCTTATCTTGTATCATGTAGTTTTGTGGCTCCAAAGAGTGCTACCTGATCTGAAATTCCAGACAAGTGTTAATTTCACGAAGTCTTAGATCTGTTTGCCATATGCATTTTTGCCATGCTTGTTTGAACCTGTTATTGGATGAATTGGCCGTAGCTCAGTGCTAGACTTTTGTTAAGCATCTTGTGTGAACCTCTACCATGCATTTTGTTGTCATGTTTGGTTGCTGTAGCATGTTCATCTCATTGCATTTAGTTGGCTACTTGCTGTAAATCGCAGACCGGTGTCATTTTTGAATCGCTTGCCATTTCCAAACCGTAACTCCGATTCCGGCGTTCTTTATATCGTTTTCAAGCGATTTCATCCCATATTTCAAGTGGCACACTTGGATTTCCAAGTTGAGGCCAGGTTCTTGCATTTCCTGTCATATCTTGCATTTTGCATCCCGCATCGCATCCCGCATAGCATATCATCATTGCATCATATTGCTTGATTCTTGCACGTGGTTGATTGTGTCCTTATTGCTTGTTTGTATTGTTTGGCTAGAGCCGGGAGACAAGTTCGCTAACGAGGAGCCCGTTGAGTTTTCTTTTGAGGATCCAGTCAACTCTGACAACTGTGCAGGCAAGATGATCATACCCTCGAAATCACTACTATCTTTGTTATGCTAGTTTGCTCGCTCTTTTGCTATGCCAATGCTACGATGCCTACCACTTGCTTGCCAGCCTCCCAAATTGCCATGTCAAACCTCTAACCCACCATTGTCCTAGCAAACCGTTGATTGGCTATGTTACCGCTTTGCTCAGCCCCTCTTATAGCGTTGCTAGTTGTAGGTGAAGATTGGAGGCCGTTCCTTGTTGGAACATTTATTTTACTTGTTGGGATATCATTATATTATCTAGTTATCTTAATGCATCTATATACTTGGTAAAGGGTGGAAGGCTCGGCCTCTCGCCTAGTGTTTTGTTCCACTCTTGCCGCCCTAGTTTCTGTCATGTCGGTGTTATGTCCCCGGATTTTGCGTTCCTTACGCGGTTGGGTTATAATGGGAACCCCTTGATATTTCGCCTTGATTAAAGCTTTTCCAGCAATGCCCAACCTTGGTTTTACCATTCGCCACCTAGCCTCTTTTTCCCTTGGGTTTCCGGAGCCCGAGGGTCATCTTATTTTAAACCCCCCCGGGCCAGTGCTCCCTCTGAGTGTTGGTCCGAACCGGGCAGCCTGTGGGGCCACCTCGGGGAAACTTGAGGGTTGGTTTTACTCGTAGCTTGACCTATCTGAGTGTGCCCTGAGAACGAGATATGTGCAGCTCCTATCAGGATTTGTCGGCACATTCGGGCGGTGTTGCTGGTCTTGTTTTAACCTGTCGAAGTGACTTGAGTAACCGAGATACCGAGTCTGATCGGAACGTCTTGGGAGGAGGTCTATTCCTTCGTTGACCGTGAGAGCTTGTCATGGGCTAAGTTGGGACTCCCCTGCAGGTATTTGAACTTTCGAAAGTCGTGCCTGCGGTTATGGGCAGATGGGAATTTGTTAATGTCCGGTTGTAGATAACTTGAACCTTAACTTATTTAAAATGAATCAACTGAGTGTGTTACCGTGATGGCCTCTTCTCGGCGGAGTCCGGGAAGCGGACACGGTGTTGGAGTAATGTTTGCGCAGGTTGCTCTCTAGTTTCTCGCTCGCGCTTTGCTTCCTCTTCTCGCTCTCTTTTGCGAATAAGTTAACCACCATACTTGCTAGTCGCTTGCTGCAGCTCCACTTATATTTACCTTGCCATACCTATAAGCTTAAATAGTCTTGATCGCGAGGGTGCGAGATTGTTGAGTCCCTGTGACTCACAGATTACTATTACACCAGATGCAGGGCCTGGTGATTCCGCTCCAGGAGACGCGTATGAGCTCAAGTGGGAGTTCGACGAAGACTCTCAATGTTACTATGTTTCCTTTCCCGATGATCAGTAGTGGTGCCCAGTTGGGGGTGAACGGGACCGTTGTCGCATGTTGGGTTCTCTTTTATTTTGGCGCCGTAGTCGGGCCAAGTGTGTTTGGATGATGTAATGTTATTTATGTACTTGATTGACGTGGCGAGTGTAAGCCAACTATGTTATCTCCCCTTTCATTATTATATTACATGGGATGTTGTGAAGATTGCCTAACTTGCGACATATGCCTTCAATGCGATTATGCCTCTAAGTCGTGCCTCGACACGTGGGAGATATAGTCGCATCGAGGGTGTTACATCATAGATCCAAGAAAAAAACATGAACGGGCCGAAACTAACAGGCCCAGAAGTGCACAGGGGAGGTGCTGGAGCTGGCCTCACCCATGGGCTTCGGCCCAGGACGATGGAGCAGTGGGCCGGCTGGTTCGCTGGGTGGCGCTGGGCCGGAGGCGTGGCTGCGGTCCACGTAGGCGAAGGAAGACGCGGTCAACGCAGCGCTGCTGGAACTGGGCTTCGCACGAGGCAGAGGAGGGGGTCAACGCAGACGGTCGAGGGGACTCGTCGCTGTTCGTCGTCGTTTCCATACGCAGAAGCTGAGGTCGGCGACAAGGACTTGCAGCGGCGAGTGGGCGGGTCTTGGCGCCCGGAGGAGGTCCGGCCGGTCTTGGAGGAGATCGATGCGCGGACGGCAGCTCGAAGCAATGGGCGACGGTGGAGGAGGAGGTCAGGACGATGCAGAAGGCACATGAGCTCGCTATGACTAGGTCGAGCTGGAGGAGCTCGGGCCTCAGGTGCGGGAGCAGAGGGGACCGAGGCGCCGTGGCAAGGGAATGGCAGCAGCGGCGGGGAAAACTTGGCGGCATCCATGGACGGCGGCGCGGTACGGTTCCTGCAGAGACATGGTAGAGAGAGGGAGCACGCGGTGAGAGAGAGAGGAGAGAAGGATGAGGAAGGGAGAGGCAGGGGCGCAGGGAGCTGTTGGACCGTCGAATGAACTCCGGCGAGTCGCCCCTGGATCGGGACGAGGAGGTTGCGGCGCGGGACTAGTCCTGCTGGTGGTGCTCGCTGGCTGGTGGATCGAGGGGATCCGCAGGAGAGCACTGATTGGGGGGGGATTGGATGGATCAGATCTAGGGAAATCCCGAGAGAGTGGCGGCGGCGCTAGGTAGGATCCCTAGAAATTAGGGATTTGGCCATGGTTTAGACTAGTATATATAGCGGGTAGGTTAGTCTAGGGGCTATCTCGTCCCTCCGATCGTAATCGGACGGACAGAAAAAAAATATGCTAGGAAGTCCAATTAACAAAATAGAGACGTTTTGTAGATGTTTGGGGTTGATCCGGATTCAACGGTGACGACTGTCCGGGTCGGGTTCGGGTAAGTTTCGGACACGCGCGAGGGGTCGATGCACTGTGCAGAGAGGGTTTTGGGGTCTGGCAGTTGACAGCGGACTGTGCAGAAAGCTTTGGGCTGAGAAGAGAGTGAGAGACCCGGCGACTGTTTCCGGAGACCGAAAACGTCCGACGTTTGACCGACTATAATGTCGCTATAGTTATCCGTTGGGCTATCAAACAAACTCCGAATGCGATGAAACTTGAAAGGCGGTCTATTACACTATAATAAGACCACACGCCAACTTTCAGCCCAATCCGAGAACATTCTCCGGCCACTTATAAAATGATATTTCGGACATGCCGCGGGCGCGTGCAAGTGTGTCTGGGCTCAGAACGGACAACAGATGGAACGAGGAGACCGGGACGAATGCAAGTTTTGAAAACATGATGATGCAATGTGGATGATGACATGGCAAGATGCAACACACAAGCAAATGACAAGGCAACAACAGCGAATAACTAGAGGACACCTAGCACAAGGGCATTACAGGAAACCCTGCAAAAATACATCCAGCGCTTCAACAATGCTCGCCTCAAGATCCCTAGAGTGATTGAGGAAGCCATTATCTCATACTTCTCTGATGGCGTGCGCAACATCAAGATGGAGGAGCTGGCAATCCATGAAGACCTGTGCACATCCCTGGAGCTGTTCAACTTGGCGACCAAGTGCGCCAGGGCTGAGGAAGGACGCCTCTCCCTCCTTGAGCTCCCGGCTGCCGACCCAGAAGAGAAAAAGCCCAAGGCCAAGGACGTGAAGCGTAAGGGAGTTGCCGTGCTCGCAGCGGAACCAGACACCAAATGAGGCAGGGATCAGCCTGAGCCATCCAAGGGCAGCCGATACTGCGTGTACCACGACCTCCACACCCACAACATCAACGAATGCCAAGAGCTCAGGGTCGTGCGAGATGGGCGTATCGGCCGACGCCCCGAGCGCAACGACAGGGGCTATGGCCGAGGAGGAGGAAGAGGTGGAGGACGATGGGAAGACCGTGGCCCTCGCCAAGGGTGGCGTGACCGACCTCGCGAGGATCGCTGGCAGGACCAGCCTCGCGAGGGAGGCTGGAGGGATCAGCCTCGTGAGGATCGCCCGCACGGCAACGCAGGCCTCCCTCCTCTACTGCCACCACCAAGAAGGAACAAAGACCAACATCAAGACGAGGGGACTGGGGGCTTCCAGGAGCCGTGCGCAATCGCTTGCATCTTGGGTGGCGCCCAGGCCCCAGCATCACAGCACATCTTCCAGCAGTTTGCTCGCGAGGTGAATACAGTCCTCCCCAAGCTTGAGTCCACGCGCCCTCTCAGGTGGTCTGCGTGCACCATCACGTTCAGCTCAGCGCATTAGCTCAAGTGCGCGGAGATGGCCGGAGTCCTCCCGATGCTTTGCTCCCCAGTCATCAGCAATGTGCAGGTCACCAGGACCCTCGTTGATGGCAGAGCAGGACTCAACGTCCTGTCCGTCGAGACGTTCGACAATCTCCAAGTGTCGTATGATCAGCTCCAGCCGACCAAGCCTTTCTCACGAGTCAATGATAGGGAAAGTTCGCCTGCCAGTCACCTTCGGGCAGCGCAACAACTACCGCACCGAGCTCATCGACTTCGACGTCGCCCACATTCGCCTGCCATACAACGCCATCCTCAGGTACCCAGCCCTAGCCAAGTTCATGGCAGTGACTCACCATGGCTACAATGTCCTCAAGATGCCAGGAAGCGGTGGAGTCATCACCATACCCTGTGAGGAAAGGGACGCGGTGTGTTCACTTGAGCATGCGTTCCAAGCCGCAGCAATCGAAGACCCAGATCATAGGAGCGGAAGACTTCCCGAGGCGACCCTTAAGAAGACCAAGGCTTCGCCTGGCCCAAGCCATAAGGAGGCAGGAGCCTCCAAAGGCGTTGCGTCAGGATTTGCGCCCGTTCAGGGAGCGCCACCCTCTGTCGCATAGGAAAGCGTGCCTGGCGCCCTCCTCAGGCAAGGCTCGGGGGCTCTTTCTTGGAGAGCCACCTACTTTGCCAAGGTCACGAGGGAGGCACTCGGGCACCACTTGGAGGGGTGCTTCCAGGCACGTTTCCCTCAGGAAGGTACAAGGCAAGGAAGACCAAACCCTCAGGAGTTCATCGCAGGAAACACCCAGGAGCTATAGGAGTCGAGAGTCATGCGCGGCAGCCGCCGCTTGCCCGCCGTGGCCCCACATCCAGGCGAGGATGGTGGGCTGCACGTCTGCAACGATGTGCCAGGGCTCAACGGAGCCGCGTCTCAGGAGCGCCTCTGGCCTTCGCGCGTGGGGCGTTGCGAGGGTCCACCTCACAGCTACATTCGCATGCCTTTCGGCCTGCCGAACGCGGTCGTCGCTCATCAGCGCCTGCTGAGGAGCATTCTGGAGGCTTAGGAGGTCAGGCATTGTGCGGTCCTGGCGGAGGTGGAGATGGCCCTCGAAGACCTACCCGTGCCCCCGGAGCCTCTCGAGGCTCCTGGGCCTGGGGGCTCGTGAGGGTCGACGTCTTCACCGCGCGCCGCCCACTTCTTCGGCATCACTTCATCTTCAATGGCATCAGGTGACATCTTTCAAGTTCCATTTTTAGCTGGGAGAGCCCACAGGGCCACGTCATTCCCAGGTCGCGTGGGTCCGTCCCTGCGGCATGTATCCGTTTTGCTTACGCTCTTTACCTACCTTGCTGGGGGTGCCCCTGGGGCTGCATGATCCCCAAGCTGCTCAGGCCTGGCCCGGCAGCGTCTGCTTTTCCTGCATCTACCTGAAATGGATTTGCTCCTTTGTACTTAACATACCTGACCTAATCGCCTGCTCGATTGACACCTACCCATGGAGCCGCTCGCTCTGGCATGACGTCTGCGTACGGGTCCATCCCTGCAACGCCGATAAATCTGAGTGGTCGAGCTCTGGCCGCGGCAGCCCCGCAAGGCGCCACCTCACCAGGCCCTTAGTGCCCCAATCACTCCCTCGGAGCGACCAATGGTTGGCTGGCAACCGAAGCGACAGGTCTTGTCTCTCCTTATGATTGGTATGCAGGACCCACTCCAGGAGCAACGTTGGGGACATCGCGGGCTATCTCTCCCTCTCTACGGCACGGACCGCTTGCACGTTAAAAGGGGGTGCCTGAGCATCGCGACTCATGGGCTCCTACTGGCTCTCCAGCCCTCACCCCCTGGCCTTGACCCACGGCATCGCGACCTATCATACCGGCGGTGGCTGAGCTCGCTCGAGGGTCGGGACCTGAGGACGTAGAGCATTAAGGAAAGTGTGGGGAAGTGGGAAGAAGCTCACGAGGACCTAACCCAGCAGCACCTTAGCTACCGCCACTCGGGTTGGGCGCCCCATCGAAGAACTATCCCAAACTCAAAAGATAAGTCACGCCCTTACAGGAGTTGGACCAACGCAGCACCAAACCCTCGCCTAGTGCAGCTCTGTCACGACGATGTTGCCTTCCTTTCTCACCCAGCGAGGGCTACTCGAGCGCTAAAGGGACCTCCCGAGCATCGCGACGTGGGGGCTCTTACCGGACCTCAGGCTGCTCACCTCCTGGCCTTGACCACGACATGGCGACCTGGCATACCAACGACGGCTGAAGCCTGCCTGGGGACTGGGACCTGTCAGCATAGAGCGCTAAGTCCTCGTGAGGGTAGAAAGGGGGAGCCGAGCCGGGACAGGACAAGCATCTCGCATCGATTCATATTAGGGATATAATGTTCGCAAAAGACATGGCAGGTGCCTTACATACCCCCGCGGGGTGTTGCTTCGATTCCTCACAGGGAACAAAAGGTGCTAATCCTAAGGAACGCTAATTGCCCACGCCTCGGCAAGCGACGCCATCTTCAACAATGGACTGCCCGGCGCCGGCGCCAACCCCACCCAGATCAGTGGCATCGGCGGCCCAATGCAGTTGCCCTACTCCGAGCACGGCGCGAGCTCGAAGGCTCGTAGCTGTCGTCGCTCGTCTCCGGAGTCACGAGAAGCTCGGGGGAGCCGCTGGATTCCCCAGCTCCTCCGCTGCAGCCTGAAGAGCTGCTGGAGGGCCGATGGGCAGGCCAAGTCCTCGCCAGTCCGATGCCCCTGCCGCTTTCCTTGGGGCAGCACTCCAACCGGCGTCCTTTAGCATCGAAGACCTTGAAGAACATCAGGGAGGCGCCATCGTATTCAAGATGAATTACGAGGGCACCCTCCGTCCGGTAGACCCGAGCGATCTCACCCCAGCCCCGGGTCATGTAGACCTTGCCCGGAGCAACGACCGCGACCTCCGCTCCAGTCGCGAGGGTGCTGCAGTTGGTGTGCTACAGCCAGAGCTCCAGAGACCTGCTCGGCGGCATCTCGAAAGCGAAGGAGGGAGGAAGGCGGGTCCAAGAGCATGGGGGCATGGCGGCGTGAAGCACGAGCTCATAGGAGGAGCCCTCGGTGTGGACTCCAGGAGGAACGCCGAGCACCGCCGTGAGTCGCCAGCGTCGGTGGCGGCACCGTCAGTGTCGCTCGACGCCCTCTTCCCCAGGGCCCTCGATTCGGGCATACAAGGGTAGTGGAAACCCAGGCGGTGGCCGCTCGTACTAGGGCCTCGATGCCTCCTGCCAAGCACCCTCATCTCGGCGGCAGGGGACTAGCCATTTCTTCGGCGGAAGAGGGTCAGGACCTTCTCGAGGGGCCTTTCCCTTCTCTTCTGCAGAAAACCGGCGGATTGGTGCCATTGGCGTAAGGAGAAGCAAGGACGAGGAAGAAGAAGGAAAGGAGTAGCAGGCAGGGATAAGCTAACGAGGCTCACACGGCCCCGTACTTATAGCAGGAGAAGGCCAACCGCCAGCCACCACGATCGCAGGAAATCATGACCCATTTCTCTGCATGCAGGGACTTGTCAAGTCAAGCGGTTGCCGAGGCATCGTGGGGAAGCACAGACGCCCACGTCCAATCAATCGCCACACGGCGCCCAAGGCCGTAGGCTATTGGGGCCCGCGGCGCTTCGCGCTTGCCCCTTTGCTTCTCTGCTAAGCCAAGCCCAGGCGCGCCTTGGGCCCCGGGGCTACCACCGGCGTTCTGGGAACGGGGGTCCCCAGACTTGCCTGCCTGCGGCCTGTGGCGTGGCTCGAGTGGGGGGCCAGTGTGGCCCAGCTTCATCAGCTCAAGCTCAAGACCCTTGCAAGGGGCCAAGCCTTGCGGGGCGGACGACAAGAGGCTTCCTCAGGAGTAGCCTCATCAGGCAGGCACGCGAGGAGGCGGAGAGATCAAGGCAGGGGTGCCTCGCGAGGAGCCCGTGACACAAGCCATGACGATCAAGATTAGGCGGGCGCCAGGCGGGCGTCGGCCTGCGCAGTGTCCTTGTTTCCCCTTCAGTGCAAAGGGAGCAAGCACAGGCCAAGGCATCGGGCAAAGGTTACCATTCCGGTGCAACGAGACCAAGACCAGCAGAGCAGCAGGATGGAGGTCGCCGTGGAGCCCAAGACGGCGTCATCACCAGTGCTTTTGGCAACCGAAGAACACCTTTGGTCAGGATAACTTGTACTAGATGTTCCCCTTTAAAATGGCCAATTGTTGGCGCCCTTCCCGCTCATTATTTGGGAAGAGGACCAGGGCCTCTATAAATAGGACTAGCCCCCGAGGAGGAAAGGAGAGAGAAAAAAGAGAGAAAAGAGGGAAAAGAAGAGAGAGAAAGATCTAGACCGAGTAGGACACACCGCACCACCTCAAGAACACCTCTCGCGAGGCCGTTCTTCCCCTGTATTGTTCATCATCAGCCACTGAGGCAATCCACCACACCACACACTGGAGTAGGGTATTACACCACATCGGTGGCCCAAACTAGTATAAACCTCGTGTCCCTTGAGTGTTCTTCTTTCCGGCCTAGATTTCTTGTGAGTCATAGAAGCGCGAGTCGGTAGGGGAAAGATCTCCGTGCGCACCCCAGAGTTGGAACCTTAAGGGTCTGCCGGAACCTGAAATCCGACAAGAACCCAACGAATAAGTCTAGGTTTAGCATCTTTATTTTCCATAAGATATTTAATAGTAGCATGGTCTGTGTGAACAGTTACTTTGGAATCAACAATATAAGGTCTAAATTTATCACAAGCAAACACCACTGCTAAGAATTCTTTTTCAGTAGTAGCATAATTTCTTTGAGCACTGTCTAGAGTTTTACTAGCATAATGAATAACATTAAGTTTCTTATCAACTATTTGTCCTAGAACATCACCAACAGCATAATCACAAGCATCACACATAATTTCAAAAGGCAAGTTCCAATCAGGTGATTGAACAATAGGTGCAGATATTAAGGCTTCCTTGAGTGTTTCGAAGGCTTCAAGACAATCATCATCAAAAAGAAAAGGAATATCCATTTGCAAAAGATTAGTAAGAGGCCTAGAAATTTTAGAGAAGTCTTTGATAAATCTCCTATAGAAACCAGCATGACCTAGGAAACTATGAATACCTTTGATGTCCTTAAGACATGGCATTTTCTCAATGGCATCAACCTTAGCTTGGTCCACTTCAATACCTCTTTCAGAAATTTTATGACCCGAGACAATGCCTTCATTAACCATAAAGTGGCACTTCTCCCAATTCAAGACAAGATTTGTTTGTTCACATCTCTGCAGAACTCGCTCAAGATTGCTTAAAAAATTATCAAAAGACTTCCCATAAACAAAAAAGTCATCCATGAAAACCTCAACAATCTTTTCACAAAAATCAGAGAATATAGCAGTCATACATCTTTGAAAGGTAGCAGGTGCATTACATAAACCAAAAGGCATACGTATGCAAGCATAAGTTCCAAAGGGACAAGTAAAAGTGGTCTTTTCTTGATCAGGTTGAGAAACAGGTATTTGTGAAAAGCCAGAGTATCCATCAAGGAAGCAAAAGTGTGTGTGCTTAGATAATCTTTCAAGCATTTGATCAATAAAAGTCAAAGGGTAATGATCTTTTCTAGTTGCTTTATTTAATTTTCTTTAATCAATTACCATTCTATAGCCTGTAACAATTCTTTGTGGAATAAGCTCATCCTTATCATTAGGAACAACTGTTATACCTCCTTTCTTAGGGACACAATGAATAGGACTTACCCATCTACTATCAGCTATTGGATAGATTATACCTGCTTCCAGAAGTTTTAATATTTTTGTTCTTACCACTTCTTTCATCTTCGGATTTAACCGACGTTGGTGATCAACAACTGGTTTAGCATCAGGCTCCATATTAATCTTGTGCTGACATAGAGTGGGACTAATGCCCTTTAAATCATCAAGAGTATATCCAATAGTAGCTCGGTGCTTCCTTAGAACTTCCAATAATCTTTCTTCTTCATGTTCTGAAAGGTTAGCACTAATAATAACAAGATATATTTTCTTCTTATCAAGATAAGCATATTTCAAAGTGTCTGGCAATTGTTTTAATTCAAACACAGGATCACCTTTAGGTGGAGGAGGACCTCCTAGAGTTTCAATAGGCAAATTGTGTTTAAGTAGAGGACGTCATTCAAAGAAAATCTTATCTATTTCGTTTCTTTCATGCATATGTCAATCATTTTCATGGTCTAGCAAATATTGGTCTAAAGGATCAGTAGGTGGAACAGCAATAGAAGCAAGACAATTAATTCATCCTTACTAGGCAATTATTTTTCATGATGATTTCTACTAAACTTGGAAAAATTAAACTCATGAGACTCATCACCAAAGCTAACACCAAAAGTTTGTTTCTTACAATCTATCTTAGCATTAACTATGTTCAAGAAAGGTCTACCAAAGATAATGGGAGAAAAGTCATCTTGTGGGGAACCAAGAACAAGAAAATCAGTAGGGTATTTAATTTTCCCACACAAGACATCAACATCTCTAATAATCCCAATTAGTGATATGGTGTCTCTATTGGCAAGTTTAATAGTAACATCTATTTCTTCTATCTCAGTAGGTGCTATGTCTTTCATGATTTCTTCATATAAAGTGTAAGGAATAGCACTCACACTAGCACCCATGTCACATAAACCATGATAATAGTGATCTCCTATTTTAACTAAAATAACAAGCATGCCAACCACAGGTCTATGTTTATCTCTTTTGCCAGGTTTAGCAATTCTAGCAGATTCTTCACAAAAGTAAATAACATGCCCATCCATATCTTCTTCCAAGAGATCTTTAACCATAGAAATACTAGGTTCAACTTTAATTTGTTCATCGGGTTTAGGTGTTCTAATATAGCTTTTGTTAACCACAGTTGAAACTTTAGCATGTTCCTTTATCCTAACATGGAAAGGTGGTTTCTCAATATAAGCAGAGGGAACAATTGGATCAACATTATAAAGTATAGTTTCTTCTTTAACTAGCACTAGTTTTTTAGTTTCTTCTTTAATAGGTGGGTGATATTTAAACCACTTATCCTTAGGGAGTTCAACATGAGTAGCAAATGATTCACAAAAGGAGGCTACTATCTCAGAGTCAAGTCCGTATTTAGTGCTAAACTTTTGAAAAGCATTGGTATCCATAAAAGATTTAACATAATCATATTTAATTTTAATACATGTCTCTTTACCTTCGTCGAGTTCCTAATCTTCAGAGTTGCGTTTAATTATTTCCAAAAGATCCCACTGGAATTCAATAGTCTTCTTCATAAATGAACCAGTACAAGAAGTATCAAGCATGGTTTGATCATTATGAGAAAGCCGAGCATAAAAATTCTGAATAATAATTTCTCTTGAGAACTCATGATTGGGGCATGAATATAACATTGATTTAAGCCTCCCCCAAGCTAGAGTTATACTTTCTCCTTCACGAGGACAAAAATTATATATAAAATTCCGATCACGATGAACTAGATGCATAGGATAATTTTTTTGGTGGAACTCCAATTTCAAACGATTCCAATTCCATGATCCAATATCATCACATAGCCTATACCATGCCAATGCTTTTCCCTTCAAAGATAAAGGAAAAACCTTTTTATCACTTCATCCCTGGGTAAACCTGCAAGCTTAAACAATCCACAAATTTGTGCCACATACATCAAGTGCATATCAGGATGTTTGGTTCCATCTCCTGCATAAGGATTAGCTAGTAGTAGTTCTATCATACCCGAAGGAATTTCATATTCAATATTTTCAGTAGGTGCATTAGGTTGAGGGGTGGCTAATTGTGGTTCCGGACGAGGTGAAGATACCCCGAACAAACCCCTCAAAGGATTGTTTTCTATAGTAACAAGTGACAATAAATTTCAGCACACTATATAAATGTTTCCTTACGAAATTCCACTTACCAAAGGCGCTTCACTCCCCTGCAATGGCACCAGAAAATAGCCTAGATGACCCACAAGTATAGGGGATCAATTGTAGCTCTTTTCGATAAGTAAGAGTGTCGAACCCAACGAGGAGCAGAAGGAAATGACAGGTAGTTTCCGATAAGGTATTGTCTGCAAGTGCTGAAATTGTAAGTAGCAGAGTAGTTTGATAGCAAGATAATTTGTAACAAGCAAGTAACGATAATAGTAATAAAAGTGCAGCAAGGTATCCCTATCCTTTTGAGGCAAAGGAAAGGACAAAACGGTCTCTTATGATAAGCAAAGCGTTCTTGAGGGTACACGGGAATTTCATCTAGTCACTTTCATCATGTTGGTTCAATTTGTGTTCGCTACTTTGATAATTTGATATGTGGGTGGACCGGTGCTTAGGTGTTGTTATTGCTTGAACAAACCTCCTACTTATGATTAACCCTCCCGCAAGCATCCGCAACTACGAGAAAAGTATTAAGAATAAATTCTAACCATAGCATTAAACTTTTGGATCCAATCGGCCCCTTACGGAATAGCGCATAAACTGGGGTTTAAGCTTGTGTCACTCTCGCAACCCACCATCTAATTGCTACTCCACAATGCATTCCCTTAGGCCCAAATATGGTGAAGTGTCATGTAGTCGACGTTCACATGACACCACTAAGGGAATAACAACATACATACTATCAAAATATCGAACACATATCAAGTTCACATGATTACTTGCAACATGATTTCTCCGGTGACCTCAAGAACAAAGGTAACTACTCACAAATAATAATCATGCTCAAGATCATAGGGGTATTAAATAACATAATGGATCTGAACATATAATCTTCCACCAAATAAACCATATAGTAATCAACTACAAGATGTAATCAACACTACTAGTCACCCACAAGCACCAATCTATAGTTCTGGTAACAAGATTGAACACAAGAGATGAACTAGGGTTTGAGATGAGATGGTGTTGTTGAGGATGTTGATGGAGATTGCCCTCCCCAAGATGGGAGAGTTGTTGGTGATGATGATGACGATGATTTCCCCCTCCGGGAGGGAAGTTCCCCCGGCGGAATTGCTCCGCCGAAGTTCCGCCTTGAGGCGGCGGCGCTCCGTCCCGAAAGTCTCCTTATTTTTTCTAGGTCAAAATCACTTATATACCAGAAGATGGGCACCGAAGGTTGGCCGAGGAGGCCACAACCCACCAGGGCACGCCTGGGGGGCCTGGCGCGCCTAGGTTGGTTGTGCCCACCTGGTGGCCCCCTATGGTGGATATTGGCTCCATTATTTCTTAAATATTCCATAAAAAATCTCTGTGAAGTTTCAGCTTATTTGGAGTTGTGCGGAATAGGTAGCCTGATGTAGCTTTTTTAGGTCCATATTTCCAGCTGTCGAAATTCTCCCTCTTGGTGTGTTCCTTGCAAATTATGAGAGAAAAGGCATTAGAATTACTCTAAAAAGCATTATTATGGATAAAAACATTATAAATAATAGTAAGAAAACATGATGCAAAATGGACGTATCACTGCACGAGCTTGACTCTCCCTTCTCCGAGGAGGTCATCGAGGCGATAAATAGCATGCCTAGCGAGAATGCGCCTGGGCCGGATGGCTTCACCGGACTCTTTTTCAAGAACTGTTGGGGCATCATCAAGCATGACCTCATGAGGGTGATTCAACGCTTTGACTCCCTCCACACAACAAATCTTCACTAGCTCAACTCTACGAATATTGTGTTGCCTCCCAAGAAGGATGGGGCAAAGAGCATCGTCGACTATAGGCCCATCAGTCTCATTCATGGAATCACCAAGTATTGCGAAAGTGCTTTCCATCAGGCTCGGACCGCACATGTCCGCCCTCGTATCCAATGCTCAAAGTGCTTTTATCAAAACATAGAGCATCCACGACAACTTCATGTATGTTCGAATCCTCGCGCGGCGCCTTCACCAGAACAAGACCCCCTCTCTCCTATTCAAGTTGCACATGCACAAGGCCTTTGAATCTGTCAAATGGGAGTATTTGCTTGACCTCCTTCGGAGGCAAGGTTTCACAAGCAAATTTCGAGAGTGAATTGTGGCTCTCCTATGTTCCTCATCTTTTAGGATCCTCTTGAATGGGGTACCTAGTGCTCTCATCAAGCACGGCCAGGGGCTACGGCAAGGAGACCCCATCTCGCCCCTCTTGATTGTAATTGCTATTGACCCTCTACAACGAATCCTTGATGTAGCGACAAGAAAGGAGTTGCTTCATTGAAGGAAATATAACCTAGAGGCAATAATAAAGTTATTATTTATTTCCTTATATCACGATAAATGTTTATTATTCATCCTAGAATTGTATTAACCGGAAACTTAGTACATGTGTGAATACATAGACAAACAGAGTGTCACTAGTATGCCTCTACTTGACTAGCTCGTTGAATCAAAGATGGTTAAGTTCCCTAGCCATAGGCATGAGTTTTCATTTGATTAAACAGGATCACATAATTAGAGAATGATGTGATTGACTTGACCCATTCCGTTAGCTTAGCACGATGATCGTTTAGTTTGTTGCTACTGCTTTCTTCATGACTTATACATGTTCCTCTGACTATGAGATTATGCAACTCCCGAATACCGGAGGAACACTTTGTGTGCTACCAAATGTCACAACGTAACTGGGTGATTATAAAGGTGCTCTAAGGTGTCTCCAATGGTACTTGTTGAGTTGGCATAGATCAAGATTAGGATTTGTCCCTCCGATTGTTGGAGAGGTATCTCTAGGCCCTCTCAGTAATGCACATCACTATAAGACTTGCAAGCATTGTGACTAATGAGTTAATTGCGGGATCATGTATTACAGAACGAGTAAAGAGACTTGCCAGTAACGAGATTGAACTAGGTATGAGGATACCGACGATCGAATCTCGGACAAGTAACATACCGTTGACAAAGGGAACAACATCTGTTGTTATGCGGTTTGACCGATAAAGATCTTCGTAGAATATGTAGGAACCAATATGAGCATCCAGGTTCCGCTATTGGTTATTGACCGGAGACGAGTCCCGTTCATGTCTACATAGTTCTCGAACCCGTAGGGTCCGCACACTTAAAGTTCGGTGACGATCGGTATTATGAGTTTAGGTGTTTTGATGTACCGAAGGTAATTCGGAGTCCTAGATGTGATCACGGACATGACGAGGAGTCTCGAAATGGTTGAGACATAAAGATTGATATATTGGACGGCTATATTCGGACACCGGAAGTGTTCCGGATGGTTTCGGAGAAAATCGGAGTGCCAGAGGGGTTACCGGAACCCCCCGGGGAAGTATTGGGCCTTAGTGGGCCTGAGGGGAGAGAGAGGGAAGCAGCCCAGGAGGTGGCGCGCCCCCTCCCATGAGGAGTCCGAATTGTACTAGGGGAGGGGGCGCGGCCCCTCTTTCCCTCTCCCTCTCCCTCTCTTTCCTTCCCCCTTCCCCCTTCCTAGTAGCACTAGGAAAGGATGAATCCTACTCCTACTAGGAGGAGGATTCCTCCTCTCCTTGGGGTGCACCAAGGCCGGCCGGCCTCCCCCCTTGCTCCTTTATATACGGGGGCGGGGGGCACCCAAAGACACACAAGTTGATCAATTGATCTTTAAGCCGTGTGCGGTGCCCCCCCCTCCACCATAATCCAACTTGGTCATATCGTAGCGGTGCTTAGGCGATGCCCTGCGTTGGTAGCATCATCATCACCGGAATCACACCGTCGTGCTGACGGAACTCTCACCCGAAGCTCTACTGGATCGGAGTTTGTGGGACGTCACCGAGCTGAACATGTGCTGAACTCGGAGGTGTCGTACGTTCGGTACTTGGATCGATCGGATCATGAAGACGTACGACTACATCAACCGTGTTCTCATAACGCTTCCACTTACGGTCTATGAGGGTACGTGGACGACACTCTCCCCTCTCGTTGGTACGTGGACAACTACAATGATCTTGCATGTGCGTAGGATTTTTTTGAAATTACTGCGTTCCCCAACAGTGGTATCAGAGCCAGGTTTATGCGTAGATGTTATATGCACGAGTAGAACACAAAGGAGTTGTGGGCATGGGTATATACATATTTCTTGCTATCACTAGTTGATTCTTGATTCAGCGGCATTGTTGGATGAAGCGGCCCAGACCGACACTACGCGTACGCTTACGTGAGACTGGTTCTACCGATGTGCTTCGCACATAGGTGGCTAGTGGGTGTCTGTTTCTCCAGCTTTAGTTGAATCGGATTTAGTGAACAGGGTTCTTTCTGAAGATCAAAAAGCAATCACTATACCGCGTTGTGGTTTTTGATGCGTAGATAAGAATGGTTCTTGCTCAGCCCATAGCAGCCACATAAAACTTGCAACGACAAAGTAGAGAACATCTAACTTGTTTTTGCAGGGCTTGTTGTGATGTGATATGGTCAAGACGTGATAAGATATAAGTTGTTGTATAAGATGATCATGTTTTGTTGAAGTTATAATGGCCATATCATGTCACATATTTTGATTGCATGTGATGTTTATCCTTTATGCATCTTATTTTTCTTAGTTTGGTGGTAGCATTGTAAAAAGATCTCTCACTAAATTTCAAGGTATAAGTGTTCTCCCTAAGTATGCACCGTTGCGACAGTTCTTCGTGCTGAGACACCACGTGATGATCGGGTGTGATAAGCTCTATGTTCACATACAACGGGTGCAAGCCAGTTTTGCACACGCGGAATACTCGGGTTAAACTTGACGAGCCTAGCATATGCAGATATGGCCTCGAAACACAGGAGAACGAAAGGTCGAGCGTGAATCATATAGTACATATGATCAACATAGTAATGTTCACCATTGAAAAGTACTCCATCTCACGTGATGATCAGACATGGTTTAGTTGATATGGATCGCGTGATCACTTAGATGATTAAAGGGATGTCTATCTAAGTGGGAGTTCTTAAGTAATATGATTAATTGAACTTTAATTTATCATGAACTTAGTCCTGATAGTATTTGCATAACTATGTTGTAGATCAATAGCTCGCGATGTAGCTCCCTGTTTATTTTTATTTTTTGATATGTGCCTAGAGAAATACTATGTTGAAAGATGATAGTAGCAATGATATGGACTAGGTCCGTGATCTGAGGTTTATACTCATTGCTGCACAGAAAATTATGTCCTTGATGCACCGCTAGGTGACAAAACTATTGCAGGAGCAGATGCAGACGTTATGAACGTTTTGACAAGCTCGGTATGATGACTACTTGATAGTTTAGTGCACCATGCTTTGCGGCTTAGAATCGGGACTTCAAAAATGTTTTGAATGCCATGGAGCATATAAGATGTTCCAAGAGTTGAAATTAGTATTTTAGACTCATGCCCATGTCGAAAGGTATGAGACCTTTCAAAAGCACTTTTCCTACAAGATGGAGGAGAATAGCTTGGCTAGTGAGCATGTTCTTAGAATGTCTGAGTATTACAATCACTTGAATCAAGTGGGAGTTATTCTTCCAGATAAGATAGTGATTGACTGAGTTCTCTAGTCACTATCACCAAGTTACTAGAACTTTGTGATGAACTATAATATGCAAGGGATAACAGAAACGATTCCCAAGCTCTTCGTGATGCTGAAATCGAGAAGGTAGAAATCAAGAAAAGCATCAAGTGTTGATGGTTGACAAGACCACTAGTTTCAAGAAAAGGGCAAAGGGAAGAAGGGGAACTTCAAGAAGAACGGCAAGCAAGTTGCTGCTCAAGTGAAGAAGCCCAAGTCTAGACCTGAGCCTGAGACAAAGTGCTTCTACTGCAAAGGGACTGGTCACTGGAAGCAGAACTACCCCAAGTATTTGGCGGATAAGAAGGATGGCAAAGTGAACAAAGGTATATTTGATATACATGTTATTGATGTGTACCTTTCTAGTGTTTATAGCAACCCCTTGGTATTTGATACTAGTTCAGTTGCTAAGATTAGTAACTCGAAACGGGAGTTGCAGAATGAACAGAGACTGGTTAAGGGTGAAGTGACGATGTGTGTTGGAAGTGGTTCCAAGATTGATATGATCATCATCGCACACTCCCTATACTTTCGGAATTAGTGTTGAACCTAAAATAAATGTTATTTGGTGTTTGCGTTGAGCATAATATGATTGGATCATGTTTATTGCAATACAGTTATTCATTTAAATCAAAGAATAATTGTAATTCTGTTTACATGAATAAACCTTCTGAGGTTATACACCCAAGGTGAATGGTTTATTGAATCTCGATCATAGTGATGCACATATTCATAATATTGAAGCCAAAATATGCAAAGTTAATAATGATAGTGCAACTTATTTGTGGCAGTGCCATTTAGGTCATATTGGTGTAAAGTGCATGAAGAGAATCCATGCTGATGGGCTTTTGGAATCACTTGATTATGAATCAGTTGATGCTTGCGAAACCATGCCTCATGGGCAAGATGACTAAAACGACGTTCTCCGGAACTATGGAGCGAGCAACAGATTTGTTGGAAATCATACATACTCATGTGTGTGGTCCGATGAATGTCGAGGCTCGCGGTGGGTATCGTTATTTTCTCACCTTCACAGATGATTTGAGCATATATGGGTATATCTACTTGATGAAACATAAGTCTGAAACATTTGAAAAGTTCAAAGAATTTCAAAGTGAAGTGGAAAATCATCATAACAAGAAAATAAAGTTTCTACGATCTGATCGTGGAGGAGAATATTTGAGTTACGAGTTTGGTCTTCATTTGAAACAATGTGGAATGGTTTCGCAACTCATGCCACCCGGAACACCACAGTGTAATGGTGTGTCCGAACGTCGTAATCGTACTTTACTAGATATGGTGCGATCTATTATGTCTCTTACTGATTTCGCGCTATCGTTTTGGGGTTATGCTTTAGAGACGGCGGCATTCACGTTAAATAGGGCACCATCTAAATCTGTTGAGACGACGCCTTATGAATTGTGGTTTGGCAAGAAACCAAAGTTGTCGTTTCTTAAAGTTTGGGGCTGCGATGCTTATGTGAAAAAGCTTCAACCTAATAAGCTCAAACCCAAATTGGAGAAATGTGTGTTCATAGGATACCCAAAGGAGACTGTTGGGTACACCTTCTATCACATATCCAAAGGCAATACATTCGTTGCTAAGAATGGATCCTTACTAGAGAAGGAGTTTCTATCGAAAGAAGTGAGTGGGAGGAAAGTAGAAATTGATGAGGTAACTGTACCTGCTCCCTTATTGGAAGGTAGTTCATCACAGAAATCTATTCCTGTGACTCCTACAACAATTAGTGAGGAAGCTAATGATGAAGATCATGTAACTTCAGATCAAGTTACTACCGAACCTCGTAGGTCAACCAGAGTAAGATCCGCACCAGAGTGGTACAATAATCCTGTTCCGGAACAATGGAGCAAGCAACAGACTTGTTGGAAATAATACATATTGATGTATGCAGTCCGATGAGTTTTGAGGCTCGCGGCAGGTATCGTTATTTTCTGACCTTCATAGATGATTTGAGCATATATGGGTATATCTAGTTGATGAAACATAAATCTGAAACATTTGAAAAGTTCAAATAAATTCAGAGTGAAGTTGAAAATCATCGTAACAAGAAAATAAAGTTTCTACGATCTGATCGTGGAGGAGAATATTTGAGTTACGAGTTTGGTCTTCATTTCAAACAATGTGGAATAGTTTCGCAACTCACGCCACCTGGAACACCACAGCGTAATGGTGTGTCCGAACGTCATAACCGTACTTTATTAGATATGGTGCAATCTATGATGTCTCTTACCGATTTGTCACTATCGTTTTGGGGTTATGCATTAGAGACAGCTGCATTCATGTTAAATAGGGCACCATCTAAATCCGTTGAGACGACACCATGTGAACTGTGGCTTGGCAAGAAACCAAAGTTGTCATTTCTTAAAGTTTGGGGTTGCGATGCTTATGTGAAAAAGTTTCATCCTGATAAGCTCAAACCCAAATTGGAGAAATGTGTCTTCATAGGATACCCAAAGGAGATAGTTGGGTACACCTTCTATCGCAGATCCGAAAGGCAATATCTGTGTTGCTAAGAGTGGATCCTTTCTAGAGAAGTTTCTCTCGAAAGAAGTGAGTGGGAGGAATGTAGAACTTGATGAGGTAATTGTACCTTCTCCCGAATTGGAAAGTAGTTCATCACAGAAATCAGTTCTAGTGATCTCTACACCAATTAGTGAGGAAGCTAATGATGATGATCATGAAACTTCAGATCAAGTTACTACCGAACCTCGTAGGACAACCAGAGTATGGTCCGCACCAGAGTGGTACGGTAATCCTTTCTGGAAGTCATGCTACTAGACCATGAAGAACCTACGAACTATGAGGAAGCGAGGATGAGCCCAGATTCCATGAAATGGCTTGAGGCCATGAAATCTGAGATGGGATCCATGTATGAGAACAAAGTATGGACTTTGATTGACTTGCCCGATGATCGGTGAGTCATTAAGAATAAATGGATTTTCAAGAGGAAGACGGACACTGATAGTAGTGTTACTATCTACAAAGCTCGAAATGTCGCAAAAGGTTTTTGACAAGTTCAAGATGTTGACTATGATGAGATTTTCTCACTCGTAGCAATGCTTAAGTCTGTCCGAATCATGTTAGCAATTGCCACATTTTATGAAATCTGGCAAATGGATGTCAAAACAACATTCCTTAATGGATTTCTTAAAGAAGAGTTGTATATGATGCAACAAGAAGGTTTTGTCAATCCTAAAGGTGCTAACAAAGTGTGCAAGCTCCAGCGATCCATCTATGGACTAGTGCAAGCATCTCAAAGTTGGAATATATACTTTGATAAAGTGATCAAAGCATATGGTTTTATACAGACTTGCGGTGAAGCCTGTATTTACAAGAAAGTGAGTGGGAGCACTACAACATTTCTGATAAGTATATGTGAATGACATATTGTTGATCGGAAATAATGTAGAATTTTCTAGAAAGCATAAAGGAGTATTTGAAAGGAGTTTTTCAAAGAAAGACCTCGATGAAGCTGCTTACACATTGAGCATCAAGATCTATAGAGATAGATCAAGACGCTTGATAATTTTTTTACAATGAGTACATACCTTGACAAGATTTTGAAGTAGTTCAAAATGGAACATTCAAAGAAGGAGTTCTTTCCTGTGTTGCAAGGTGTGAAGTTGAGCAAAGACTCAAAACCTGCCCACAGCAGAAAATAGAAAGAGAATGAAAAGTCATTCCCTATGCCTCAGTCATAGGTTCTATAAAGTATGTTATACTATTTACCAGTCCTATTGTATACCTTAGCATGATTCTGGCAAGGGAGTAAAATAGTGATCTAGGAGTACATCACTGGACAGCGGTCAAAATTATCCTTAGAGGATTAAGGAAATATTTCTTAGTTATGGAGGTGATAAAAGAGTTCGTCGTAAAGATTTACGTCGATGCAAGCTTTTTACATTGATCTAGATGACTCTAAGTCTCGGTCTGGATACATATTGAAAGTGGGAGCAACTAGCTAGAGTAGCTCCGTGCAGAGCATTGTAGACATAGAAATTTGCGAAATACATATGGATCTGAATGTTGCAAACCCGTAGACTAAACTTCTCTCACAAGCAAAACATGATCACTCTTTGGGTGTTAATCACATAGCGATGTGAACTAGATTATTGACTCTACTAAACCCTTTGGGTATTAGTCACATGGAGATGTGAACTAATCACATAAAGATGTGAACTAGATTATTGACTCTAGTGCAAGTGGGAGACTGAAGGAAATATGCCCTAGAGGCAATAATAAAGTTATTATTTATTTCCTTATATCATGATAAATTTTTATTATTCATGCTAGAATTGTATTAACCGAAAACTTAGTACATGTGTGAATACATAGACAAACAAAGTGTCACTGGTATGCCTCTACTTGAGTAGCTCATTGAATCAAAGATGGTTAAGTTTCCTAGCCATAGACATGAGTTGTCATTTGATTAAACGGGATCACATAATTAGAAAATGATGTGATTGACTTGACCCATTCCGTTAGCTTAGCATGATAATCGTTTAGTTTGTTGCTACTGCTTTCTTCATGACTTATCCATGTTCCTCTGACTATGAGATTATGCAACTCCCGAATACCGGAGGAACACTTTGTGTGCTACCAAATGTCACAACGTAACTGGGTGATTATAAAGGTGCTCTACAGGTGTCTCTAATGGTACATGTTGAGTTAGCACAGATCGAGATTAGTATTTGTCACTCCGATTGTTGGAGAGGTGATATGTCTCCAACGTATCTATAATTTATGAAGTATCCATGCTATTATATTATCAACCTTGGATGTTTTATATGCATTTATATGCTATTTTATATGGTTTTTGGGACTAATCTATTGACCTAGAGCACAGTGCCAGTTTCTGTTTTTTCCTTGTTTTTTGATGTGCCAATTTTTGACGATTTTTTATGGACCAAAAGAAGACCCTGGAGTAAAAGAGTTGGGCCAGGAGAGTCCCGGGGCGTCCACGAGGGTGGGGGCGCCCCCCCCCCCCTAGGTGTGTGGGCCTACCTCGTGGACACCTCGGGCACCTCCTTGACGTGAGACCGACGCCAAAAATTCCTATAAATACAGAAACCTCGGAAAATTAACCTAGATCGGGAGTTCCGCCGCCAGAAGCCTTCGTAGCCACTGAAAACCAATCTAGGCCCTCTCTGGCACCCTGCCGGAGGGGGCCATCATCACCAGAGGGCATGGAGGAGGATCCCGGAGGGTCCATCATCACCATGAAGGCCAAGGACCAGATGGGGAACCTCTCCCCATCCAGGGGGGGCATGGAGGAGGAAGCACAAGGGGGAGAACCTCTCCTCCTCTCTCTTGGTGGCACCAGAGTGCCATCGAGAGGGGAATCATCGCCACGATGATCGTCTTCATCAACATCACCATCATCATCACCATCCTCATATCTTTTACGCGGTCCACTCTCCCGCACCCCGCTGTAATCCCTACTTGAACATGGTGCTTTATGCCACATATTATGATCCAATGATGCGTTGCCATCCTATGATGTTTTGAGTAGATATCTTTTGTCTTTGGGTTGATTGATGATCTAGATTGGTATGAGTTGTATGTTTTACTTTGGTGCTATCCTATGGTTCCCTCCGTGTCACGCAAGCGTGAGGGATCCCCGCTGTAGGGTGTTGCAATACATTTATGATTCGCTTATAGTGGGTTGCGTGAGTGACTGAAACACAAACCCGAGTAAGGGGTTGTTGCGTATGGGAATAAAGAGGACTTGATGCTTTAATGCTATGGTTGGGTTTTACCTTAATGATCTTTAGTAGTTGCGGATGCTTGTTAGAGTTCCAATCATAAGTGCATATGATCCAAGTAGAGAAAGTATGTTAGCTTATGCCTCTCCCTCATATGAAACTGCAATAGTGATTATCGGTCTTATTAACGATTGCCTAGGACAATTCCGCACACCGATCCACCATTATTCCACACTCGCTATTTATAATATTTAGTAATATATTCTAACTTAATGATAACAGCACCTACTTTTATATTTTCGCTCTCCGATACCATACAAAGTTATCCTCTTCATACCCACAACATAGTTTTATTTCTCGTTGCTAGTTGGAAGCAAACGTTCGGTGTATGTAGAGTCGTATCAGTGGCAGATAGGGCTTGAGAGAATATTGATCTTACCTTTAGCTCCTTGTGAGTTCGACACTCCATACTTATCACTTCCACCTTTGGAAATTGCTATGATGATTCCTTGCACTTGGTATTATGAGTTTATGTGTTTTGATGTAATGAAGGTAGTTTGGAGGCCCGGATGTGATCATGGACATGACGAGGAGTCTCGAAATGGTCGAGAAGTAAAGATTGATAAATTGGATGGCTATATTCGGACACTGGAAGTGTTTCGGATGGTTTCGGAGAAACCGGAGTGCCGGAGGGGTTACCGGAACCCCCTGGGGAAGTATTGGGCCTTAGAGGGCCTGAGGGGAGAGAGAGGGCAAAAGCCCAGGAGGTGGCGCGCCCCCTCCCATGAGGAGTCCGAATTATACTAGGGGAGGGGTGCGGCCCCTCTTTCCCTCTCCCTCTCCCTCTCTTTCCTCCCCCTTCCCCTTCCTAGTAGGACTAGGAAAGGATGAATCCTACTCCTACTAAGAGGAGGATTCCTCCTCTCCTTGGGGCGCATCAAGGCCGGCCGGCCTCCCCCCTTGCTCCTTTATATACGGGGGCGGGGGGCACCCAAAGACACACAAGTTGATCAGTTGATCTTTTAGCCGTATGTGGTGCCCCCCTCCACCATAATCCACCTCGGTCATAACGTAGAGGTGCTTAGGCGAAGCCCTGCGTCGGTAGCATCATCATCACCATCATCACACCATCGTGCTGACGGAGCTCTCCCTCGAAGATTTGATGGATCGGAGTTCGTGGGACGTCATCGAGTTGAATGTGTGCTGAACTCGGAGGTGCCGTATGTTCGGTACTTAGATCGGTCGGATCGTGAAGACGTACGACTACATCAACCGCGTTCTCATAACGCTTCCGCTTACAGTCTACGAGGGTACTGAAGGAAATATGCCCTAGAGGCAATAATAAAGTTGTTATTTATATTTCCTTATATCACGATAAATGTTTGTTATTCCTGCTAGAATTGTATTAACCGGAAACTTAGTACATGTGTGAATATATAGACAAACAGAGTGTCACTAGTTTGCCTCTACTTGACTAGCTTGTTGAATTAATGATGGTTACGTTTCCTAACCATAGACATGAGTTGTCATTTGATTAACGGGATCACATCATTAGAGAATGATGTGATTGACTTGACCCATCCGTTAGCTTAGCACGAT
The DNA here is from genome assembly GCF_003073215.2 of Triticum urartu. Lineage (NCBI taxonomy): Eukaryota > Viridiplantae > Streptophyta > Magnoliopsida > Poales > Poaceae > Triticum > Triticum urartu. The sequence goes on from NC_053026.1 coordinate 520,045,383, forward strand.
GATCATTTAGTTTGTTGCTATTGCTTTCCTCATGACTTATACATGTTCCTATGACTATGAGATTATGCAACTCCCGAGTACCATAGGAATACTTTATGTGCTACCAAACGTCACAAGTAACTAGGTGATTATAAAGGTGCTCTACAGGTGTCTCCAATGGTGCTTGTTGAGTTGGCATAGATCAAGATTAGGATTTGTCACTCCGATTGTCGGAGAGGTATCTCTGGGCCCTCTCGGTAATGCACATCACTATAAGCCTTGCAAGCATTAAGGCTAATGAGTTAGTTGTGGGATGATGTATTACGGAATGAGTAAAGATACTTGTCAGTAACGATATTGAACTAGGTATTGAGATACCGACGATCGAATCTCGGGCAAGTAACATACCGATGACAAAGGGAACAACGTATGTTGTTATGCGGTTTGACCGACAAAGATCTTCGTAGAATATGTAGGAACCAATATGTACATCCAAGTTCCGCTATTGGTTATTGAACAGAGACGATTCTCAGTCATGTCTACATAGTTCTCGAACCCGTAGGGTCCGCACGCTTAAAGTTCGGTGACGATCGGTATTATGAGTTTATGTGTTTTGATGTACCGAAGGTAGTTTGGAGTCCCGAATGTGATCACGGAGATGAAGAGGAGTCTCAAAATGGTCAAGACGTAGAGATTGATATATTGGACGGCTATATTCGGACACCCGAAGTGTTCCGGATGATTTCGGAGAAAACTGGAGTGACGGAGGGGTTACCGGAACCCCCCGAGGAAGTATTGGGCCTTAGTGGGCCTGAGGGGAGGGAGAGGGCTGCGGCCCAAGAGGTGACGTGCCCCCTCCCATGGGGAGTCCGAATTGGACTAGGGGACGGGGGCGCGGCCCCTCTTTCCCTCTCCCTCTCCCTATCTTTCCTTCCCCCTTCCCTCTTCCTGGTTGGACTAGGAAAGGATGAATCCTCTTCCTAGTAGGAAGAGGATTCCTCCTCTCCTTGGGGCGCACCAAGGCTGGACGGCCTCCCCCCTTTCTCCTTTATATGCGGGGGTGGGAGGGCACCCAAAGACACACAAGTTGATTGTTCCAAGCCATGTGTGGTGCCCCCCTCCACCATAATCCACCTCGATCATATCATAGCAGTGCTTAGGCGAAGCCCTGCGTTGGTAGCAACATCATCACCGTCATCACGCCGTCATGCTGACAGAACTCTCACGTGAAGCTCTGCTAGATCGGAGTTCGTGGGACATCATCAAGCTGAACGTGTGCTGAACTTGGAGGTGCCGTGCGTTCGGTACTTGGATCGGTCGGATCGTGAAGACGTACGACTACATCAACCGCGTTCTCATAACGCTTCCGCTTACGGTCTTTTAGGGTACGTGGATGATATTCTCCCCTCTCGTTGCTATGCATCACCATGATCTTGCGTGTGTGTAGAAATTTTTTTGAAATTACTACGTTTCCCAATAGTGGCATGATAACCCACAACTATAGGGGATCGCAATAGTTTTCGAGGGTAGAGTATTCAACCAAAATTTATTGATTCGACACAAGGGGAGCCAAAGAATATTCTCAAGTATTAGCAGCTGAGTTGTCAATTCAACCACACCTGGAAACTTAATATCTGCAGCAAGTGTTTAGTAGCAAAGTAATATGATAGTAGTGGTAACGGTAGCAAAAGTAATGTTTTTGGTATTTTGTAGTGATTGTAGCAATAGCAACAGAAAAGTAAATAAGCGAAGAACAATATATGAAAAGCTCGTAGGCAATGGATCGGTGATAGAGAATTATGCCGGATGTGGTTCATCATGTAACAGTCATAACCTAGGGTGACACAGAACTAGCTCCAATTCATCAATGTAATGTAGGCATGTATTCCGAATATAGTCATACGTGCTTATGGAAAAGAACTTGCATGACATCTTTTGTCCTACCCTCTCGTGGCAGCGGGGTCCTAGCAGAAACTAAGGGATATTAAGGCCTCCTTTTAATAGAGTACCGGACCAAAGCATTAACACATAGTGAATATATGAACTCCTCAAACTACGGTCATCACCGGGAGTGGTCCCGACTATTGTCACTTCGGGGTTGCCGGATCATAACACATAGTAGGTGACTATAGACTTGCAAGATAGGATCAAGAACTCTCATATATTGATGAAAACATAATAGGTTCAGATATGAGATCATGGCACTCGGGCCCTAGTGACAAGCATTAAGCATAGCAAAGTCATAGCAACATCAATCTCAGAACATAGTGGACACTAGGGATGAAACCCTCACAAAACTAACTCGATTACATGATAAATCTCATCCAACCCATCACCGTCCAGCAAGCCTACGATGGAATTACTCACGCACTGCGGTGAGCATCATGAAATTGGTGATGGAGGATGGTTGATGATCACGATGGCGATGGATTCCCCTCTTCGGAGCCCCGAACGGACTCCAGATCAGCCCTCCCGAGAGAGTTTAGGGCTTGGCGGCGGCTCCGTATCGTAAAACGCGATGAATCTTTCTCTCTGATTTTTTCTCTCCGAACACGAATATATAGTGTCGGAGTAATGGGCCATAGGTAGGCCAACCCGAGCCCCATAACCTTTCGAGACATCGGGGCAGGCTGCGCCCCTCAAGACCACAAGGCGAAGAGCCACCTCCTGGGAAGTCTACGACAAGGCGGCCGACTGCCCGCACACGGCCGAGTCCCAGGGGAAACTTCCAGAGAAGCCGACTTTGGGGAGTCGGCCGGCGACTCCAACAAACCGTGACCTCATCGAGGGGGACGGGGCAGGGGCGTGGCTACAATGAAGCCCACTCCCCGCCCCTTACCAAGGGCAGGCATGGCTACAGCGCGCCGTACTTGCGAAGATCTCCCTATGGCGTGGCACTGTTGCCCAGCCGGCCCTGACATCAGCACCACTGTACCTGGTCCTGCACCCACGACGGCTTGTCTGTACGGCCTGGAGGCAGCGGGGCCCACAAGCCAGCGAGACCTCGGGAGGCGGGGGGAGAACCGCCAGTCGGACCCGTCGGGAGTCGGCCTGGGGGAGTCGGCCGAGCCCTCCCCCAGGGCCCACGCGCCATTAATCAAGAAGAGATGGGGAGTGGCCACAATGATCGCCCGCCAGGCGGCGGGGCTGTTGCCACGACCCCATGACCAAGCCTGCATCATCAGGAGCACGGCTACAGTAATCAGCAGCCGGCAAGACCCGCCCGCGGCGGACGTGGCCTGTCGGCTCCGTACCAGACCAGTCGGCGGAGAAGTCAAAGGTCGGAGGCACTGACAGCTGGGCCCACACCCAGTCGAATTACCATTGTACCCCTGGGGGTAGGCCTATATAAACCCCCCAGGGCACCCATGCAAAGGGTTGGATCCCAGTAGTTCTATACCACACCAGATAGAGGGAGAGAGCTAGCCTTGCCCTCTCCTACCACCAGACACAGCTCAAGGAGCAACCGTGTAAACACTTGACCATAGTGATCATGCGGAGACCCCGCAGAGCAGCAGTAGGGGTATTATCTCCCCGGAGAGCCCCGAAGCTGGGTAAGATTCGCCGGCGTGCATGTCTTCGCCTCATCCCGTTTCCAGGCACCGGCGACGTTCTACTCGCCCCCACCATGATAAGCCATCCGTTGGCATATGTCGCACCAAACCCCCGACATTTGGCGCCCACCGTGGGGCCTGGTGCATCGCTGTCCGGAGATCTGTTCTGGACGGGAACCCTTTTCCTCCCTGGCGAGCGCAGCCAGCCAGGCACGCCAGACGAAGTCTGCGTTGATGCGCTGCGCGGCGTTGAGATCGCCTGCGCGGCCAGCTCCTTGGCCGAACTTGTCGGCGAGGTCCGCCTCTCCGACGAACCTGCGTCCGGCAGGCGCAGGCGGCCCCGAAAACCTCCTTGCGGGCCTCCTCGATCAACTCCACGTTTCCGGCGAGCCGGCCGTAGACTTGGAGTCCGTAGGCTCCACCGACCCGATGCTGGTCGACTCCGACACCGCGTCGGTCGACGTGTTCCCCACCAACGTGGTGGTCTACGACGAACCTCTCCCCCACGCGGAGAGCGACGGGAGCACCGTCACTGAGGTGTTGGTCATCAGTCAGGACGAGTTCCCTGGTGGAAGGGCGCCCGACTCACTCGGCGCGGCGCTACAAGACCTAGCTGCGCCCATTCCGGAAGATGCTGACGCAGAGACTCTAGAAGCGCGCCGCCTTCAGCTTGTTGAAGGCGTGAAGAAGCTAGCCAGCATGAGACGCTTGTCAGAAGCTTACCAGCGAGAGATGGATCGCGCTGTTGGCGGCTCGCCGACCCCGGCAGGGCCCAGCCGCCTTGGCGCGATTCAGCAACGCGGCGTAGCCATCGCCAGCCTGTTTGGGGCTAGCCGCCCCGTGTATACCACGCCAGCGGAGAACATCCGAGCCGCCCAGCCAGCGGCGGATGAGCTGGACAATTTCGAGGGCGAAGAGCGCCGCCTCATGATGGAGAGAGTCCAGCGGCTCCTCGACGTGGCCGCCGCGCAGAACGAGGCCGGCTACCGCACGGAGGCGCCGCAGCGGCCAAACGACGACCCGCACCGAGATCAAGACGCGACGTCTCGGACGCCGACTGGCGGTGCCCAAGGAAGGAAGGACAAGGAGCCGACTGTCAGCCACAGTCGGACTCGGATTACCATAGAGCGCAGCCGAGACGGCCGCCCAAGAGTAGTGGAACGACGGGACGACTGTCCGCCTCCCCCTCCCCGCAAGGAGAGGCGAGTCTCCCCGCCGCCTGTTGACCATCCGACTCTCGGTGACCGCCTTGGCCGCCGAGAGGGAGTTGGAGAGAATGACACCCGCCACCGGATCGACCGACTTCACCGGTCCCTGGCGCTGGAAGGAGAAGATGAGCTGGGTCCGCCTTGTTTCGGGCCCCGCATTCGGGACGAGCCCTTTCCCAAAGGGTTCACGCTCCCAAAAGACACGCCCAAGTATACCGGCTCCGTGAAGCCGAAAGACTGGCTAGTCGACTACTCCACGGCTGTCAGCATAGCAAACGGCAACAAGCGTGTTGCCGTAAAGTACGTTCCGCTCATGCTCCAGGGCACGGCCCGGACATGGCTGAACTGCCTAAAGCCCCGCAGCATCAACAGCTGGGTCGACTTCACCGAAGCGTTCGTCCGCAACTTCACCAGCACATACAAGCGTCCTCCCAAGCCTCGTCAGCTCTCCTTGTGCGTGCAAGGTCCTGACGAGTCGACGCGTGACTACCTCACGCGTTGGGCTGAGCTCCGGAACTCCCGCGAGGGCGTGCACGAGGTGCAGGCCATTGAGTACTTCACAGCCGGGTGCCGAGAAGGCACCCTCCTCAAGCACAAGCTCCTCTGCGACGAGCCAGAAACCCTCGACGAGCTGCTGATCATAGCGGACAAGTACGCTACGGCCGACTCTTCCATGAAGACGGAAATTCAAATCAGCACGACTGGCAAAGTAGCTCCTCAGGCTCCAAGAACTCCGGCAGCAGACCCCGGCCAGCGGCAACAGCAGGGCGACAACAAGCGCAAGGCCCCGCAGCCGGCTTCCAGCATCCGGTAGGACGCGACCGTCGAAGCCCAGCAGCCAAAAGAGCAGCCTCCGCCCAGGCGACAAAAAGGCGGCAAGCCGAACTGGTTGCCGGCCTTCTCCTACGAGCAGACCTTGGATGGACCTTGCAAGTTCCACAGCGGCGCGAAACCGTCGAATCACACCACCCGGAAGTGCCACTGGTTCACCAGGATCGCCAAGGGAGACGGCCTCCTGCCACCCCCGCCTGCTGGGCAGCCGCCTCCGCCTCCGCCCCAGTAGCCGGCAGTCAGGCCAGTCGGCGCGATACAAGACGAGTACCCTGAAGAGCACGAAGCCTACGTGGTGTTCACCAGTGTGGCTGATGATCGACGCAGCAGGCGGCTGCAGCGACAAGAGGTGAATGCAGTAGCATCAGAGACGCCAGAGTTCATGCACTGGTCAGAGAGGCCCATCAGCTGGAGCAGGGCTGACCACCCAGAAGTGATGCCAAGTCCGGGTTCCTACCCCTTGGTCCTGGACGCCACCTTTGCCACGGACAAACGGGTTGCGCGTTTCTCGCGAGTTCTGATAGATGGGGGCAGCAGCATCAACATCCTGTACAAGGACACCATGGAGAAGTTAGGAATCAAGCAGAGACAACTTCAGAACAGCCGGACTGTGTTCCACGGCATTGTTCCTGGGCTTTCCTGCTCACCAATCGGCAAGATCCTGATTGACGTCCTCTTTGGGGACAAAGATCACTTCTGAAGAGAGTCTATTTGGTTTGAGGTAGTGGACCTTGAGAGCCCATACCATGCACTACTTGGCCGGCCCGCTTTGGCCAAGTTCATGGCGGTCCCCCACTACGCCTACCTCAAGATGAAGATGCCCAGTTCCAGGGGAATTCTGACTGTGGCCGGCGACTACCGAAAGTCATCCGCTTGCGCAGCCGAGAGCAGTCGGCTGGCTGAGTCCCTGGTGATTGCAGCCGAGAAGTGACTCCTTGAGCGAGTTGTGGCGATGGCCGGCAAGCAGCCGGAGATATCGCCCGACCCAAAGGAGTCGGAAGCCAAAGGTTCGTTCAAGCCGGCCAAAGAGACAAAGAAGATACCCTTGGATCCGGAGCACCCAGAGAGGTACGTCGTCGTAGGTGCAAACCTCGACGGCAAATAGGAAGGCGAGCTCATCGATTTCCTCCGTGAGAATTGGGACATCTTCGCATGGTCTCCCAAGGACATGCCAGGTGTACCGACAGATTTCGCCGAGCACAAGTTACACGTCCGATCTGATGCAAAGCCGGTCAGGCAGCCCCTGCGCCGCTTATCAGAAGAGAAGAGAAGAGTTGTCGAAGAAGAGATAGCCCGACTCCTAGCAGCCGGCTTCATTATGGAAGTTTTCTTCCCGGAGTGGCTGGCAAATCCGGTACTGGTGCTAAAGAAGAACAAGCAATGGCGAATGTGTATTGACTACACGAGCCTCAACAAGGCCTGCCCCAAGGACCCGTTTGCTCTGCCGAGAATTGATCAGGTGATAGACTCCACAGCCGGATGCGAGCTGTTGAGTTTCTTGGATGCGTACTCAGGATATCACCAGATAAAGCTGAACCCAGCTGACAGATTGAAGACCGCCTTCATCACACCGTTTGGAGCATTCTGCTACCTCACCATGACGTTCAGCTTGAGGAATGTCAGCGCCACCTTTCAGCGTTGCATGCAGAAGTGCCTCCTCAAGCAGCTCGGCAGGAACGCCCATGTTTACGTGGACGACGTAGTGGTGAAGACGGAAAAGCGAGGAACATTGCTGGAAGACATCAAGGAGACCTTTGAGAACCTGCGCCGGTTCCAGATCAAGCTCAACCCCGAGAAGTGTGTCTTCAGAGTACCAGCCGGCCAGCTGCTAGGTTTCCTGGTCTCTGAACGCAGCATAGAATGCAACCCAGTAAAAATCAAGGCCATCGAGAGAATGGAGGTACCTAGCCGACTGCTGGATGTGCAGAAGTTCACCGGCTGCTTGGCATCCATCAGCCGATTCATCAGACGGCTGGGCGAGAAAGCTCTCCCCTTATACCAACTCATGAAGAAGACCACTTTTTTCGAGTGGAACCATAAGGCGGACGAAGCTTTCCACTAGTTGAAGAAGATGCTGACTACTCCACCCGTCCTGGCGGCTCCGACTCCCAAGGAAGCTATGCTCCTGTACATCGCCGCCACCAGCCGAGTAGTCAGCACAGTCATTGTAGTAGAGCGCAAGGAGGAAGGCAAGGCGCTACCTGTCCAGAGACTAGTATATTACCTGAGCGAGGTACTGTCGACCTCCAAGCAGAACTACCCCCACTACCAGAAGATGTGCTATGGCGTGCACTTTGCTACCAAGAAATTGAAGCCTTACTTTCAAGAACATCCAATCACGGTGGTCTGCACGGCTCCACTTGCCGAGATCATCGGTAGCCAAGATGCCTCTGGTCAAGTGGCCAAGTGGGCCATAGAGCTGGCTCCTTACACCATCTACTACCAGCCCCACACCGCTATCAAATCACAAGCACTGGCCGACTTCCTCGTCGACTGGGCCAAGACCCAGTACCTGCCTCCAGCGCCTGACTCCACCCATTGGCGGATGCACTTCGACGGCTCCAAGATGCGCACCGGCTTGGGAGCCGACGTCGTCCTCACCTCTCCCAAAGGCGACAAGCTCAAATATGCACTGCAAATCCATTTTGCCGCCTCCAACAACGTGGCCGAGTACGAGGCGCTCATTCACGGGCTCCGGCTTGCCAAAGAACTTGGCATCCGCCGGATCTCGTGTTATTGCGACTCGGACTTAGTGGTCCAGCAGTCGTCTGGCGACTGGGACGCAAAATATGCAAACATGGCGAGCTACCGTTTCCTCGTGCAACAACTCAGCGGGTATTTTGAAGGGTGCGAGTTCCTCCATGTGCCAAGAAACGACAACGACCAAGCAGACGCCTTGGCACGAATCGGCTCTACCCGCCAAGCAATACCATCTGGCGTTGCCCTTCAACGCCTCCTCAAGCCGTCTGTCAAGCCTTCACCAGAATCAGACTCCATCTTCGTACCGGCTCCTCCCGAAGATGACGGATCCGACTCCAGAGCTCCGGTAGTCGGAACGGGGACTTTGGCGGGCGACTCCAAAGCTGCCACAGTCGGGCCCGACCCGGGGACTACGGCGACGGACTCAAAGATTCCAGAACTCGGCCCAAGGGCCGCGCCAGTCGGCCTGGGGACTTCATCAGCCCAGCAAGCGGCTATTGACTCTAGCCCACCGCCTCCCAGCCCAGCCGCCCTCGTCCAGGTCGCAGTTCTGATAGTCGACGAAATAGCAGCACCCTCATGGGCCCAGCCCATCCTCAAATTCCTGGTGAACAAAGAGCTACCAACTGATGAGACCTCAGCTCGGCAAGTACAACGTCGGGCGGTGGCCTATACCATAATCAACAGAGAGCTGGTCAGGCGCAGCGTCACTGGTGTCTACCAGCGCTGCATAGAGCCAGAACAAGGCCAGGCGATCCTCAAAGACATCCATCAAGGCGAATGCGGCCACCATGCGCCTTCAAGAGCACTCGTCGCCAAAGCTTTTCGGCACGGTTTCTTTTGGCCGACTGCCTTGGAAGAGGCCAAGGAGTTGGTCCAAAAATGCAAAGGGTGCCAGAAGTTCAGCTCCAAGCCGCACCAGCCGGCTTCCGCGCTCAAGACCATCCCCATTGCTTGGCCTTTCGCAGTTTGGGGTCTAGACATGGTGGGACCGTTCAAGACAGCACGAGGTGGTCTAACTCACCTACTTGTCGCAGTGGACAAGTTCACCAAGTGGGTGGAAGTAAAGCCAATTAAGAAACTGAACGGTCCGACTGCCGTGACCTTCATCACCGATATCACAATTCGGTACGGCATACCACACAGCATCATCACCGACAACGGCACAAATTTTGCCAAAGGCGCCTTGGCCCGTTTCTGCGCAACATAGGGCATCCAACTGGACCTAGCGTCCGTCACCCACCCGCAGTCAAACGGCCAAGTGGAGCGAGCAAACGGCCTCATCCAGTCCGGCATCAAGCCTCGGTTGATCGAGCCTCTGGAGCGCTCGGCTGGCTGCTGGCTCGACGAGCTGCCAGCCGTCCTCTGGAGTCTGCGCACGACTCCAAACAAGTCAACCGGCTTCACGCCCTTCTTCCTCGTCTATGGTGCCAAAGCCGTCATCCCAACAGACATAGAGTTCGACTCCCCACGAGTCACCATGTACACCGAGGAGGAGGCAGAAGAAGCACGACAAGACGGCGTCGATTTGCTGGAAGACGGCCGGCTGCTGGCACTCAGCCGGTCCAGCATCTACCAGTAGAGCCTGCGCCGATACCACAACAGGAAGGTCAGGCCAAGATCTTTCCAAGAAGGCGACCTTGTGCTCCGGCTGATCCAGCGAACAGTCGGCCAGCACAAGCTGTCGCCGCCTTGGGAAGGCCCTTTCTTCATCAGCAAAGTACTAGGCAACGACTCCTACTACCTGATCGACGCTCAGAAGCCCCGAGCACGCAAGAGGGACGACTCTGGCAAGGAGATAGAGCGGCCATGGAATGCAAATCTTCTCTGAAGATTTTACAGTTGATGCAGTATGTACCACGCTACCTTTTGTATTAAAGTACCAAGACTTCAGGCCCCCCGAGAGGAGCTCGGGGACTGCCCTCTTTTGTCTGTATGATAAAAATTATGCCTACAAGTATGTTACTCTTTGTCATGCCACTTGGCACTGGGCTCGACAAGTCGGCCCGGGGACTTGCCGCCTTGCACTATGAAATGCTTCCTGCAGCCGGACAAGTAGTGTGTAGCACCTAAGCCGTCTTCTGCCAGAAGCCGCAGCTCGCAGAGCGACTGTACGGTGGGCAGAGGTAAGGTAGAATGGGTGCTCGCACGAAAAATGGCTAAGGACTCAAAGCATAAAACATAGCTCAAGCCGACTTCCAGCCTTTCTCGCAAACCGACTCTCGGACAGTCGGATTGTCGTTTTCTATCCAACTTGCTCAAACAATCTTGAAATTGGCTAAGTACTTGCTTTCCCAAAGTAGCCTAGCACTTGATCCAGCAACAGTCCGCAGAGCGGCTGTCCGATTGGCAAGGCAGGAAACTAGGAGAAAGCGGCAAAGGAAAACAGCCAGAAGAACAATGAGCAAGAAAAGATAGATATATACATATAACATAGGCCCTTGGCCGAATTGTCGAATAGAGGTTCAAAATACACCCCGCAGGTGGAATTGTGCCAGTTAACAAGTTCTTCAAAAGACTACTGAAGCAGATAAAACAAAAGACACAGCGGCGGCTTAGGAGGCGGCAGATGGATTCGGGGGGTCGGAGGAGGCGCCAGCGTCAGGCGCCGGGGCGGTCGTCCGGCTAGTCTCGGCTTGATCGCCTCCGGCAGCAGTCGGGTCGGTCGCACGCGGCTCGTTGCTGGAGGCGCGGTTGGGCTGAGGCTGGCCGTCTGCTCCGTCTTCTGGTGCCTCCGCCTCGCCTCATCCTCTGCCTCGTCCTCCTCCTCGACGCTAGAGCCAATCACCTCCGCGGAGTCTTCGCCGTAGTCTGGGTTCATCCCAAACCACTCCGGCGGTACCTCCTCGCCGTCTTCAGACCGCTCGGGGACGAAGATGCTTGTGTCAGTGTACTCGGCGATCACCGCAGCACGCTTGATGAGGGCGTCTTCCGCAGCCGCCAGCTCCGGCTGGGCCTCCGACCGAAGCGTGGCCAACCGGTCTAGATCCAGCCCCGGGCACCACGCCTTGACGAACTCCAAGGCCCGGCGTGCTCCAGCCCGGGCCGAAGAGCCCTTCCAGGCCTCGAGGCGACCAGCCGCGACCTCCAACCAGTTGGCCGTCAGGCTGGGGGTGCGTGGAGCCTGCATATCTGGCCAAAGGGCGGAAATCGCCTGGGCACCGACGCGCTGAAGCCGGCGCAGCATCCGGTGAGCCAGCCGGAGGCGAGCCTCGATGCTCAAGATGTGCTCATCGAGAGTTTGGGGGGCATCGGCGGCGATCTCCACGCCCTCCGCCCTCCGACTTTCACGATCGGCCTCGATGGCTTGGATAGCGGCCTGCGACTGCCCAGGGAAGAAGTCTGCAAAAGACACAAAGAAATGAAAAAGCAAGTCAAAACCAAGAGTCGGCACGATCTAAGTCGGCAGCTCGAAGAAAGAAAATAAAGAGACTCACCATCAACGATGTCTTCAATCTCGTGGAAGCCGGAGGACAGCAGCACCTCCTTGTCAGACCAGGCGGAGCGCTCGCTCGCGAACTCGGCCAAGAGGGCGGTTTCCGTCTCCTCCGCCTCCCTCTACGACTTCGCAAGCAGCTCCTTCTGCTCTGCCAACTGAGTGGCCAGCAGATCGCGCTCTATGGCGAGCCTGCTGCACTCCTCCCCTTTGGCGAGCAGGGCGGAGTTGGCTTCGCTCAGCTGCTGTTGAAGAGCAGCGTTGGCTCCTGAAGGAAAGGAAGAAAGACAACAGTCGTCAATAAAGTAAGTCGCCGGGGAGATCCGGCCCGACTGCTCAGCAGTCGGCCCGAATCTCGGGGACTATAGCCCACGAGTGCGCTAGCGCGCCCCCGCAGAGAAGAAAAAAGAGGGAAGGACTTACTCCGGCTCCCCGCCAAGTCGGCGGTCCGCTTGCCCAGCTCTTCAACATTGCGGTTGAAGGCAGTGACGCGGAGGTTGTGGTAATCCTGCAACAAGCATCTCAGACAAAGTTAGTACCCAGAAGTTCACCAATTGGAGTTCCGGGCCGCCTGCTCAGCAGCCGGCCCGAAACTCGGGGACTACACCCAGTGGGTGCGCTGGCGCGCCCCCACAGAGAGGAACAAGAAAAATAAAGGCCCAAAGAAAAGACATACCCGGACGGCCGCCCGCGACGCCAGGAACGCCTTGGTGCAGCTCTGGAGAGCGTCGCCCTCAGCGCGGAGCTTCACCTGGACGTCCAGGAGCGCCCGGTTCAGCGGCCCTGTGCCGCCTCCCCGCACCCACCCAACAGGTGCGGCGCTCGTCGCCTCGGCGTCTGGAGCCGCCGAGCTGGCGGTGCCGGCTTCCAGGGGGCGGGGTGCCGAAGTCGCCTTCTCCAGATGACGGTGCGCTGGCGAGCCGACCTGGAGGAGTAGCCTCGCCACGGCCTCATCTTCGGTCGGCGGCACCAGAGGGTCCGCTGGCTGCTCGCCTTGCACGCCTTCAGACGGCGGCGGAGGCGGCGGTGGAACGTTCGCGCCCGGAGTAGAGGGCTTGCCGCCTTCCCTCTCCTCGACAAGGTTCTCCCCGCCGGATCCTCCAGTCTGCCCCATGAACTCCGGCGGCGGCGGCGCAGAGTTCAGCGGGGTAACAAGCAAGGCCGCCTGGCGGCATGTGGCTTCCTCAGCCTGCTGCTTCGCCGCGGCGGCGGCTTCGGCCTCCGCTACTTTTTTCTTGGCGGAGGCCTCCGCCCTGTCGGCCTCCGCCTTCTCCAGGCGGAGGGCTTCTTCTTCATTGTGCTTCTCCTGCGCATTCCGCTCCATTGCCTCTCGGAGGTTGGCAGCGGGGTATATCTGCCGAGTGGCGGCAGGCGTCTCTGCCGACCCCATGACGGAGGCGGCGGCGACCCGCTCAAGAGAGAGGGGAGCCCTGAAGAAAGAGGGGCGAGCAGAGACTCAGAAAAGACATGAAGAAAGAATAAACTTCGAAGTCAGAATACTTACGCAGAGACCAACGGCGGCTTCTTCACTTCCTTACGGAAGCAGATGGCCTTCGCGGCTGCCTCATCCCGCCGGGTCGCCGCAGCCGAGCCCTTGGGCTTCTTCGGTCGGCTACCGAACAAAGTCAGCGCAGCCCGGCGCTTCTTCCCGCCGCCTGGAGCGCCCGACACGGCGGAAGAGCCCGCGCCCGGCTGGCTGGCTCCTGGCCGATGGCGAGGGGCGACTCCTCCCTTGGCGTCGTCTTCAGGCCAGTCGGCAAAGGTAGCCGAGGGCCTGAAGTCGCCTATCGTCCCTCCTCCTCCCTCAGCGTCATCTTCCAGAGCCGCCGCCCCCAGATCGGGGTCGTCGACGTCGCTCTCCGCCCGGTCGGTGGCAAACTCACGGGCCGGCCTCGAGGTGCCGGCTGGTGGGTGAAGAAGGGGATTCTAACCAAAGGTGACTGATCAGAACAAAACTCGGCAAGAAGAAGACAATCCAAAGAAAGAAAAGAAAGGCGGCTCACCACGGGTGGGGGGTTGACGCGGGAGTATGGCTCCTTGCCGAATCGCCAGTCCTCCGGGAGCCTGCTGTCCGAGAGGTAGTTCACCATCAGGGCCACCTCTTCGTGAGGCATGTCCTTGGTGCACATCCAACTCGGGTCGCGGCCCCCGCTCATCTGGCATATCAGGTGAGGGCGGCCTTGGAGTGGGAGAACTCGGCGCGAGACGAAGGCGCCAGTAGGTCCGGGCCAGTCAGACCCTCCGACTGCGTCAGCACTCGGAGTCGCGTGATGGCGCCGGCTCCCGCAGGCGTCAGCGACCTGGCCCGGTACGACCAGTTGGGCGGTCTGCCAGCCAGCGGGCCAGCTTCGAAAGCCGGCAGATTGACCCAGTCGCCCCTCGTGGCGACGTTCCTGACGTAGAAGTAGGACCACTGCCACATCTTCACCAACTTCAACAACGTGATGGAGGGGAAGTGATTGTCGGCTCCTGTCCTTCGCACGGCGATGAAGGCGCCACACTGAGCCGGCACGCCCGCGGCCTGGGTGCCGAGCTTGGAGAATAAGAACTCCCCCCAGAGCTGGAGGGTGGGGAGGACTCCGAGGAAGCCTTCGCAGAGAGCCACGAAGGCGGACAGCAGCACCACTGTGTTGGGGGTGAAGTGGTGCGGCTGGAGTCCGTAGAACTCCATGAAAGACCGGAAGAAGCTGCTCGCCGGCAGCCCCAGCCCGCGCAGGCAGTGCGAGCGGAAGATGACCCGCTCGCCCTCCTGCGGGGCGAGGGAAATCTCCCCCTCCGGCGCGAGGCGCACCTGCACGCGGTCCTCACCGGGAAGCCGACGAGTCTGGCGGAGGAACTTGATATGGTCCTCATGGACTTCGGAACCGTCCCAGGTGCCGGAGCGCACCGGGGGAGGCGCGGCAGCGGAGGAGGAACTCATCGCGAGTTGTTGCTGCGGTGATCGCCGGAGCTTGGGCGTGCGGCGGAGCAAAGAAGAGAAGAGGAAGCAGGAGAGCGAGGAACTGCGAGGAGGAAGAAAGCAAGGGGTAGTGGGAAGAAGGGGCGCGCGTTCTCCCCTCTTCCCCCTACTTATAGCCCTCGGGGCTGCGAAGCCGAGGGGGCGGACGTGGGGATTTACTGCACCCACAACCCCACGCCCCCCACGATCCCTGCAAAGTTACTGCACGCAGTAACTCCACAGGAATCCTAACCGTCCACCGGGGCCACAGCGGATCCGCTCGGGCGCCAAGGCGCGGTAGTGGCGGGCCCCGCCTACGGGCATGTCTCGTCGCGTGCGTGGGCTGGCAGGATGGCCTGGCCACGTGCCCTCGCGTGACAGGCCAAGAATGGGCGGCGGCCTGCAAGTTTAGCTAGCACGCCACTTGAAATCCCGCCGCGACGTTCGAACTTCTGAGCAAGTCGGAATTGAGTGAGACCGAGTTGGGCGAGTCCGACTCCTTCTAGTCAGCCCGGCAGAAGTCAATCAAGACCGTGTGTTGAGCACCCGGAAAGAGAAACTGCTGAGGCTTCTCGGCCGATCGTCCACGGCGCCTCACTAGCTTCGGGGACTACTGTCGGAGTAATGGGCCACGGATAGGCCAACCCGAGCCCCATAACCTTTCGAGACATCGGGGCAGGCTGCGCCCCTCAAGACCACAAGGCGAAGAGCCGCCTCCTGGGAGTCTACAACAAGGCGGCCGACTGCCCGCACACGGCCGAGTCCCAGGGGCGACTTCCAGAGAAGCCGACTTTGGGGCGTTGGCCGGCGACTCCAACAAACCATGACCTCATCGAGGGGGACGGGGCAGGGGCGTGGCTACAATGAAGCCCACTCCCCGCCCCTTACCAAGGGCAGGCATGGCTACATCGCGCCGTACTTGGGAAGATCTCCCTGCGGCGTGGCACTGTTGCCCAGCCGGCCCTAACATCAGCACCACTGTACCTGGTCATGCGCCCACGACGGCTTGTCTGTACGGCCTGGAGGTAGCGGGGCCCACAAGCCAGCGAGACCTCGGGAGGCGGCGGGAGAACCGCTAGTCGGACCCGTCGGGAGTTGGCCTGGGGGAGTCGGCCGAGCCCTCCCCAGGGGCCCACGCGCCATTAATCAAGAAGAGATGGGGAGTGGCCACGGTGATCGCCCGCCAAGCGGCGGGGCTGTTGCCACGACCCCATGACCAAGCCTGTGTCATCAGGAGCACGGCTACAGTAATTAGCAGCCGGCAAGACCCGCCCGTGGCGGACGTGGCCTGTTGGCTCCGTACCAGACCAGTCGGCGGGCCCCAGCAGTCGGCGGAGAAGTCGGAGGTTGGAGGCACTGACAGCTGGGCCCGCACCCAGTCGAATTACCATTGTACCCCTGGGGGTAGGCCTATATAAACCCCCCAGGGCACCCATGCAAAGGGTTGGATCCCAGTAGTTCTATACCACACCAAATAGAGGGAGAGAGCTAGCCTTGCCCTCTCCTACCACCAGACACAGCTCAAGGAGAAACCGTGTAAACACTTGACCATAGTGATCATGTAGAGACCCCGCAGAGCAGCAGTAGGGGTATTATCTCCCCGGAGAGCCCCAAAGCTGGGTAAGATTCGCCGCCGTGCATGTCTTCGCCTCATCCCGTTTCTAGGCACCGGCGATGTTCTACTCGCCCCCACCATGATAAGCCATCCGTTGGCATATGTCGCACCAAACCCCCGACATATAGAGTTGGAGTTGACGTCGGAGGAGCTCCAGGGGGCCACGAGGTAGGGGGCGCGCCCCCCACCCTCGTGGCTAGGGTGTGGGCTCTCTGGTCTTGATATTTTGCCAGTATTTTTTATTATTTCCAAAAATAATCTCCGTGAAGTTTTAGGTCATTCAGAGAACTTTTGTTTCTGCACATAAATAACACCATGGCAATTCTGCTGAAAACAGCGTCAGACCGAGTTAGTTCCATTCAAATCATGCAAGTTAGAGTCCAAAACAAGGGCAAAAGTGTTTGGAAAAGTAGATACGACAGAGACGTATCAACTCCCCCAAGCTTAAACCTTTGCTTGTCCTCAAGCAATTCAGTTGACAAACTGAAAGTGATAAAGAAAAACTTTTACAAACTCTATTTGCTCTTGTTGTTGTAAATATGTAAAGCCAACATTCAAGTTTTCAGCAAAGATTATAAACTAACCATATTCACAATAATGCTTAGGTCTCATGTTTACTCATGTCAATGGCATAATCAACTAGCGAGCAATAATAATAAATCTCAGATGACAACACTTTCTCAAAACAATCATAATATGATATAACAAGATGGTATCTCGCTAGCCCTTTTTAAGACCGCAAAACATAAATGCAGAGCACCTTTAAAGATCAAGGACTGACTAGACATTGTAATTCATGGTAAAAGAGATCCAGTCAAGTCATACTCAATGTAAACTAATCAGTAATGAATGCAAATGACAGAGGTGCTCTCCAGCGGGTGCTTTTTAATAAGAGGAGGATGACTCAGCATAAAAGTAAATAGATCGGCCCTTCGCAGAGGGAAGCAGGGATTTGTAGAGGTGCCAGAGCTTGGTTTTGAAATAGAGATGAATAATATTTTGAGCGGTATACTTTATTGTCAACATAACAACCAAGAGATGGTGATATCTTCCATGCTACACACATTATAGGCGGTTTTCCCAAACAGAATGGTAAAGTTTATACTCCCCCTCCACCAACAAGCATCAATCCATGGCTTGCTCGAAACAACGAGTGCCTCCAACTAACAAGAGACCCAGGGGGAGTTTTGTTTGCAATTATTTTGATTTGATTTGCATAAAGCATGGGACTGGGCATCTCGGTGACCAGCCATTTTCTCGTGAGTGAGGAGCGGAGTCCACTCCTCTTGAGAATAACCCGCCTAACATGGAAGATACGGACAGCCCTAGTTGATACATGAGCTATTCGAGCATACAAAACAGAATATTTATTTGAAGGTTTAGAGTTTGGCACATACAAATTTACTTGGAACGACAGGTAGATACCGTAAATAGGTAGGCTATGTGAGTGCAAGCATGACTAGAATATAATCCACCATGCATTAAAGTCAATGAACATTGAGTGCAAGCATGAGTAGAATATAATCCACCATGAACATAAATATTGTGAAGGCTATGTGATGACCCACAAGTATAGGGGATCTATTGTAGTCCTTTCGATAAGTAAGAGTGTCGAACCCAACGAGGAGCAGAAGGAAATGATAAGCGGTTTTCAGCAAGGTATTCTTTGCAAGCACTGAAATTATAGGTAACTGATAGTTTTGTGATAGGATAATTTGTAACGAGCAACAAGTAACAAAAGTAAATAAAGTGCAGCAAGGTGGACCAATCCTTTTTGTAGCAAAGGACAAGCCTGGACAAACACTTATATGATGTAAAGCGCTCCCGAGGACACATGGGAATATCGTCAAGCTAGGTTTCACCACGTTCATATGATTCGCGTTCGGTACTTTGATAATTTGGTATGTGGGTGGACCGGTGCTTGGGTGCTGCCCTTACTTGGACAAGCATCCCACTTATGATTAACATCTATTGCAAGCATCCGCAACTACAACAAAAGTATTAAGGTAAACCTAACCATAGCATGAAACATATGGATCCAAATCAGCCCCTAACGAAGCAACGCATAAATGAGGGTTTAAGATTCTGTCACTCTAGCAACCCATCATCTACTTATTACTTCCCAATGCCTTCCTCTAGGCTCAAATAGTGGTGAAGTGTCATGTAGTCGACGTTCACATAACACCACTAGAGGAGAGACAACATACATCTCATCAAAATGTCGAACGAATACCAAATTCACATGACTACTAATAGCAAGACTTCTCACATGTCCTCAGGAACAAACATAACTACTCACAAAGCATAATCACGTTCATAATCAGAGGGGTATTAATATGCATATAGGATCTGAACATATGATCTTCCACCAAATAAACCAACTAGCATCAACTACAAGGAGTAATTAACACTACTAGCAACCTACTAGTACCAATCCCGGACTTGGAGACAAGAATTGGATACAAGAGATGAACTAGGGTTTTGAGAAGAGATGGTGCTGGTGAAGATGTTGATGGAGATTGCCCTCTCCCGATGAGAGGAGCGTTGGTGATGACGTTGACGATGATTTCCCCCTCCCGGAGGGAAGTTTCCCCGGCAGAACAGCTCTGCCGGAGCCCTAGATTGGATCTGCCAAGGTCCCGCCTCGTGGTGGCGGAGTTTCATCCGAGAAGATGGCTTATGATTTTTTCCCATCGAAAGACTCCATATAGCAGAAAATGGCCATCGAAGGGCCACCAGGGGGCCCACGAGGTAGGGGGCGCGCCCAAGGGGTAGGGCACGCCCCCACCCTCGTGGGCAGGGTGTGGCCCCCTGGTGAACTTCTTGCGCTCAGGATTTTTTATATATTCTGAAAACGTCTTCCGTGAAGTTTCAGGACTTTTGGAGCTGTGCAGAATAGGTCTCTAATATTTTCTCCTTTTCCAGCCCAGAATCCCAGTTGCCGGCATTCTCCCTCTTTATGTAAACCTTGTAAAATAACAGAGATTAGGCATAAGTATTGTGACATAATGTGTAATAACAGCCCATAATGCAATAAATATCGATATAAAAGCATGATGCAAAATGGACGTATCAACTCCCCCAAGCTTAGACCTTGCTTGTCCTCAAGCGAAAACCGAAATCCAAAAATATGTCCACATGTTTGGAGATAGAGGTGTCGATAAAAGTAAAATACGGATATGAGGGCATCATGCTTGTTCTTAGAACAACAACTTACATAATTCTTGTCATATGATTTCTTATGCTAGAGTAATAATCCAATCACCATTTCAAGTATGAATCGTAAACTTCATTGAAAACTAACAAAGTATAATCTCGGTCATTGGAGCAATTGCAATTTATCATAACATAGGAAAGAGTCAATATATAAGAGCTTTTCAGCAAGTCCACATACTCAACTATCATATAGTCTTTCACAATTGCTGACACTCACGCAATACTTATGGGTATGGAGTTTTAATCGGACACAGAGAAAGATAGGGGCTTATAGTTTTGCCTCCCAACGTTTTACCTCAAGGGTAATGTCAACAATAATAGTTCATGAAAACTCACATCCAATTAGCCATATATACCAGGATCTTTCCAACATACTGTGCTTGCCAAAGGATAAAATGTAAAAAGGAAGGGTGAAGATCACCATGACTCTTATGCAAGGTAGGAGATAAAAGTAAAAGAAAAGCCCTTTGCAGAGGGAAGCAGAGGTTGTCATGCGCTTTTATGGTTGGATGCACAAAATCTTAATGCAAAAGAACGTCACTTTATATTGCCACTTATGATATGGACCTTTATTATGCAGTCTGTCGCTTTTATTTCTTCCATATCACACGATCGTATAAAGCTTATTTTCTCCCACACTAATAAGTCATACATATTTAGAGAGCAATTTTTATTGCTTGCACCGATGACAACTTACTTGGAGGATCTTACTCAATCCATAGGTAGGTATGGTGGACTCTCATGGCAAAACTAGTTTAAGGGTATTTGGAAGCACAAGTAGTATCTCTACTTGGTGCGATGAATTTGGCTAGCATGAGGGGGAAAGGCAAGCTCAACCATGTTGGATGATCCATGACAATATAATTTATCTCAGATGTAAGAAAACATAACCCATTACGTTGTCTTCCTTGTCCAACGTCAACTCTTTAGCATGTCATATTTTAATGAGTGCTCACAATCATAAAAGATGTCCAAGATAGTATATTTATATGTGAAGACCTCTCTTTCTTTATTACTTCCTATTAATTGCAACGATGACCAAAACTATGTTTGTCAACTCTCAACAGCTTTTATTCATCGTACTTTTTCTATGTGAGCTCATTACTCTCCATAAGATCCATATGATCTCTTTGTTTCCTTTTTTATTTATTTCTCTTTTCTTTTATTCACTTAGGATCATGGCAAAATAATCAAGCCCTTGACTCAACACTAATCTTTATTATATATAGCTCACGGACTCGATTACATAGAGGGATCATAAAGCAAAACTCAAAACTATATCATGCCATAAACTTTATTCTACTAGATCAAGATATTACCAAAAGGATCGAACTAAGAAAAACGGTAAAGATAAAAGTGATGGTGATACGATACCGGGGCACTCCCCCAAGCTTGGCAGTTGCCAAGGGGAGTGCCCATACCCATATGATTATGTCTCTCTTTTCGGGGATGGTGATGTGATATTCTTGGCGATGATGCACCTCAAGATACAATTCTCCTCCTCGAGCTTATTGACTTGCTGCTTGAGGTCCATTATTTCCTTTCGGAGTTTTCCTGTAACAGCCAAAGCTCCCTGCACCCAAGGGTGCTGCATAGCTGCGGGAGAACCAGTGACACTCTTTTTCATATTCTCATAAGAAAGAAATCTAACATTGGAAGGGATAACCGAGTTTGGGATAGCCGATCTCGGTAGTTCTCCCATTGTGAATCTAGCTCGGAGGCGGGAAGTGACTTCTTGATCCTCTTCCATGGCATATATCCTCTTCAAATCAGCCTCCATCTCTTCCTCCGTTGCTGGCCCAAATAGGTCAACATTGTTGTTTGTCATTGATCTCGGTGCCGGATGAGACACCTGGCTCTCCCCGACTGACTCTTGCGAAGACATCTTGCTCTAATCTGTAGTAGCAACAGCTCGAAACACAAACAGAGGATAATTGCGTGATACGGGAGTCAAAACCCCCAGGAGATTATATAATGAATTTTTACCGACCAAAATACGTGTCGTGTAAGAAAACGGAGTCCGGAAAGCACACGAGGTGCCCACGAGGTAGGGGGCGTGCCCTCCACCCTCGTGGAGGCCTCGTGTCCTTCCCAGACTGCTTCTTATTTTTCTATTTTTCTAAATATTCCAAAACGGAGAAATATTGCCTGAAAACAGTTTTGGAGTCAGTTTACTTACCGTACCACATACCTATTCCTTTTCGGAGCCTGAAACGTTCTGGAAAGTGTCCCTTATGTATTCCTCCGGGGTTACGGTTTCAATAACATTGGTTTCAACATTTATGGGATTACCTGAGATATAATGTTTGATTCTTTGATCGTTCACCACCTTCGGATTTGTGCCTTCGAAGTTGTTGATTTTATGGCACCAGAACGATAGACCTCCTTGATAACGTAAGGACCTTCCCATTTAGAGAGAAGTTTTCCTGCAAAAAATCTTAAAAGAGAGTTGTATAGCAATACATAATCACCTACATTAAACGCGCGCTTTTGTATCCTTTTATCATGCCATCTTTTAACTTTTTCTTTAAACAACTTGGCATTTTCATAGGCTTGGGTTCTCCATTCATCGAGTGAGCTAATATCAAATAACCTCTTCTCACCGGCAAGTTTAAAATCATAATTGAGCTCTTTAATAGCCCAATATGCCTTGTGTTCTAGTTCGAGAGGTAAGTGACATGTTTTTCCATAAACCATTTTATACGGAGACATACCCATAGGATTTTTATATGCAGTTCTATAGGCCCATAATGCATCATCAAGTTTCTTGGACCAATTCTTTCTAGACCTATTGACAGTCTTTTGCAAAATTTATTTGAGCTCTCTATTACTCAATTCTGCTTGACCACTAGACTGAGGGTGATAAGGGAATGCAATTGTATGATTAACATCATACTTAGCAAGCATTTTACGGAAAGCACCATGAATAAAATGTGAACCACCATCAGTCATTAAATATCTAGGGACTCCAAATATTGGAAAATAACTTCCTTAAGCATTTTAATAGAAGTGTTATGATCAGCACTACTAGTTGGAATAGCTTCTACCCACTTAGTAACGTAATCAACAGCAACTAAAATATGTGTATATCCATTAGAGGCAGGAAAAGGTCCCATGTAGTCAAAGCCCCAAACATCAAATGGTTCAATAACGAGTGAATAGTTCATAGGCATTTCTTGACGTCTACTAATATTACCAATTCTTTGACATTCATCACAAGATAAGACAAACTTATGGACATCCTTGAAGAGAGTAGGCCAATAAAAACCAGATTGCAATACCTTATGTGCAGTTCTATCTCCAGCATGGTGTCCTCCATAAGCTTCGGAGTGACACTTGCGTAGGATCTGTTCTTGTTCATGCTCAGGTACACAATATCTAATAACACCATCTACTCCTTCTTTATAAAGATGTGGGTCATCCCAAAAGTAATGCCTCAAATCATAGAAGAACTTTTTCTTTTGCTGGTATGTGAAACTAGGTGGTATGAATTTGGCAACAATGTAATTAGCATAATCAGCATACCATGGAGCAGTATGAGAAGCATTTATGACATTTAATTGCTCATCGGGAAAGCTATCATCAATAGGTAGTGGGTCATCAAGCACATTTTCTAACCTAGACAAGTTGTCTGCAACGGGGTTCTCAGCTCCCTTTCTATCAACAATATGTAAGTCAAATTCTTGTAGCAAGAGAACCCATCTAGTAAGTCTAGGTTTAGCATATTTCTTTTCCATAAGATATTTAATAGCAGCATGATCAGTGTGAATAGTTACTTTAGAATCAACAATATAAGGTCTGAACTTATCACAAGTAAATACAACTGCTAAGAATTCTTTCAGTGGTAGCATAATTTCTTTGAGCATTGTCTAGGGTTTTACTAGCATATTGAATAACGTTTAATTTCTTATCAACTCTTTGCCCTAGAACAGTACCTACGGCATAATCACTAGCATCACACATAATTTCAAAGGGTAAATTCCAATCAGGTGGCTGAACAATAGGTGCAGAGATCAATGCTTTCTTAAGTATTTCAAATGCTTCTACACAATTATCATCAAAGACAAATGGTATATCTTTTGTAATAAATTAGTCAGAGGCCGAGAAATTTTTGAGAAGTCCTTAATGAACCTCCTATAAAATCCAGCGTGACCAAGGAAACTTCTTATACCTTTGATGTCCTTGGGGCATGGCATCTTTTCAATAGCGTCAACCTTGGCTTTATCAACTTCAATACCTCTTTCAGAAACTTTATCCCCCAAGACAATACCTTCATTAACCATAAAGTGGCACTTTTCCCAATTCAAGACAAGATTAGTTTCTTCACATCTCTACAAAACTCGATCAAGGTTGCTCAAGCAATCATCAAAAGAAGATCCATAGACGGAGAAATCGTCCATGAAAACCTCACAAATCTTTTCACAAAAGTCAGAGAATATAGCCATCATGCATCTTTGAAAGGTAGCAGGTGCATTACATAAACCAAAAGGCATACGTCTACAAGCAAAAGTACCAAAAGGGCAAGTAAAAGTAGTCTTTGATTGATCCTTGGCTGACACGGGTATTTGAGAGAAACCAGAATAACCATCTAGAAAGCAGAATTGTGTATGTTTAGATAATCTTTCTAGCATTTGATCGATAAAAGGTAAGGGGTAATGATCCTTTTTAGTGGCCTTATTTAATTTGCGGAAATCAATTACCATCCTATAACCTGTAATAATTCTTTGAGGAATCAATTCATCTTTATCATTAGGAACGACAGTAATACCTCCCTTCTTAGGGACACAATGGACAGGACTTACCCACTAACTATCAGCAACGGGATAGATTATACCTGCCTCAAGGAGCTTTAGTATTTCCTTTCTTACCACTTCTTTCATTTTAGGATTCAGCCATTGTTGATGATCCCGAACTAGTTTAGCATCTTCTTCCAAATTTATTTTATTATGACATAGAGTGGGACTAATGCCCTTAAGATCATCAAGAGTATACCCAATAGCATCACGGTGCTTCTTCAGAGTTTTCAATAATCTCTCTTCCTCATGCTCTGAAAGGTTAGCACTAATAATAACAGGATATATCTTTTTCTCATCAAGATAAGCATATTTAAGAGTATCAGGCAACGGTTTAAGCTCAAACACGGGATCACCCTTGGGTGGAGGAGGATCCCCTAGGATTTCAACAGGCAAATTGTGTTTCAGAATAGGTTCTTGTTTAAAGAATATTTCATCTATTTCCCTTCTTTCATTCATAAACATATCATTTTCATGGTATAGCAAATATTGTTCTAAAGGATCACTAGGAGGTACGGCAATAGAAGCAAGACCAATAATTTCATCCTTACTAGGTAATTCTTCTTCACGGTGTTGTCTACTAAATTTAGAGAAATTAAATTCATGAGACGTATCATCTAAACTGATAGTAACAACATCCTTTTTGCAATCTATCTTAGCATTAACAGTGTTTCAGAAGGAACTACCGAATATAATGGGACAAAAGCTATCTTGTGGGGAACCAAGAACAAGTAAATCAGCAGGATATTTAGTTTTCCCACACAAGACTTCAACATCTCTAACTATTCCGATTGGTGACATAGTATCTCTATTGGCAAGTTTAATTGTGACATCAATATCTTCTAACTCAGCGGGTGCAATGTCATGCATAATTTCTTTGTATAAGTCAAAAGGTATTGCACTAGCACTAGCACCCATATCACATAAGCCATGATAACAATGATCTCCTATTTTAACAGAAATAACAGGCATGCCTACCAAATATCTAGGTTTATCTTTAGCACAAGGTTTAGCAATTCTAGTAGTCTCATCACGGAAATGAATAACATGCCCATCAATATTATCAGACAAGAGATCTTTAGCAATAGCAATATTAGGTTCAACTTTAATTTGCTCAGGAGGTGTATAAGTTCTAATATTGCTTTTATGAACCACAGTTGAAGCTTTAGCATGATATTTTGTCCTAGCAGGGAAAGGTGGTTTCTCAACATAAGAAGTAGGAACAATAGGATCATTATAAGTGATAGTCTTTTCTTCAACTTTAATAGGTGCAGCTACTTTTACTTCTATGGGAGGATGATATTTAAACCACTTCTCCCTAGGGAGATCAACATGAGTAGCAAAAGATTCACATAAAGAAGCTACTATCTCACAGTCAAGTCCATATTTAGTGCTAAATTTACGGAAAACATCGGTATCCATAAAAGATTTAACACAATCAAACTTAGGTGTCATACCAGACTCCTTACCTTCGTCGAGGTCCCAATCTTCAGAGTTGCGTTTAATTATTTCCAATAAATCCCATTTGAATTGAATAGTCTTCGTCATAAAAGAGCCAGCACAAGAAGTATCGAGCATGGTGCGATTGTTATCAGAAAGCCAAGCATATAAATTTTGAATAATCATCTCTCTTGAGAGCTCATGATTGGGGAATGAATATAACATTGATTTAAGCCTCCCCAAGCTTGAGCGATGCTTTCTCTTTCGCGAGGCCAAAAATTATATGTATAATTGCGATCACAATGAACAAGATGCATAGGATAAAACTTCTGATGAAATTCCAATTTCAATCGTTTGTAGTTCCATGACCCCGTATCATCACATAGCCTATACCATGTCAATGCATCTTCCTTCAAAGATAAAGGGAAGACCTTCTTCTTAATAACATCTCCGGGTACACCTGCAAGCTTAAATAATCCACAAACTTCATCCACATATATTAGGTCTTCATCAGGATGCATTGTTCCGTCTCCTGCAAAAGGATTAGCTAGCAGTTTTTCTATCATACCCGAAGGAATTTCAAAGCAGACATTTTCATTTTCAGTAGATTCAGTAGGTTGAGGAGCAACTCTTTTCTCTACTGGTCGGGGTGAAGATACCCCGAAAAAGCACCTCAGAGGATTACTTTCCATAGTAACAAGTGACAGTAAATTTCAGCACACTATATAAAATTTTCCTTACCAAATTCCACCTACCAAAGGCGCTTCACTCCCCGGCAACGGTGCCAGAAAAGAGTCTTGATGACCCACAAGTATAGGGGATCTATCGTAGTCCTTTCGATAAGTAAGAGTGTCGAACCCAACGAGGAGCAGAAGGAAATGATAAGCAGTTTTCAGCAAGGTATTCTCTGCAAGCACTGAAATTATAGGTAACAGATAGTTTTGTGATAGGATAATTTGTAACGAGAAACAAGTAACAAAAGTAAATAAAGTGAAGCAAGGTGGCCCAATCCTTTTTGTAGCAAAGGACAAGCCTGGACAAACTCTTATATGATGTAAAGCGCTCCCGAGGACACATGGGAATATCGTCAAGCTAGGTTTCATCACGTTCATATGATTCGCGTTTGGTACTTTGATAATTTGGTATGTGGGTGGACCGGTGCTTGGGTGCTGCCCTTACTTGGACAAGCATCCCACTTATGATTAACCTCTATTGCAAGCATCCGCAACTACAACAAAAGTATTAAGGTAAACCTAACCATAGCATGAAACATATGGATCCAAATCAGCCCCTTACGAAGCAACGCATAAACTAGGGTTTAAGCTTCTGTCACTCTAGCAACCCATCATCTACTTATTACTTCCCAATGCCTTCCTCTAGGCCCAAATAATGGTGAAGTTTTATGTAGTCGACGTTCACATAACACCACTAGAGGATAGACAACATACATTTCATCAAAATATCGAACGAATACCAAATTCACATGACTACTAATAGCAAGACTTCTCCCATGTCCTCAGGAACAAATGTAACTACTCACAAAGCATAATCATGTTCATGATCAGAGGGGTATCAATATGCATATAGGATCTGAACATATGATCTTCCACCAAATAAACCAACTAGCATCAACTACAAGGAGTAATTAACACTACTAGCAACCTATTAGTACCAATCCCGGACTTGGAGACAAGAATTGGATACAAGAGATGAACTAGGGTTTTGAGAGGAGATGGTGCTGGTGAAGATGTTGATGGAGATTACCCTCTCCCGATGAGAGGAGCGTTGGCGATGACATTGGCGATGATTTCCCCCTCCCGGAGGGAAGTTTCCCCGGCAGAACAGTGATACGTCTCCAACGTATCTATAATTTTTGATTGCTCCATGCTATATTATCTACTATTTTGGACTATATTGGGCTTTATTTTCCACTTTTATATTATTTTTGGGACAAACCTATTAACCGGAGGCCCAGCCTAGAATTGCTGTTTTTTGCCTATTTCAGTGTTTCGAAGAAACGAAATATCAAACGAAGTCCAAACGGAATAAAATCTTTGGGAACGTGATTTTCTCACCGAACGTGATCCAAGAGACTTGGACCCTGCTCCAAGGAACAAAAGAGGCGGTCACGAGGGTGGGGGCGCCCCCCCTAGGGCGCACCCCCTGCCTCGTGGGCCCCTCGTTGCTCCTCCGGCGTACTTCTTCCTCCTATATATACACACGTACCCCGAAACAATCAAAACAGGAGCCAAAACCCTAATTCCACCACCGCAACTTTCTGTATCCACGAGATCCCATCTTGGGGCCTGTTCCGGAGCTCCGCCGGAAGAGGGCCGTCATCACGGAGGGCTTCTACATCATCATAGCCTCTCCGATGAAGTGTGAGTAGTTTACCTCAGACCTTCGGGTCCATAGTTAGTAACTAGATGGCTTCTTCTCTCTCTTTGAATATCAATACAAAGTTCTCCCCCTCTCTCATGGAGATCTATTCAATGTAATCTTCTTTTTGCGGTGTGTTTGTTGAGACCGATGAATTGTGGGTTTATGATCAAGTCTATCTATGAATAATATTTGAATCTTCTATGAATTCTTTTATGCATGATTGGTTATCTTTGCAAGTCTCTTCGAATTATCCATTTGGTTTGGCCAACTAGATTGGTAGTTCTTGCCATGGGAGAAGTGCTTAGCTTTGGGTTCGATCTTGCGGTGTCCTTACCCAGTGACAGAAGGGGCAGCAAGGCACGTATTGTATCGTTGCCATCGAGGATAACAAGATGGGGTTTATTTCATATTGCATGAATTTATCTCTCTACATCATGTCATCTTGCTTAAGGCGTTACTCCGTTTTTAACTTAATACTCTAGATGCATGCTGGATAGCGGTCGATGAGTGGAGTAATAGTAGTAGATGCAGAATCGTTTTGGTCTACTTGTCACGGACGTGATGCCTATATACATGATCATGCCTAGATATTATCATAATTATGCTCAATTCTATCAATTGCTCAATAGTAATTTGTTCACCCACCGTAGAATATTTATGCTCTTGAGAGAAGCCACTAGTGAAACCTATGGGCCCCGGGTCTATTCTCATCATATCAATCTCCATCACTTTAATATTGTTTTGCTATTTACTTTTCTTTTACTTTTTACTTTGCATCTTTATACCAAAAATACCAAAAATATTCTATCTATCAGATCTCACTCTCGTAAGTGACCGTGAAGGGCTTGACAACCCCTAATCACGTTGGTTGCGAGTAGCTATCGTTTTGTGCAGGTACGAGGGACTTGAGCGTGGCCTCCTACTGGATTGATACCTTGGTTCTCAAAAACTGAGGGAAATACTTATGCTACTCTGCTGCATCATCCCTTCCTCTTCGGGGAAAACCAACGCAAGCTCAAGACGTAGCAAGAAGGATTTCTGGCGCCGTTGCCGGGGAGTCTGCGCAAAAGTCAATATACCAAGTACCCATCACAATCCCTATCTCTCGCATTACATTATTTGCCATTTGCCTCTCGTTTTCCTCTCCCCCCAATTCACCCTTGCTGTTTTATTCGCCCTCTCTCTCTATCCTCCCTCTCTTGCCTCTTTTGGCCGTTTGCTCCTATTTGCTCATGTGTTAGATTGCTTGTTTGTCGCGATGGCTCAAGATACTACTTGTAGGATCTAGAAGTAGATGTGTCTAGAGGGGGGGTGATTAGACACTTAGTGCTAAAGTTGCAATTTTAGGCCTTTTTGGTTTGAGTGGAGTTTTAGGCACAATTTCAACATACACAATACATATCAAGCAAGCATGCAAAGAGTATATGAGCAGCGGAATCTAAAGCATGCAACTTGCAAGAATGTAAGGGGAAGGGTTTGGAGAATTCAAACGCAATTGGAGACACGGATGTTTTTCCCATGGTTCGGATAGGTGGTGCTATCCTACATCCACGTTGATGGAGACTTCAACCCACGAAGGGTAACGGTTGCGCGAGTCCACGGAGGGCTCCACCCACGAAGGGTAATGGTTGCGCGAGTCCACGGAGGGCTCCACCCATGAAGGGTCCACGAAGAAGCAACCACCCACGAAGGGTCCACGAAGAAGCAACCTTGTCTATCCCACCATGGCCATCGCCCACGAAGGACTTGCCTCACTAGTGGTAGATCTTCACGAAGTAGGCGATCTCCTTGCCCTTACAAACTCCTTGGTTCTACTCCACAATCTTGTCGGAGGCTCCCAAGTAACACCTAGCCAATCTAGGAGACACCACTCTCCAAGAAGTAACAAATGGTGTGTAGGTAATGAACTCCTTGCTCTTGTGCTTCAAATGATAGTCTCCCCAACACTCAACTCTCTTTCATAGGATTTGGATCTGGTGGAAAGAAGGTTTGAGTGGAAAGCAACTTGGGGAAAGCTAGAGATCAAGATTCATATGGTAGGAATGGAATATCTTGGCCTCAACACATGAGTAGGTAGTTCTCTCTCAGAAATAGGATGCTGGAAGTGTAGGCTTAGTCTGATGGCTCTCTCTGTGAATGAAGAGGAGGTGGAGGGGTATATATAGCCTCCACACAAAATCCAACCGTTACACATGATTTACCAATCTCGGTGGGACCGAATCAACAAACTCGGTCAGACCGAAATAGGAAACCTAGTGACCGTTAGAGATTTTCGGTGGGACTGACATGCAACTCGGTAGGACCGATATGGTTAGGGTTTGGGTATAACGTAATCTCGGTGAGACCGATTACACAAACTCGGTGAGACCGAGTTTGGTAATAAGCTAACCAGAGAGTTGGTCAGGTAAACTCGGTGGGACCGATTTGCTCTTTCGGTGAGACCGAAAAGTTACAAAAAGGAAACGGAGAGTTTACACTGCAATCTCGGTGGGACCGAGTCGCTCTTTCGGTGAGACCAAAAAGTTACGAAAGGGAAACAACAGAGAGTTTGCAATCCCATCTCGGTGAGACCGAGATCCCTATCGGTAGAACCGAATTGCTAGGGTTTGGCAGTGGCTTATGACAAGTGAAACTCGGTGGCGCCGGATAGAAAGAATTGGTATGACCGAGTTTGGCTTAGGGTTTAGGTCATATGTGGATATGGGAAAGTAGCTGAGGTTGGAGCATATCATTAAGCACATGAAGCAAGAGGCTCATTAAGCAACACCTCATCCCTCCTTGATAGTATTGGCTTTTCCTATGGACTCAATGTGATCTTGGATCACTAAAATGTAAAATGAAGAGTCTTGAGCTTTAAGCTTTAGCCAATCCTTTGTCCTTAGCATCTTGAAGGAGTTCCCACAACCTTTAGTCCATGCCACTCCATTGTTGAACTTATCTGAAACATGCTAGATAGAAATGTTAGTCCAACAAGAGATATGTTGTCATCAATTATCAAAACCACCTAGGGAGCACTTGTGCTTTCAACAATCTCCCCCTTTTTGGTAATTGATGGCAACATACATCAAAGCTTTAGATAAGGATATAAAGAACAGCAAGTAAAGCTTTGGAAGGACATGCAACAAGCATAGGCTCCCCCTACATGTATGCACTCATGTAAATATGAAATATAGAGGCATGTGAGAGCATAACCATGACAGAGTAGGCAATGTGTTACATGTATCTTGGCCATATGCATCAGAGCAAAAGATTATCAAGGAAAATACCTTCATGCTCATGAGTCCTTCTTGCAAACAGTATGTACATAAGCAAGAACTCCTCATACTCATGATTTTGATGCATATACTTACCTTGTGGTCTTGAGTTGGCTTAGGATGGAATGAACCTGCACAAACAAAGTTAGATAACACGGGTACATCCACTAGCCAGAGCAAACAAAAGAAACCACAAGAATACCAAGACTGGGATGACATGTAGAGAGTGAGTACAAGGTACCACATTGGATTCAACATGTCCCCAAGAATAAAGATATGCAATGAATTTGACTTATTTCTTTCCCTTAGGTGTCTTGCTCCCCCTAAATCTTACATGGGATATTGGGAGAAGATAGGGAACAGAAAATCAGAGCTGAAAGATACAAATGGATAGAACTTAATGCAAATACATGTCTTTCCCCAAAAAAGGCATGTGACATCTCTCCTCTTGAACATCAAGCATCTGGGATCCTTGAGTATTCTCTCCCCCTGGAAATCTCTTTCTCCCCCTTAATACTTTCTCTCTTGTAGGTTTAGTTCTTTAGTTCTTGAGACTTTTTCTCTCCCTTGATGTGATCTCTCTCTCCTACAAGCTTTGATGTGATCTCTCTCCCCCTTTGACATCAATTTCCAAGAAGGGCTTTCTGGAATCCGTCGTATAGGTTTGGTCCTTGAGACTCAGCACAAAGCAATGGATAAAACTGTGATGCTTGAAGAGGACAAGATTCATTGAGTAGAGCTGGATCAGAAGAAATATAGAACAAGTGGCAAATTTTTTTTCCTGTTGCGAAGTCGGTGGCACCGAGTGGAATGTTTCGGTGGTACCGAAAGGATTCGGTTGGACCGAAAATTACAAGTCGGTGAAACCGAGTTTACACAGAGAAAAACATTTGTCACCTCAGCTCACTAGACATGTAGGATCTCACAAAGATTTGCAATGAATTACCTGAAGGATTTGCAAGGAATTGAATGCAGAAAATGCAGAACAAAAACAAAGAGAAAAGAGAAGAAACTGAAAGATCTAGATGAAGTTTTTTTTAAATAAACATGCATGAGACAAATGCAATAATACAGAAAAGAACACAAGAGAACTTCATCTAGAGTTGGGCAGTGACATAGTCACCTATGTTAGAGTATATTGACTTAGGAGTCAAGTGAGAACACTTGATCATAGGTCATACTCATCATTTAAGCTCAAAATGGGGTTACCATTTTTCGTTTAAGCATCTTGATGTATTCACATCTTGTTGAGTTGCTTTGACTCATGTCTTGGAGTAAAGCTTCTCTAAGATGGAATAACATACCTTGGGTGGTGGTGTGGTTCTTGCTCATGTAGTTGAACTTGTGTGGGTGCTCAAGGTTGATGTAGCTCATCAAGAGTTGGGAGCACCACTTGGAGTTTGAGTTCATCTACCTACATGGGTTAGTTCTTGCAAGGAAGAGCACTTGTGTATCCAAAAATGACAATCATGAAGCTCAACATAGAATTTGTCAAAGGATGTGTTTGAATGGTTTTGTGCTTCCTTGTCTTCAACCGCCATTGTGTAGAGACTTGGTGATGTAGAGATTGCTCAAGATGTGAGTGAGTCGCAATCTCACGGAATTAGATTCAACCAAGCACCTACATGGGTTAGACAACATGCAAGGTACAAATATATCCAGGACATAAGATAGTCATCATAAGAGATATATCATGGATTAGTCATAAGCTCATGTCTTGCATGTATCCAATGGAGTTTCTACTCCAAGTTCGAAGCATCAATGATGTTCAATTCACCTCTCAACCTGCAAAATACTTTCTCATCAAGAGGTTTAGTAAATATATCCGCTAATTGCTTATCGGTGCGAACGTGCTTAAGATTAATGTCACTCTTAGCAACATGATCTCGAATGAAATGATGGCGAACTTCAATATGCTTAGTTCGAGAATGTTGTACAGGATTATGACCAATTTTGATAGCACTTTCATTGTCACAAAGCAGTGGAACATGTTTCACATAAATCCCATAATCTTTAAGAGTTTGGGTCATCCAAAGTAATTGAGCACAACATGAACCAGCGGCAATGTATTCCGCTTCGGCGGTGGATAAGGATACCGAGTTTTGTTTCTTGGAAGACCAAGACACAAGAGATCTACCAAGAAATTGACAAGTACCCGAAGTGGACTTTCTATCAACCTTGTCTCCGGCATAATCCGAGTCGGAATAGCCAACAAGATCAAAAGAAGACCTCTTAGGATACCAAATGCCAAAATTTGGTGTATGGATTAAATATCTCACTATCCTTTTCACATCCTTAAGATGGCATTCTTTAGGAGCAGCTTGATATCGTGCACACATGCACACACTTAGCATAATATCGGGACGTGAAGCACATAGGTATAACAATGAACCAATCATAGAGCGATAAACCTTTTGATCAACCGGTTCACCATCTTTGGTCAAATCATTATGTCCACTAGTAGGCATGGGTGTAGACATACCTTTGCATTCTTGCATATTGAACTTCTTGAATAAGTCCTTGGTGTACTTCGTTTGAGAGACAAATGTACCTTCCTTAGTTTGCTTGATTTGCAAACCGAGAAAGAATTTGAGTTCACTCATCATAGACATCTCAAACTTCTCTGACATTAGCTTTCCAAACTTTTCACTAAAGAGAGGGTTAGTTGAACCAAATATGATATCATCGACATAAATTTGGCATACAAATAGTTCTCCATTAACCCTTTTAGTAAAAAGAGTAGAATCAATTTTACCAATTTCAAAACCACTTGTATTAAGGAACTTGGTCAAGCATTTATACCATGCTCTAGGAGCTTGTTTAAGACCATAAAGAGCTTTGTGAAGTTTGTAAACATGATTTGGTTTCTTAGGATTGATAAAGCCGGGAGGTTGTTTGACATAAACTTCCTCCTCTATTTCACCATTTAGAAAAGCACTTTTAATGTCCATTTGGTACAAGGTGATATTATGGTGATTAGCATAGGCAAGTAAGATGCGAATGGACTCAAGTCTAGCAACGGGAGCATATGTCTCACCATAGTCCATACCTTCGACTTGTGTGTACCCTTGGGCGACGAGACGTGCTTTGTTGCGAACCACTTGTCCATCTTCATCTTGCTTGTTGCGAAACACCCATTTGGTACCAATGATGTTGTGGTTGTTGCCGGGCTTCTCAACCAATGTCCAAACTTGGTTTCTCTCAAAATTGTGTAGCTCTTCATGCATAGCGTTTATCCAATCCGGATCTTCCAATGCTTCTTCAACCTTCATAGGTTCAATGCTAGAGATGAATGAATAGTTTTCACAAAAGTTAGCTAAACGAGTTTTTGAGCGAGTGATTCTCCCGGTTTGTATATCATTGAGGATTTGCTCGACGGGATGATCTTTGGCAATTCTTGCTCGAACTCGTGAGAGCTTTTGCTTGGGTCTTCGTTGAACATCTTCTTCATCTTGTTCTTCTTCTTGGCCTTCTTCATTGTTGACGTCGCCGTTCTCTTGTCGTGGTGGAGAAAGAGGTTGTTGATGTTCGTCTTGATGCATTTCCTTGTCTTCTTCATCTTGGTGTGTCCCACTTGTGGATGCTTCCGTGTCGATTCTTGGTTCACCTTGTCGTGAAGTAGAAGCTTCCACTTGGACGGATGAAGTACTCTCCTTCACCTCCGTTGGACGAATTTTGCCAATGGACAAGTCTTGGATTGCTTCTGAAGGGTCTTTGTCTCCTACATCAATTGGCAATTTCTCTACTTGCGAGCCATTAGATTCATCAAACTTCACATCTACCGTCTCTTCAACCTTTCGGGTGAAATTGTTGTAGACACGGTAAGTGTGAGAGTTTGAGCCATAACCAAGTAGAAAACCTTCATGAGATTTAGGAGCAAACTTTGAATGACGATGCTTATCAAGAATGTAGCACTTTGAGCCGAATACTCGAAAGTATCCAACTTGGGGTTTGTTACCGGTGAGAAGCTCATATGCCGTCTTGCCGAGTAGCTTGTGAAGATATAAGCGATTTGTTGCGTGACAAGCTGTCTCAACCGCTTCTGCCCAAAAGTGCTTCGGTGTCTTGTATTCATCAAGCATCGTTCTTGCCATTTCGATGAGCGTCCGGTTCTTCCTCTCAACAACTCCATTTTGTTGAGGTGTGTATGTAGCCGAGAACTCGTGTGAAATCCCTTCTTCTTCAAGAAAGGTGTCCACATTTGCGTTCTTGAACTCCGTTCCGTTGTCACTCCGAACCTTCTTGATCTTCACGTCAAACTGATTTTGGGCCTTCCTAGCGAAGTTTCTGAAGATCTTCTGGACCTGCGACTTGTCATTAAGAAAGAACACCCACGTAAATCTTGAAAAATCATCAACTATAACTAGACCAAAAGAATTTCCACCGAGACTCTTGTAGGCGTTGGGACCAAAAAGATCCATATGAAGTAGCTCGAGTGGCCTTCTTGTGGTCATGATGTTCTTCATGGGATGCCTTCCTCCAACCTGTTTACCTGCTTGACAAGCACTGCAAAGTCTATCCTTATCAAATATGACATCGTTAACTCCAAGGATATGATTTCCTTTAATAAGCTTGTCAAGGTTTCTCATGCCAAGTGACCTAGTCGTCTATGCCACAACCAACATTTTGAGGATTTAGCAACAAAGCAAGTTTTAGGTTGTGCCTTTTTAGAGAAATCGACAATGTAAAGATCACCTCTACGCATACCGGTAAAGACCATTTTATGATTGTCTCGACGAAATACTTGGCAATCTACCTCAGTAAATAGGACATTCAAACCGAAATCAGCAAGTCTAGATACTGAAAGTAAGTTGTAGCCGAGAGATTCAACGAGCATGACATTTTGAATGGAACTATCATGTGAGATGGCCACCTTACCAAGGCCAACCACTTTACCCTTTGAATTATCACCAAAGGTGACATATTTTCGAGGGCCATCATTTTCAGCAAGCTCACGAAACATCTCTTCATCTCCGGTCATATGATCAGTACATCCACTATCAAGAACCCATTCCTTTCCTCCTGATTCATATCCCCGAAGATTTGCCATAAGACCAAAATGTCTCATTGCACCATCAAGATCGAAGTCACTATCATCATCATCATCATCATAGTATCCATGTTCATCATGATCTTGTGACTCATCATTTCCTAGAGAGGGTAATTCATTAGATAAATGATCATCAAAGTGGTCACTTTTATGAATTCTTATAGCTTCGAATATGATATCACTAATGATTCCAACATCTCCTTTAGCATGCTTAAGATTGGTAAGTTCAAATAGACAATTACCAAAACTAGGATCACTAGAGTTCATCTTACTCAAGGCAATAGATTTATGGAGAATTTCATCCAAAGTTTTCAAGGAATGATCGGAAAATCATTCCTCAAGAAATTTCCATATAGTATAGGCACAATTAAGAGTAGGCTAACTAGCAATCAAATTTTTGGGCAATCCTCTAATGATGAGCTCAATAGTTCTAAGATTGCGAATCATGTCAATATCTTCATCTAGGGTAGGATGCAAAGGATCAATATGAGGTGCACAAGGGCTAGCAATATACTTGTTCAAATGATATTGATTGAAAATTACAAGCATCTCATTTTTCCACTCATGAAAATACTCTCCATCAAGAATAGGCACTCTATGTCTAAGACTCCCTAAGGTAGACACATCCATCTTCCTCCAATGGTGATTAAACCAAGGCAATGGAGACCAAAGCTCTGATACCACTTGTAGCATCTAGAAGTAGATGTGTCTAGAGGGGGGGTGATTAGACACTTAGTGCTAAAGTTGCAATTTTTAGGCCTTTTTGGTTTGAGTGGAGTTTTAGGCACAATTTCAACATACACAATACATATCAAGCAAGCATGCAAAGAGTATATGAGCAGCGGAATGTAAAGCATGCAACTTGCAAGAATGTAAGGGGAAGGGTTTGGAGAATTCGAACACAATTGGAGACACGGATGTTTTTCCAGTGGTTCGGATAGGTGGTGCTATCCTACATCCACGTTGATGGAGACTTCAACCCACGAAGGGTAATGGTTGCGCGAGTCCACGGAGGGCTCCACCCACGAAGGGTAATGGTTGCGCGAGTCCACGGAGGGCTCCACCCACGAAGGGTCCACGAAGAAGCAACCACCCACGAAGGGTCCACGAAGAAGCAACCTTGTCTATCCCACCATGGCCATCGCCCACGAAGGACTTGCCTCACTAGCGGTAGATCTTCACGAAGTAGGCGATCTCCTTGCCCTTACAAACTCCTTGGTTCTACTCCACAATCTTGTCGGAGGCTCCCAAGTAACACCTAGCCAATCTAGGAGACACCTATCTCCAAGAAGTAACAAATGGTGTGTAGGTAATGAACTCCTTGCTCTTGTGCTTCAAATGATAGTCTCCCCAACACTCAACTCTCTCTCATAGGATTTGGATCTGGTGGAAAGAAGGTTTGAGTGGAAAGCAACTTGGGGAAAGCTAGAGATCAAGATTCATATGGTAGGAATGGAATATCTTGGCCTCAACACATGAGTAGGTAGTTCTCTCTCAGAAATAGGATGCTGGAAGTGTAGGCTTAGTCTGATGGCTCTCTCTGCGAATGAAGAGGAGGTGGGGGGGTATATATAGCCTCCACACAAAATCCAACCATTACACACGATTTATCAATCTAGGTGGGACTGAATCAACAAACTCGGTCAGACCGAAATAGGAAACCTAGTGACCGTTAGAGATTTTCGGTGGGACTGACATGCAACTCGGTAGGACCGATATGGTTAGGGTTTGGGTATAACGTAATCTCAGTGAGACCGATTACACAAACTCAGTGAGACCGAGTTTGGTAATGAGCTAACCAGAGAGTTGGTCAGGTAAACTCGGTGGGACCGATTTGCTCTTTCGGTGAGACCGAAAAGTTACAAAAAGGAAACGGAGAGTTTACACTGCAATGTCGGTGGGACCGATTCGCTCTTTCGGTGAGACCGAACTGATTAGGGTTTCTGGCAGTGGCTATGACAGGTGAAACTCGGTGGCGCCGGATAGGAATAATCGGTAGGTCCGAGTTTGGCTTTGGGTTTAGGTCATATGTGGAAGTGGGAAAGTAGCTGAGGATTTTGGAGCATATCATTAAGCACATGAAGCAAGAGGCTCATTAAGCAACACCTCATCCCTCCTTGATAGTATTGGCTTTTCCTATGGACTCAATGTGATCTTGGATCACTAAAATGTAAAATGAAGAGTCCTTAGCATCTTGAAGGAGTTCCCACAACCTTTAGTCCATGCCACTCCATTGTTGAACTTATCTGAAACATGGTAGTTAGAAATGTTAGTACAACAAGAGATATGTTGTCATCAATTATCAAAACCACATAGGGAGCACTTGTGCTTTCACTGATACACACTATACTTCTCCATACACACCCCTATACATATTGTCAATAAGATAACCATGAAAATTAGGTGCAGTGAATGTGCTCCGTTAAGAAAATTTTCATTCTGGTGAGAAATTTCTATGTTTTTGAATTTTCAGACCTTTAAAATGTTTATTTTGGACTTGTGATATGTTTATGTTGCTCAAGTGGCATCTATGGATGGGAAATGTCCCTCACCCTTCCAACTAAAGCAAAACTGGTTGTGTGTGTCCCAAATTTTTTGCCCATTCCAACAACTCAGCCAAACGAAAAAGGTGGCTTACCCGAACCGGGTGATTCTAAGTTTTCTAAGTATTGAAAATAAATGCTCAAAATAATTTTTTATTTTAGCATTTTGAGACACATAATTTTGTTTAATATTAAAAGCACATATAGTTCATACACAACTCTAAAAAACGACATTATTAGAACATATTACCCCTTTGCAAGAGGGTTTGTGCCTCCTTTCCAAAACTCAAACAGTACATATAGCCGTTCGTTATGTACTTTTCACTCTGAGTGATCAAGACATCAAGACATAGTAATTTACATATAATCATCATCATCATCACTGTCAATCTCCTCGCAGCTATAATGTGGATACTCATGACCAGCCAAATACGCACCACTTGTGGGGTGCTTAAGGTCTCTATCTCGGATACACCCGGAACAAGAGCCTTCAAACATATCAAAAAGTGTATCAGCATTCAAGATGACCAACAACAAATGGAAGGGAAAACAATACGAATATATACATACCACAGTCACTTTGCTCCAAAGGGGTGCATAGATAAACATCCTTCTCCCCCCTACAGTAGGCATTTATCTCAGCAAAAAATAACTTTGATATGCCATCCATGTGTTTCACCAGAAAGTTAAAGTGCAGATATTCTGTTGAGCATCCAAGAATTTGAGCCCACCCTTTCACTTCCACAAACTCCAGCTCTCATCTGGCTGAAATATCAATGGCACGCCTTAATTATTAATATATCCATCTCCGTGTAGAAATTCAAAACTGCATCTGTAACTTCGAAATAAGTCGAGGCGGTAAGTTATTCCTGTGAAAAAAATGCGGGTGGCTATAGATAAAATGTAAATTGTGTTAACCTGCACATTTTTTTTGCTTGGCATAGGGGCTGAGCGCCAAAACCAATGTCTTGCGTTCACGATCTTGCTTACGTCTCTACAGATCCGCGTGGGTTGGACTCTTGGGCCGGAGGCTATTCCTAAGCCTTGTGTCTGCAATGCAGGAAGCGGTCATTTCCTCAAGAGTTTTTGTTGATGTCGACGAATGGGATCCTCCCAGGTCTCCAATCGTGTGTCGTAACTGCAAAAGGAAATAAGAAGTTGGAAAATTATAACATACTAAAGCTAGTATGGTTGCAACAAAGAGGTAGTTGAATTTGAGAGTTTGCATGAATCGTAACTGCTATTTGAGAGTTTGACTACTTTAACCATGTGATATTTAGAAATTTCAAACCAAAAATTTGAAAGAAATATGCCCTAGAGATAATAATAAAGTTGTTATTTATATTTCCTTATATCATGATAAATGTTTGTTATTCATGCTAAGAATTGTATTAACCGGAAACTTTATACATGTGTGAATACATAGACAAACAGAGTGTCATTAGTTTGCCTCTACTTGACTAGCTCGTTGAATCAATGATGGTTATGTTTCCTAACCATAGACATGAGTTGTCATTTGATTAATGGGATCACATCATTAGAGAATGATGTGATTGACTTGAGCCATCCGTTAGCTTAGCACGACGATCGTTTAGTTTATTGCTATTGCTTTCTTCATGACTTATACATGTTCCTATGACTATGAGATCATGCAACTTCCGAGTACCGGAGGAACACTTTGTGTGCTACCAAACGTCACAACGTAACTTGGTGATTATAAAGATGCTCTACAGGTGTCTCCGATGGTGCTTGTTGAGTTGGCATAGATCAAGATTAGGATTTGTCACTCCGATTGTCAGAGGGGTATCTCTGGGCCCTCTTGGTAATGCACATCACTATAAGCCTTGCAAGCATTGTGACTAATGAGTTAGTTGCGGCATGATGCATTACGGAACGAGTAAAGAGACTTGCCGGTAATGAGATTGAACTAGGTATAAGGATACCGACGATCGAATCTTGGGCAAGTAACATACTGATGGCAAAGGGAACAACGTATGTTGTTATGCGGTTTGACCGATAAAGATCTTCGTAGAA
The DNA here is from genome assembly GCF_003073215.2 of Triticum urartu. Taxonomy (NCBI): domain Eukaryota; kingdom Viridiplantae; phylum Streptophyta; class Magnoliopsida; order Poales; family Poaceae; genus Triticum; species Triticum urartu. Next base: position 520,086,356 of record NC_053026.1, read on the forward strand.
TATGTAGGAGCCAATATGAGCATCATGGTTCCGCTATTGGTTATTGACCGGAGACGAGTCTCGGTCATGTCTACATAGTTCTCGAACCCGTAGGGTCCGCACGCTTAATGTTCGGTGACGATCGGTATTATGAGTTTATGTGTTTTGATGTACCGAAGGTAGTTCAGAGTCCCGTATATGATCATGGACATGATGAGGAGTCTCGAAATGGTCGAGACATAAAGATCGATATATTGGATGACTATTGAGGGAGTCCTGGATTAGGGGGTCTCCGGACAGCCGGACTATATCCTTTGGCCGGACTGTTGGACTATGAAGATACTAGATTGAAGACTTCGTCTCGTGTCCGGATGGGACTCTACTTGGCGTGGAAGGCAAGCTAGGCAATACGGATATGTATATCTCCTCCTTTGTAACCGACCTTGTGTAACCCTAGCCCTTTCCGGTGTCTATATAAACCGGAGGGTTTCAGTCTGTAGGACAACATACAATCATACCATAGGCTAGCTTCTAGGGTTTGGCCTCTCTGATCTCGTGGTAGATCTACTCTTGTACTACCCATATCATCAATATTAATCAAGCAGGACGTAGGGTTTTACCTCCATCAAGAGGGCCCGAACCTGGGTAAAACTTCGTGTCCCCTGCCTCCTGTTACCATCCGCCTAGACGCACAGTTCGGGACCCCCTACCCGAGATCCGCCGGTTTTGACACCGACATTGGTGCTTTCATTGAGAGTTCCTCTGTGTCGTTGCCGTTAGGCTTGATGGCTCCTACTATCATCGATAGCGACATAGTCCAGGGTGAGACTTTTCTCCCCGGACAGATCTTTGTGTTCGGCGGCTTCGCACTGCGGGCCAACTCACTTGGCCATCTGGAGCAGATCGAAAGTTACGCCCTTGGCCACCAGGTCAGGTTTGGAAGCTTAAAGTACACGGCCGATATCCGCGGAGACTTGATCTTCGACGGATTCGAGCCTCTGCCTTGTGCGTCACGCGGTCGCGATGAGTATGATTTAGCTCTACCATCAGACAGTGTTCAGGAGATCGCACCGGCAGCCGCTCCGACCCTTAATTCGGAGCCAGTTGCGCCTCCCATGGACGGGTGGATAGACCCCGCCACAGAGGCTGCATCCCCAACGGCGATCGAGCCGAATATCGATCTTACCCTTCACGAGAGCCGTGTTGTTAAACTGCCGGATACTTCTCCGGCCACGGACTCCGAACCGCCTGCGCCCGTTCCTATCGAATCCGGTTGGGCGCCGATCATGGAGTTTACCTCCGCGGATACTCTTCTGCACTCACCCTTCGGCGACGTACTGAACTCATTAAGGTCTCTCTCCTTGTCAGGAGGATCCTGGCCGAACTATGTCCGGCAGGATTGGGATGCGGATGACGAAGAAATTCGCCGCCCACCCACCACCCACTTAGTAGCCACTGTCGATGACTTAACCGACATGCTCGACCTTGACTCCGAAGACATCGACGGTATGGACGACGATGCTGGAGACGAACAGGAACCACTGCCCACAGGGCACTGGACGCCCACTTCATCACATGGCGTATACATGGTGGACACACCAAAAGAAAACGACGACGAGGAATGGAAGGACACAACGAAGGCTTGTCCCCTCGAGAAGCAGTCAAAGCGGCGGGGTAAGCGCCGCTCCAAATCCCGCCTCGGCAGAAACAACGATCATATAGACCCAACGTTAGAGCAGGATGAACTGTCGCCGGATCACGACAACACGGAGAATCAAACCGAACAACCCGACTCTGTCAAAGATAATAGTCCGGACGGCATCACACCGGACAGACACCCGGAGCAACAGAATGCCCATCAAAGGCTTGTTGCTACCGCGAGGAGTTTAAAAAAGCAGAAGCAAAGTCTCAAAGCTGCGCAAGACACACTCAGAATCAGATGGAGTAAAGTACTCAACACAGCAGCGAAGTACAGCGGTAATCGCCACACCAAAAGCTACCCGAAGCGGAATTTGCTACCTGAATTCGATGAGGAGGCCTTAGATCCCCCGCAACCAAAAATTAAAATGGCCATCTGGCCAGATAGACGACCTCACGCCCAACATAGAGCGGCAAACAACGCCGAACATGAGCCAATACACGACCCACACGAGGGCTCGCATCAAAAGGACGGCGCAACCAGATCCATCTATGGACCACGCAAGCGTGCTCCAGCATACGATGTAACACAACAAACATCCGAACACCATGGTACACCCAGATACAGGGGTGCCGCACAACCCCTATGTTTCACCGACGAGGTGCTGGACCATGATTTTTCAGAGGGATTTAAACCCGTAAACATAGAGGCATACGACGGAACAACAGACCCTGGGGTCTGGATTAAGGACTATATCCTCCATATACATATGGCTCGAGGAGATGATCTCCACGCCATTAAGTATTTACCCCTCAAACTGTAGCGACCCGACCCGAATGGATCAAGTGCTCTGTGCTCAGGTGTCATCCCTGGATCAGTAATGCTGACACCACACAGTACATCGAAGGATTTATAGCAGAGTGGCAATCACACACTTATTACATCGTTGTCTCAAAGAGAACTTATTACAATAAATATGGCTTAAGGCCATATTATAATGGTAACAGCGGAAGACTCAGAAGATAAATGGGTCCATCAACTCCAACGGCATCACTGAGTATAGGGCCACGACCTAAAAGCACCTTACTCGTCGTCTGAAAAGTCTGCAACATGAGAAGTTGCAGCCCGAAAACGGGTCAGCACATGGAATATGCTGGCAATGTAACACACAGAGAGTAATGGAATGAAACAGCTATACTACATGCATATATGGCTGGTGGAAAGCTCTATGGTTACAGTTTTGCGTAAAGCCAGTTTTTCCCTACTGCAAAGGAATAAATTTATTTAACTATCATGGTGGTTGTGAAACATCGAGAATGGTTGACAGCATTCCGATCCCAATTAAGTGAACAATTAAAACCCAACAACATTAATTAGAAGTAACATGATGAGATTCACATGATATTCAAGTACTAGATACTCAAGTTGTCCATAACCGGGGACACGGCTAATCATGATTAGTTTGTACACTCTGCAGAGGTTTGCGCACTTTTCCCCACATGACTCGATCGCCTCCGTTTGTTTTCTCGCACTACATGGTGTTTGAGAAACGGATGACCGAGACATAGTCTTTCAGAAGCGCTAGCACCTTACATGTGGGGTAGACCGTACCACCTACAACCCCTACATCTGCTAGTCCACCCCGTAAGAGTTCGCACAACTTAGTCAACTATGCCAGAGCCCATAGTAGCATGTGGCTGCACACGGAAGTTTCTAGCATGAATTATCTTATGATCCCTTTGAGCCTGGGTGGCGGTCCAAAATAAAACAGGCAAGTCCTGATAGACATCAGGTGCCTCAATCCACCCAGATGTGTGTTTAAGTGCCACCTTAGATAAACCATTAAAATTATCAACTCACATCTGTCATGGATATCACTCACCCAATCCACGTCTACTAGCATAGCATGGCATAATAAGCAAACGTAGAAGTAACTCCCAAAGGTTTCATAATAAACAGGTATAGGTACTACCTCATCTACTTCCCATCCCACAATTTAATTAGATCCTAATCATGCAAATGTGAGAGGATTGATCTAATGCAATAAAACATGGGTTGTAGAAAAGGTATGATCAAAGTGTTACTTGCCTTGCTGATGATCCGCGAGACCTAGGGTTTCGAAGTAACAAGCGGCGCAATCCGGGTGATCTATCGCAGACAAACAACAAGCACACAATAAGTACTCATCTAATGCACAGGTAAAACTCGAACAAGAGAACGAACCAGAAAGTTCAACTTAAGAACTCCGGTTGCAAAGAAAGAACGAACCGAACAAAGAAACGGAAAACAAACGGCGGAAGAAAACAACTCGGTTCTAGCAAGTTGAAACTAGGTCAAATTTTATTGTGGCAAAAACTTGTTCAAGTTGATTAGTCGGAACGGCGGTTTCGAAACGAAACTCCAGGCGCTTGAATCACCTGATTCCGATAAACGAGCGAGAAGAAAGACTAGAACGAAGATCGGATCTGAGATACGATCGCGGAATAAATCCGACGAAAAGAAAGAGACGAACGGTTAAACGAACGATGTTCGTTAACCGGGAAAAATCGGTGATCACGTTCGTTGAGACGAACGGTCCGAAAGAAGAACGAAAACCGATCTAGGGTTTTCGGAAAAGAAAACCGAAACAAAGAACGAAAGAAAACCGGAACGGTTAAGAAAGAACCGGAACGGTTTAGAAGAAAAACTGAACCGAGGGGAGAAAAAGAGACGCGGCGCGGGACAACCTCGGCGAGGCTCCGGCGAAACGGCGGCGACGGCGGCTATAGGGCGGCGGCGGCGGGTGAGGGGCGCGGGGTGGGCGCGGCTAAGGAGGAGAGGAGCTTGGGATTGATGTGAGGAGAGGGGGGGGGTTGGGGTGTATTTATATAGGTGGGGGGGATTACTTGGGGTAGGGGCAAGCAAAAGAGGGGAAACAAAACAAGGAAAAGGGGGGGGGGCTAACCGGCCTAGAGTCCCTCTGGGACTCGGCCTAGAGCGAGGGAGGCGGCGGCCTGGCACTGCGCCTAGCGCGCGCGCTGGCTGGGGAGGCGGCCGGCTGGCTGGGCCTTTGGCCCGGCTGGCCTTGGTCCTTTTTTTTAATCGGTTACGCGCGCAGAAAAACAAAAGAAAGAAAATCTAAACGAACTCCAAAATCTCTAAAGTAAATTTTCCCCGACTCCTAAAAATGAGTCGAACAAAATGAACTTTACTCTGGACCTAGAATGCTATTTTTGAAAACGCGCATTTTTCCCTATCCAAATAAAAAGCAAACAAAACTCTGAAAACCAAAATTTGACTTATTTATTAAATCTTCATTTTTCCTAAATTTAGGAAAAGTTATATTATTTCCCTCTCTCATATTTTGATATTGGAAAAAGAATTGAAGATGAAATAAATAAATCAAATGATCCTCTTTTCAAAATTTGAGAAAACTCTCAAATATGAAAATAACGAAATCTCCAACTCTCTCCGAGGGTCCTTGAGTTGCGTGAAATTTCTAGGATCAACCAAAATGCATGAAAATATGATATGCATGATGATCTAGTGTATAACATTCCAAATTGCAAATTTGGGATGTTACAAACCTACCCCCCTTAAGATGAATCTCGCCCTCGAGATTCGGGTTGGCTAGAAAATAGGTGAGGGTGGTCCTTGAGCAAATCTTCTTCTCTTTCCCAGGTGGCTTCATCCTCTGAGTGGTGGTTTCACTGAACTTTGCAAAACTTGATAACTTTGCTGCGGGTAACTCTGCTGGCATAATCGAGAATCTTGACTGGCTTCTCCTCATACGTTAAGTCGTCCTTCAACTGAATCGCTTCGAGTGGCACGGTATCTCTTAGCGGTACCTCCGCCATCTCGGCATGACATTTCTTCAGCTGAGAAACATGGAATACATCATGAACTCCTGACAGCTCCTCTGGTAATTCCAACTTATAAGCGACTTCTCCCATACGTTGCAAGATCTTGTACGGTCCAACGAAGCGCGGTGCTAACTTTCCCTTAACTCCAAAGCGCTTAACTCCTCAAAGTGGGGATACTCGAAGATAAACTCTGTCTCCGGTTTCGTAAACTGTCTCCTTGCGTTTAGAATCTGCGTAGCTCTTCTGCCTAGATTGGGCTACCTTGAGCCTATCGCGAATCAACCTAACTTTCCATTCAGACTCCTTAATCAAATCTGGTCCAAAGAATTGACGGTCTCCAACTTCGTCCCATGACAACGGTGTCCTGCACCTCCTTCCGTATAAAGCTTCGAAAGGTGCCATCTTCAAACTGGTTTGGTAACTGTTGTTATAAGAAAACTCCGCATACGGCAAGTTATCGTCCCAACTAGATCCATAATCTAGTGCACAAGCTCTCAGCATATTCTTCCAAAATTTGATTGACTCTCTCGGTCTGTCCATCTGTCTGTGGGTGAAAAGCTGTGCTGAACTCCAGTCTGGTTCCTAAAGTTTCATGCAACTGATTCCAAAACTTTGAGGTAAATTGGGTTCCTCTATCTGATACGATACTCCTCGGAACTCCATGCAAACAAATGATCCTAGTCATGTATATCTTTGCCAACTTAGCACTGGTGTAAGTGGTCTTAACTGGAATGAAATGTGCTACCTTTGTCAAACGATCAACTACTACCCATATCGAGTCATATCCTGCTTTCATCCTGGGTAGTCCTGTGATAAAATCCATGCCTATCTTATCCCACTTCCATTCGGGTATCGGCAATGGTTGTAACAATCCTGCTGGCTTCTGATGCTCTGCCTTTACTCTCTGACATACGTCACAAACTGCTACATAAGCTGCAATATCCTTCTTCATTCCGGTCCACCAGAATGTTTCCTTCAAATCCAAATACATCTTGGTATTCCCTGGGTGAATCGAATACGGTGAATCATGTGCCTCTTGCAAAATCAACTTCCTGATCTCCGGGTCATTTGGCACATAAACACGGTCCTCGAACCATAGGGTATCGTGCTCATCCTCACGAAATCCCTTTGCTTTTCCTTCGCTCAATTTCTCTTTTATAGCAGCAATCTCCTTGTCAGATTTCTGAGCTTCTCTGATTTTATCCATCAATGTTGACTGAATCTCTAATGCTGCTACATAGCCTCTCGGAACTATTTCCAAACATAGCTCACGAAGGTTTTCTGCTAACTCCTTGGGTATTTCTCCCGTCACTAGGGTGTTGACATGGCTCTTACGGCTCAATGTGTCAGCTACCACATTAGCTTTTCCGGGATGGTAATGCAATCTCATGTCATAATCCTTGATGAGCTCCAACCATCTCCTTTGTCTGAGGTTCAACTCCTTCTGCGTGAAAATGTACTTCAAACTCTTGTGATCCGTGTACACCTCACAATGATTTCCAATGGGGAAATGTCTCCACGTTTTCAATGCATGCACTACGGCTGCTAACTCCAAATCATGCGTGGCATAATTCAACTCATGAGGCTTCAGTTGCCGTGAAGCATACGAAACAACTCTCCCTTCCTGCATAAGCACTGCTCCAAGTCCTCGATGTGAAGCGTCGCAATACACCTCATAATCCTTGGTCTAATCTGGCAAAATCAATATTGGTGAGGTAACCAAACGTTTCTTCAGCTCTTGGAAACTAGCCTCACATTCCTCAGTCCAATTGTACTTAGTATCCTTCTTCAACAATTCAGTCATAGGCTTTGCAATATTTGAAAAGTTCTCAATGAATCTCCGGTAGTATCCTGCGAGTCCAAGAAAACTCCGGATCTCTCCAACTGTTGTTGGTGCTTCCCATTCGGTTACGGTCTCAACCTTTGTGGGGTCAACTGCTATACCTTCTCCGGATATAACGTGTCCGAGGAATCCAACTTCCTTCAACCAGAACTCATATTTGCTGAATTTGGCGTATAACTGATGTTCCCTTAGTTTCTCCAAAACCAAACGCAAATGTTCCTTATGCTCCTCTTCATTCTTTGAATAAACCAGGATGTCATCAATGAACACTACGACGAACTTATCCAAAAACTCCATAAACACTTTGTTCATCAGGTTCATAAAATAGGCAGGTGCGTTAGTCAATCCAAATGACATAACGGTATACTCATATAGTCTATATCTCGTGGTGAATGCTGTCTTAGGTATGTCCTGCTCCCGAATCTTCAATTGATGGTACCCTGATCGCAAATCGATCTTGGAAAACACTTTAGCTCCTTACAACCGATCAAACAGATCATTGATCATTGGCAGTGGGTACTTGTTCTTGATGGTTACTTCATTCAATCCCCGATAATCTACAACCATCCTTAATGATCCATCCTTCTTTTCCACTAGAAGTACGGGTGATCCCCAAGGCGAAGAACTTGGGCGAATGTAACCTTTATCCAATAACTCCTTAATCTGATTCTTAATTTCCACCAAATCCTTTGCTGGCATCCGGTACGGTTGCTTCGATATTGGGCCTGTACCTGGCAATAACTCAATCAAAAACTCAATGTCTCTATCCGGTGGCATGCCTGGTAATTCCTCAGGAAATACATCAGGAAAATCCTTTACCACTGGTACTTCTTCTTGCATAACTCCTGTTAGGCAGTTTACTTGTGTCCTGTTTGGCACATGCCAGGATACATACTTGATCCTTCTTCCTTCTGGTGTGGTAAGCAAAATTGACTTACTAGCACACTCAATATTCCCTTCATACTTTGATAACCAATCCATGCCTAATATCATATCCAATCCTTGAGATTCCAATACTATTAGGTCTGAGGGAAACACATAGTTACCAATCCTTAATGGTAACCGATCACACCATCGTCTAGCCATAAACTCCGCTCCTGGTGAGCTTACTAACATGTGTGTCCTAAGGGCTTGGGTTGGCAGGTTATATTTATCCACAAATCCCCTTGATATGTATGAATGCGATGCACCAGTATCAAAAAGTATGAGTGCGGTAAATGACTTAACCAAAAACTTACCGATTACTGCATCGGGCTGATCTTCAACCTCCTCCACATTAATGTGGTTCACCTGTCCCCTATTGAAAGGATTCGGCTTTTTCCCAGAGCTTCCATTGCCATTTCCATTCTGGCCTTCGGGACATTCATTGGCATAATGTCCGGTCTTGGAACACTTGAAACAAGTGACTTGACTCAGATCTCTCTTGGTTGGTGTTATGGGGTGGTCCGGTTCTGGCCGTTGCTTCCTCCATTCCCATTACCATTCTTGTGGCCATTATGGTTGTGCGAGCTACCTCCTCCATGGGTGTGCTGAAACTGAAATCCCGGTTTAGGGGCAAAACGGGGCTTCTGCTGGGCTCCAGGGTTATACTTCCCCTGTCCATACTTCCTCTTACGGTTCTCAATCTGCTGTTGCTTCCCTTCAATCATGATGGCGCGATCTACCAACTCCTGGTAGTTGTTGAAACTCGCTACCATCAACTGCATGCTCAGTTCATCATTCAGTCCTTCCAGAAACTTCTCCTGCTTAGCTGCATCCGTAGCAACGTCATCTGGGGCGTAATGTGCTAACTTGCTGAAATCGTCTACGTACTGGCCAACTGTCCTTCCTCCTTGGCGTAAGTTGCGAAACTCATGCTTCTTCATGGCCATAGCTCCTGCTGAAACATGGGCAGTGCGGAAAGCTTGCTGAAACTGATCCCATGTGACAGTGTCAACTGGGTAAGTGGCTGTGAAATTCTCCCACCATGCTGCCGCGGGTCCGTCAAGCTGATGTGCGGCAAACTTCACTTTCTCACCATCCGTGCATCCTGCAGTGGTCAACTCCCTTCCTATCTTGCGGAGCCAATCGTCTGCTACTATTGGCTCGGTGCTACTGGAAAATACCGGCGGATTCAGCCTAAGGAAACGGGCTAAGTGGTCAACAGGTGGTGGTGGTGGTGGGTTGTTGTTGTTGTTGTTCTGCTGGTTCTGGACTAACATCTGCATCAATTGATTCTGCTGCTGGATCAACTGAGTGAGCTCCGGTGGGAATCCATTGTCACGTCTCGGAGGCATCTGAGGGTTTAGAAAAGACGAGAATTAAGAATAGAGTGAGGTCTAAAGGGAAAACACTACCCCAATGCACATGAGCAAAAGCACACAATTCACTTCAATCAATCAAACAAGGGCTTACAAATGGTCTAATACTATCGCAAAAGTGCTCGACTATATTGTTTACAAGGGGGAATACTACTACTATCTGGTGGTCATCTAGAAATTTGAACCGGTGGAAGACTCCATGATATCTGCTCCAGCTTCGTCTTCAAAGTCGGGTTCACTTGGATCCAAATCGGTGTCGTCGATGATGATGTAGTTGTCCGGACATGTGACGTACTCGTCTTCATCCTTGGATGCTAACTTCCTCTTGAGTTCTTCAATCTCCTGCTTAAGATCGCCATTGTGTCTCGCTAGAGCTACGATCTCATCCATGTAGTCCTTGCGTGTAGACTTCAGTTCTCCTTCTAGCTCGATGATCCTTGCCTTCGCATTCTTCAACTCTATCATATCATTGCACATCTGGTTCTCGTGGCGTCGAATGTGCTGGTTTACTCCTGGATGAAAGATGCAATGGATCTATCCTTCTTGGTGCTGACTAACTCCCATTGTTCGTCTCGGCGTCCGCAAATCTGGTAGATAGTGTCCTTGAGGTCTTCTTGATAAACTTCTCCAATGCGTCCCATGGTGATATGAGCTGCCATGCTCTTTCCTAGACTCCAGGTTGGTGCATTGAAAACACTATCTATGGGCTTCGTGATTGGCGCGAATGTCCTTCCTGGAACGTGAGCTTGAATCTTCCAGCGCTCCTCTTCAGGCAGAGTGGCATTGAAGGTTCCCGTGAAGTTTGGTAATCCAATGTTCAGGTACTTGGTGACTTCCTTCAGGTGAAATCCAAATGGTGTGCCTTCATCCGGTTGAGCATACTTAATCTTCGCGTTCGTCATCCTAAAAGAGTAGAAAAGATTAGGAGTTAGAAAATGAGAAGAGAATGGTGATCTATGGCTTTGACTTAGTGGTCGTATCCTACAGTCAGCGTGTGCTCTGATACCATCTCTGTAGCGACCCGACCCGAATGGATCAAGTGCTCTGTGCTCAGGTGTCATCCCTGGATCAGTAATGCTGACACCACACAGTACATCGAAGGATTTATAGCAGAGTGGCAATCACACACTTATTACATCGTTGTCTCAAAGAGAACTTATTACAATAAATATGGCTTAAGGCCATATTATAATGGTAACAGCGGAAGACTCGGAAGATAAATGGGTCCATCAACTCCAACGACATCACTGAGTATAGGGCCACGACCTAAAAGCACCTTACTCGTCGTCTGAAAAGTCTGCAACATGAGAAGTTGCAGCCCGAAAACGGGTCAGCACATGGAATATGCTGGCAATGTAACACACAGAGAGTAATGGAATGAAACAGCTATACTACATGCATATATGGCTGGTGGAAAGCTCTATGGTTACAGTTTTGCGTAAAGCCAGTTTTTCCCTACTGCAAAGGAATAAATTTATTTAACTATCATGGTAGTTGTTAAACATCGAGAATGGTTGACAGCATTCCGATCCCAATTAAGTGAACAATTAAAACCCAACAACATTAATTAGAAGTAACGTGATGAGATTCACACGATATTCAAGTACTAGATACTCAAGTTGTCCATAACCGGGGACACGGCTAATCATGATTAGTTTGTACACTCTGCAGAGGTTTGCGCACTTTTCCCCACATGACTCGATCGCCTCCATTTGTTTTCTCGCACTACATGGTGTTTGAGAAACGGATGACCGAGACATAGTCTTTCAGAAGCGCTAGCACCTTACATGTGGGGTAGACCGTACCACCTACAACCCCTACATCTGCTAGTCCACCCCGTAAGAGTTCGCACAACTTAGTCAACTATGCCAGAGCCCATAGTAGCATGTGGCTGCACACGGAAGTTTCTAGCATGAACTATCTTATGATCCCTTTGAGCCTGGGTGGCGGTCCAAAATAAAACAGGCAAGTCCTGATAGACATCAGGTGCCTCAATCCACCCAGATGTGTGTTTAAGTGGCCACCTTAGATAAACCATTAAAATTATCAACTCACATCTGTCATGGATATCACTCACCCAATCCACGTCTACTAGCATAGCATGGCATAATAAGCAAACGTAGAAGTAACTCCCAAAGGTTTCATAATAATACAGGTGATAGGTACTACCTCATCTACTTCCCATCCCACAATTTAATTAGATCCTAATCATGCAATGTGAGAGGATTGATCTAATGCAATAAAACATGGGTTGTAGAAAAGGTATGATCAAGTGTTACTTGCCTTGCTGATGATCCGCGAGACCTAGGGTTTCGAAGTAACAAGCGGCGCAATCCGGGTGATCTATCGCAGACAAACAACAAGCACACAATAAGTACTCATCTAATGCACAGGTAAAACTCGAGCAAGAGAATGAACCAGAAAGTTTAACTTAAGAACTCCGGTTGCAAAGAAAGAACGCACCGAACAAAGAAACGGAAAACTAACGGCGGAAGAAAACAACTCGGTTCTAGCAAGTTGAAACTGGGTCAAATTTTATTATGGCAAAAACTTGTTCAAGTTGATTAGTCGGAACGGCGGTTTCGAAACGAAACTCCAGGCGCTTGAATCACCTGATTCCGATAAACGAGCGAGAAGAAAGACTAGAACGAAGATCGGATCTGAGATCACGATCGCGGAATAAATCCGACGAAAAGAAAGAGACGGGCGGTTAAACGAACGAATGTTCGTTAACTGGGAAATAATCGGTGGTCACATTCATTGAGACGAACGGTCCGAAAGAAGAACGAAAACCGATCTAGGGTTTTCGGAAAAGAAAACCGAAACAAAGAACGAAAGAAAACCGGAACGGTTAAGAAAGAACCGGAACGGTTTAGAAGAAAAACTGCACCGAGGGGAGAAAAAGAGACGCGGCGCGGGACAACCTCGGCGAGGCTCCGGCGAACGGCGGCGACGGCGGCTATAGGGCGGCGGCGGCGGGTGAGGGGCGCGGGGTGGGCGCGGCTAAGGAGGAGAGGGGCTTGGGATTGATGTGAGGAGAGGGGGGGTTTGGGGTGTATTTATATAGGTGGGGGGGGATTACTTGGGGTAGGGGGCAAGCAAAAGAGGGAAAACAAAACAAGGAAAAGGGGGGGGGGGCTAACCGGCCTAGAGTCCCTCTGGGACTCGGCCTAGAGCGAGGGAGGCGGCGGCCGGCTGGCTGGGCCTTTGGCCCGGCTGGCCTTGGTCCTTTTTTTTAAATCGGTTACGCGCGCTGAAAAACAAAAGAAAGAAAATCTAAACGAACTCCAAAATCTCTAAAGTAAATTTTCCCCGACTCCTAAAAATGAGTCGAACAAAATGAACTTTACTCCGGACCTAGAATGCAATTTTTGAAAACGCGCATTTTTGCCTATCCAAATAAAAAGCAAACAAAACTCCGAAAACTAAAATTTGACTTATTTATTAAATCTTCATTTTTCCTAAATTTGGGAAAAGTCATATTATTTCCCTCTCTCATATTTTGATATTGGAAAAATAATTGAAGATGAAATAAATAAATCAAATGATCCTCTTTTCAAAATTTGAGAAAACTCTCAAATATGAAAATAACGAAATCTCCAACTCTCTCCGAGGGTCCTTGAGTTGCGTGAAATTTCTAGGATCAACCAAAATGCATGAAAATATGATATGCATGATGATCTAGTGTATAACATTCCAAATTGCAAATTTGGGATGTTACACAAACTCAAAGGGCCAGCTCGGCACTGGCTTAAAAGCCTCCCCGAAAGCTCCATTGGAAGCTGGGAAGAGCTCGAAGAAGCTTTTCGGGCGAATTTTCAAGGGACTTATGTCCGACCTTCGGATGCGGACGATTTGAGTCATATAACTCAACAGCCCGGAGAGTCAGCCCGAAAGCTTTGGAATAGGTTTCTTACTAGAAAGAACCAAATAGTCGACTGTCCGGACGCCGAAGCCTTGGCAGCTTTTAAGCATAGCGTCCGCGAAGAATGGCTTGCCAGACACCTCGGCCAAGAAAAGCCGAGAACAATGGCAGCGTTAACAAGCCTCGTGACCCGATTTTGCGTGGGTGAGGACAGCTGGTTAGCCAGATGCAGCACCAGCGACCCAAGTACATCCGAAGTTAGAGATGGAAACGGGAAATCACGACGCAGCAAAAATAATAAGCGCCGGAATAAAGAAGACAGCCCGACGAGCACGGCGGTAAACACCGGATTCAGAAGCTCTCGGCCAGATCAGCAAAAGCCGCCCTCTAAAGGCGCCAGAGATGAACTGTCCAGCCTCAACAAAATTCTGGACCAAATATGCCAGATCCATAGAACCCCTGGTAAACCCGCTAATCATACCCACAGAGAATGTTGGGTCTTCAAGCAGTCCGGCAAGCTCAACGCCGTACACAAGGGGGAGGATACACCAAGCGAAGACGAGGATGAGCCTCTCAAGCAAGACACTGGGGAACAAAAGAAATTTCCACCAGAAGTCAAAATAGTGAACGTGTTACACGTGATCAAGGGGAGAAGCAAAGCGGCACTCCCAGAGAAATATGCCCAAGGGACTATCACCGCGGAGTCCTGCCACTGGTCGTCTCAGCCGATCACTTTTGACCATCGGGATTACTCAGCAAGTATCCGGCGTGCAGGATGGGCTGCCTTGGTATTAGACCCAATAATTGACGGATACCATTTCACACGAGTCCTGATGGACGGTGGCAGCAGTCTAAACCTGATATATCAGGACACAATCCGCAAAATGGGGATAGACCCAACAAAAATTTGCCGCAGCAATACTACCTTTAAAGGAGTAACACCAGGCCCAGGGGCTCATTGCACGGGCTCCCTGCTACTAGAGGTTATATTCGGCCTCCCCGATAACTTCCGTAGCGAAAATTTAACATTCCACATTGCTCCATTCCAAAGTGGCTATCAAGCACTACTTGGACGCGAAGATTTCGCTCGCTTTAATGCAATACCGCATTACGCTTCCCTCGCGCTTAAGATGCCTGGTCCACGTGGCATCATTACAGTGAATGGAAATATTGAGCGATCCTTGCGCGCCGAAGAGAGTGTGACTGCCTTGGCAGCCGCACACTAAAAACGGCCTCACCAACTAAAGCATTTGATAGGTCGTCAAGACCACGAACACGGTTAGACGAGTCCGGCACAGCCATATGTAATTCATACAGGTTTGATGGCCACACCTCCATTACAAATACAAGGGACTCAACGCGCGCAGACAAGTGGCAATTTTTACTCATCTTGAATTGTACATGGTTTCTTTAAACCTATCTTTTTGCATGACAACTTTTCACCTAAGTTTCTCTCTTTTACAGATGACCATCGTGCTACACCCGTCCAGGATACGGCACAATGGAGACATAGGCGCAGATGTGCAGCAGGGACCCGTTCCAAGGGTTCTTTTTAGATTAAGACCTTGCATAAACCTTTTTTACTGTCTCTTGTTGATACACATCCCTCGGATTCTCAGTATAATTGAGAAGGATGCTGACGTCTTGGCATGTGGCCACGTCAGAATAATGCACGTACCTATACACAAGGGGCTTCTTACAAAGGGCACTATTTAGGCTCGGTTTATACCATAAAGACCGAATACCTTAGGGAGTGTTCGGCGTCGCGAGTTTGGCCTTATATGCATCAGCTCCGAATCATGTCTTTGGTCAAATGTTGGGTTTGCCCGGCTCCTGTGTTTTGGTGCCTTACGTTCCGCTCTATCGGCTAAGGCAGCACCAGGAGAACTACTGCGATTGTGCCCTGGTTCATCCGGACGAGCACCTTAGTAGAGAAAGCCGAAAACTGACTGTCATGATATAGCGCAAGACTAGTCAACCACTCGATGACCTATCGGAATGTTAGAATTCCTCCACCTTAACGAAGGGCCGTTTCCCGGCCAAGCATATACGCACCCCGAATTCGGGAGAGTGCGGAGCCACCAGGGGATATATAGTAGCCCCACCATCAAACTCCTATGGCTAAGTGAAAGTGTTAAAGCATTATAGTCCGGTTGCCTCGTTCGCTGCGCTATCACCTCCTTAATAGTACCAAGATGTTGGGTTAAGTGTGAACACGCGTCTTCTGCGAGCACCTCCGCATTATATGCGTGGGGGTTGAAGCCGACGACTGCAATCTTTCAGGTTATATACATATATACATAAACGGCCGCACAGGAGGCATCCTAATACTTTCAGGAAAAAAGTATAAATATAGCCTTAATAAATTTCATAAAAACATTGTGTTTACAATGGGAATACATGTCACTCAGAGATAATATTCTTCGAGCACTGGGCCTCTATCAAACGAGCACCCTCAAGAACTTCTTCAAAATAGTGCTCGGCAGGGACTCGGCCTATGGCCGAACCCTGCACCGCAACAGTGGTAGCATCTATCTCCGCCCAATATGCTTTGACACGGGCAAGGGCCATCCGCGAGCCTTCTATGCACGCCGACCTCTTCATCGCATTGATGTGCGGCACCGCACCAAGGAACTGCTGCACTAAGCTGAAATAGCTGTTCGGCTTCGGCTTTTCCGGCCACAGATGATCTACGACGGACCTCATGGCGAGTCCGGACAATCTATTAAGTTCGGCCCACTCGGCTAGCTGATCAGTCAAGGGAAGCGGACGCTCTGGAACGTTAAATTGCGACCAGAACAGCTTGTCCACTTCACGATCTGTTTGATCTCGGAAGTATTCGACCGCATCGACAGCGCTCGCTGCCAAGTCCATATATGCGTCTGCCGAACTCCATAGCCGATGCAGAGGGGCATACCGCGGATCTCTGAACTTCCTCCACTGCAGAAAGGGCTTCCCAGCCGCAATATCCCCGGCTTCACGTAGCTCCTCCTTCTTCGCCCTCATAGCAGAGCGGGTGTGTTTGGTCGCCACCATGGCCTTTTCAAGGTCCGTTACCTTCGCTCGGTTCTCTTCTTCAAGGAACTGGCAACGGTCGGTAGTGTCTTTTAACTTTACGACCATCTTGCGATCTTCTCTTTGCTCTCGCAATGCGCGGCCTTCTCGGCTCTTAACTCTCCGGCCGCCTTTAAAGCGGCCGCATTACTAATTCTTGCTTGTTCCTTGGCTTGGGCAAGTTCGGCCCGAAGGGTCTCCACGGTGGCAGCTCCATCTGCAGTCACAACATATTAAAGATACTGGCGTTACGCTGCTCTTACTATGTGACATTCACCAGAAAACATTACTTACCCCGTGCCTCGTTAACAAGCTCGATGTCGGCTTCTGCCGCATCCAGTTGCCGCTTCGGCTTGGCAAACTCATTAGTCCGCTAGCCACCGGAGCTTCCACCACCTGCACATAAAGGAAGTTTGGTTATTACCTGGGACTACAATCCTCTGTTCGCCGCCGCTCTCGACGACAACCATAGTCTCAGGGGCTACTATCTACACAGGGCACACCTAAAAATGTGCAGTACTATCAAAAAGTATATCATTTCACGTACCTCAAAGCCCGTCAGTAGACTCATAAAAGCTTCATGCAATCCGCTTTCGGCAGACGAAATTCTTTCTATCACTGTACCCATCAACGTATGGTGTTCTTCTGAGATGGCCGCTCGCTCCAATAGCTCCCTCAGTACGTCCGACCGCATACCAGATGGTGCCGGACTCTTTTGTTTGCTCTCTTCAAGAGCCAGACGTCGGGGAGTTCGGGTGACTATAGAATTATCTTCTGGCCTCACCGGATCCGGAGAGGCCCTCCATGACGACACTTCAAGGTCACCCGCTTCTTGAGCGGGGGAGTCCGGGGGAGGCGTTTCGCTCTCCATCATCTCCGGAAGAAGATCCCCCGAAGACGAGCTCTGCTGAGAAGGGCTAAGATCCGAACTGCAAGATAAACACTTCGGTTATTTTCCTTAGAGGTAAAGTAGTATATCTCCACTATTAAAGTACTTTTTGATTACTTATAGCTCGTTGGAGGGCTGATCCCCGCGTGGACTTTGTGCGGCAAGAGCACCCTCCAAGGCAGGACCCTCTGGTGGAGATTTCTTCTCCCGTTTGGAAGCCTTTGTTTCCGGATCTTCAGAGGCAGTCCTCTTCCTTCCCCGAAGCGGGAGAAGGTCGGATTCTTCCCCTTGGTTATCCTCCTTCACGGAGGCGCTCATTCCCTCGGTTGGAATTGGTAGCAATGGGGGCCCGCTTTCGCCCTCTTTATTCCCCCCTTTATCTTACTTTGAGGGCTCCGGGCAAGGTGCTAGCTCGAGCATCTTTTCCAGTACCGTATTCTCCAAACCCTCAGGAAGGGGGGGCGAACACGGAATCATCTTCACCCTGGTTAGACAGTCCTCGTCAAAGAGCGATTTCATAGAATGACGTTGATACGTCCATTTTGCATCATGCTTTCATATTGATATTTATTGCATTATGGACTGTTATTTCACTTTATGTCACAATACTTATGGCTATTCTCTCTTATTTTACAAGGTTTACATAAGGAGGGAGAATGCCGGCAGCTGGAATTCTGGGCTGGGAAAGGAGCAAATGTTAGAGACCTATTCTGCGCAACTCCAAAAGTCCTGAAACTCCACAGAACATCTTAAAATAAATAAAGAAAAATCCTCGCCAAAGATGAAGGCCAGGGGGCCCACACCCTGCTCACGAGGGTGGGGGGCGCCCCCCCTAGGGCGGCCCCCCTACCTCGTGGGCCCCCTGGTCGGTCTCCGATATCCATCTTCTGCTATATGAAGTCTTTCGATGAGAAAAAAATAAGAAGGAACCTTTCGGGATGAGACTCCGCCGCCACGAGGCGGAACCTTGGCGGAACCAATCTAGAGCTCCGACAGAGCTGTTCTGCCGGGGATACTTCCCTCTGGGAGGGGGAAATCATCACCATCGTCATCACCAACGCTCCTCTCATTGGGAGAGGGCAATCTCCATCAACATCTTCTCCAGCACCATCTCATCTCCAAACCCTAGTTCATCTCTTGTATCCAATTCTTGTCTCAAAGTCTGGGATTGGTGCTAGTAGGTTGCTAGTAGTGTTGATTACTCCTTGTAGTTGATGCTAGTTGGTTTATTTGGTGGAAGATCATATGTTCAGATCCTATATGCATATTATTACCCCTCTGATTATGAACATGAATATGCTTTGTGAGTAATTACGTTTGTTCCTGAGGACAAGGGAGACGTCTTGCTATTAGTAGTCATGTGAATTTGGTATTCGTTTGATATTTTGAGAAGATGCATGTTGTCTAGCCTCTAGTGGTGTTATGTGAACGTCGACTACATAACACTTCACCATTATTTGGGCCTAGAGGAAGGCATTGGGAAATAATAAGTAGATGATGGGTTGCTAGAGTGACAGAAGCTTAAACCCTAGTTTATGCGTTGCTTCATAAGGGGCTGATTTGGATCCACATGTTTCATGCTATGGTTAGGTTTACCTTAATACTTTTGTTGTAGTTGCGGATGCTTGCAATAGAGGTTAATCATAAGTGGGATGCTTGTTCAAGTAAGAACAGCACCCAAGCACCGGTCCACCCACATATCAAATTATCAAAGCATCGAACGCGAATCATATGAACATGATGAAAACTAGCTTGACGATATTCCCATGTGTCCTCGGGAGCGCTTTTCCTATTATAAGAGTTTGTTCCAGTTCGTCCTTTGCTACAAAAAGGATTGGGCCACCTTGCTGCACTTTATTTACTTTTCCTACTTGTTGCTCATTACAATTTATCTTATCACAAAACTATCTGTTACCACTTATTTCAGTACTTGCAGAGAATACCTTGCTGAAAACCGCTTATCATTTCCTTCTGCTCCTCGTTGGGTTCGACACTCTTACGTATCGAAAGGACTACGATAGATCCCCTATACTTGTGGGTCATCAAGACTCTTTTATGGCACCATTGCCGGGGAGTGTAGCGCCTTTGGTAGGTGGAATTTGGTAAGGAAAATTTTATATAGTGTGCTGAAATTTACTGTGACTTGTTACTATGGAAAGTAATTCTCAGAGGGGCTTGTTCGGGGTATCTTCGCCCCGTCCAGTAGAGCAAAGAGTTGCTCCTCAACCTACTGAACCTATTGAAAATGAAACTCCTTTTGAATTTCCTTTGGGTATGATGGAAAAACTACTAGCTAACCCTTTTACAGGAGATGGAACAAAGCATCCTGATGAGCACTTAATATATGTGGATGAAGTTTGTGGATTATTTAAGCTTGCAGGTATACCCGATGATGTTGCTAAGAAGAAGGTCTTCCCTTTATCTTTGAAGGGAGACACATTGATATGGTATAGGCTATGTGATGATATGAGATCATGGAACTATAAAAGATTGAAATTGGAATTTCATCAAAAGTATTACCCTATGCATCTTGTTCATCATGATCATAATTATATATATAATTTCTGGCCTCGCGAAGGAGAAAGCATCGCTCAAGCTTGGGGAGGCTTAAATCAATGTTATATTCATGCCCCAATCATGAGCTCTCGAGAGAAATAATTATGCAAAGTTTTTATGCTCGGCTTTCTCATAATAATCAAACCATGCTCGATACTTCTTGTGCTGGCTCTTTTATGATGAAGACTATTGAATTCAGATGGAATATGTTGGATAGAATTAAATGCAACTCTGAAGATTGGGACCTCGATGAAGGTAAGGAGTCAGGTATGTGTAACGCCCCAGATATACTTTCCATATTTGTATCCAACTCTTGCCGTCTCCGGCGCTAAGTTATATTTATTTCTCGGGTTCGGGTCTTTGTCTCCGTGTGTTGTTTTTCGTTTTCATGCATCTCATATCATGTCATCATGTGCATTGCATTTGCATACGTGTTCATCTCATGCATTCGAGCATTTCCCCCGTTGTCCGTTTTGCATTCCGGCGCTTCGTTCTCCTCCGGTGGTCATTTCTAGCTTTCTTTTGTGTGTGGGTTTCAAACATTTCAGGATTGGACAGAGACTTGTCATGCGGCCTTGGTTTATTACCGGTAGACCGCCTGTCAAGTTTCGTATCATTTGGACTTCGTTTGATACTTCTACGGTTAACCGAGGGACCGAAAAGGCCTCGTGTGTGTTGCAGCCCAACACCCCTCAAATTTGGCCCAAAACCCACCAAACTCTGCTCCATGTCCTAGAGCGTTCGATCACGATCGCGTGGGCGAAAACCGCACCTCATTTGGACTCTCCTAGCTCCCTCTATGCCTATATATACACCCCCCCATTCGGATCTCAGATTCCTCCCCGTCCTCCTCCAAAAAAAAACAGATCAACCCCCCCCCCCGCCACCGACGGACGTGTCCGGATCGGACCGGACAACGTCCGCCGCAGCCGCCTCCCGTCTAGTCCGCGCGCGCCACGTGGGCCGCGCCCACATCGCCGCCGCCGGGCCCGCCTAGCCCGCGCGCCGGCCCCCTTCCTCCTCCTCCCGGGCCAGAGGTGGCCGTGGCCCGACCGCCGCCACCCTAGGCCACCGGCCTCCGCCGCCGCCCGTAGCTCCGGTGGCCGGAGCCACCACCGCCGCCATCGCCGCCCGCCGCCTCGCCCGGCCCCGCCTCGGGACTCCGCCGCCGAGCCGCCCGCCGCCTCCACCGCCGGCGACCGGGCCGGATCCGGCCGCCCCTCCACCGGCCGGCGATCCCCTCCTCTCCTCCGGCGTCCTTCTCCGGCGCCGATCTGCTACAGTGTCGCGAAGAGCTACAGTAAAACCCTAGATCTAATCTGGGAGGTTGATTTTTTTGCCAAGTCCCTAGAATTTTTACTCCATATGCTCCTGTTCGAGACCCCGTATCTCTGCATCCGTAGCTCTGTTTTGGGCATATGATATACCAAAATCTTCGTCTCGACATGTACATCATTTCATTTCATTGCATCATTTGCATTTGAGGTCATCTTGTTGCCCAAAATACTGTTAGAAGGAGGCTTCGTGAGTTAAATTGCAGATCCGTTAGTTCATCTTGCACTTTTGTCATTTTTGCCATGTTTAATTCGTGCATTATATACCTGTGCCCCTTTGGGATGTATTGTTAAGCATTTTGTCTTCTTTCCAGAGGTGCCACCCATGGATTTTTAGGATGTGTGTGTTGTCTTGTGCAAGCTTGCGAAGAGAGGTACCTGAGATTGCTGATTTCAGGGACTTAGTGATTTTCACTAAGTCTGGGATATTTTAGTTCATGATGCTATATATCCAGCTTGTTTCCTAGTGATACGTGCCTCTTTTGAGGATGATCAGTAAGGGAGTTTTGATACTTATGTTATGATCTATCCATCCATGTCTTTGTTTGCATATGTGGAGTGCTCTAGGTTGACTCAATCGAGCTCAACTTTTGCTTCGTGGTGAATCTGGGCAGATCGTCAACTCGTTTGCGATTTTGCCGGCGTTGTTGTAGTTGATCCGTGTATGCTATGCCATTGTTCTTGCCATTTCTAGCTTGTATTTTGTGCCTTCTTAATGGGTGTATACCTGCCTTGCCATGACTTGCACCGTGGTGAGTGCATCGAGCTCGTTTACATGCCTTCGTGAGTTATATTTCAGCATGTCTCAGTTTTCACTAAGTTTGAAAACTGATTGTGTTCGAGCTATGTTCGTGAGCTCGGTAGAGTATTTTGTGAACCCTTTTGGCCCCAGGTCACTTTGGGTCTTTTGTTAAGCTTGTTGAGTAGCTCCATGCCATGTTCTTACTTGTCATGTTCAGGTCATTTATCATATTGTTTTGCTGCTCCGAAGAGGGCTTCGTGATCTGAAATTTCAGGCTAGTGTCAATTTCACTAAGTCTGGAATCTGTTTTGCACATTCATTTTTGCCATGCTTGTTTGAACCTCTTAATGGATGAATTTGCCTATGGCTCAGTGCTAGTGTTTTGTTAACCATCTTGTGTAAATCACTGCCATGCATTTTGTTTTCATGTTTGGTGGCTGTAGCATGTTCATTTCGTTGCATTTAGATGCCTACTTACTGAAAATCGCAGACCGGTGTCATATCTTAAAACGCTTGCCATTTCCAAACCGTAACTCCGATTCCAATGATCTTTATATCGTTTTCAAGTGATTTCATCCCCTCTATCCAGTGGCACCATTGGAATTCCAAGTTGAGGCCAGGTTCATGCATTTCCTGTTATATCTTGCATTTTGCATCCCGCATCGCATCCCGCATAGCATATCATCATTTCATCATATTGCTTGGTCTTGCACGTGGTTGATTGTATCCTTGTTGCTTGTTTGTATTGTTGGGTAGAGTCGGGAGACGAGTTCGCTACCGAGGAGCCCATTGAGTTTGCTTGTGAGGATCCAGTCAACTCTGACAACTGTGCAGGCAAGATGATCATACCCTCGAAATCACTACTATCTTTGCTATGCTAGTTTGCTCGCTCTTGCTATGCCAATGCTACGATGCCTACCTTTTGCTTGTCAGCCTCCCAATTGCCATGTTGAACCTTTAACCCACCTTGTCCTAGCAAACCGTTGTTTGGCTATGTTACCGCTTTGCTCAGCCCCTCTTATAGCGTTGATAGTTGCAGGTGAAGATTGGAGGCCGTTCCTCGTTGGAACATTTATTCACTTGTTGGGATATCATTATATTGCTATGTTATCTTAATGCATCTATATACTTGGTAAAGGGTGGAAGGCTCGGCCTCTCGCCTAGTGTTTTGTTCCACTCTTGCCGCCCTAGTTTCCGTCATATCGGTGTTATGTTCCCGGATTATGCGTTCCTTACGCGGTTGGGTTATAATGGGAACCCCTTGATATTTCGCCTTGATTAAAGCTTTTCCAGCAATGCCCAACCTTGGTTTTACCATTTGCCACCTAGCCTTTTCTTTCCCTTGGGTTCTGCAGACTCAAGGGTCATCTTATTTTAACCCCCCCCCCGGGCCAGTGCTTCTCTGAGTGTTGGTCCACCTGTCAGCTACCGGTGGCCACCAGGGGCAACTCTGGGCTGGCCTACCCGTACCTAAGACAATCTGAGTGTGCCCTGAGAAAGAGATATGTGCAGCTCCTATCGGGATTTGTCGGCACATTCGGGCGGTGTTGCTGGTCTTGTTTTAACCTGTCAAAGTGTCTTGAGTTACCGAGATACCGAGTCTGATCGGAACGTCTTGGGAGGAGGTCTATTCCTTCGGTGACCGCGAGAGCTTGTCATGGGCTAAGTTGGGACTCCCCTGCAGGGATTGAACTTTCGAAAGCCGTGCCCGCGGTTATGGGCAGATGGGAATTTGTTAATGTCCGGTTGTAGATAACTTTAACTAAACTTAATTAAAATAAATCAACCGTGTGTGTTACCGTGATGGCCCCTTCTCGGCGGAGTCCGGGAAGTGGACACGGTGTTGGAGTTATGCTTGCGCAGGATGTTCCTTTAGCTTCTCGCTCGTGCTTCGCCTTCTCTTCTCGCTCTCATTTGCGTATAAGTTAGCCACCATAAATGCTAGTCGCTTGCTGCAGCTCCACTTATATTGCCGTACCTGTCCTATAAGCTTAAATAGTCTTGATCTCGTGGGTGTGAGATTGCTGAGTCCCTGTGGCTCACAGATACTACAACTCCAGATGCAGGTCCAGGCGTTTCTGCTCTAGTTGACAATTACGAGCTCAAGTGGGAGTTCGACGAGGACTCTCAGCGATACTACGTGTCTTTTCCGGATGATCAGTAATGGTGCCTAGTTGGGGTTATCGATTCAGGGCCTTGTCGCATGTTGGGGGTCTTTTCTATTTTGGCACCGTAGTCGGGCCATGAGTGATTTGCATGATGGATGTTATTTATGTACTTTGATGTGACGTGGCGAGTGTAAGCCAACTACGTTTCTCCCCTTTATATTATTTATGTACATGGGATGTGTAATGATTTCCCGACTTGCGACATTGCTTTCAATGCGGTTATGCCTCTAAGTCGTGCCTCGACACGTGGGAGATATAGCCGCATCGAGGGCGTTACAGTATGCCACCTAAGTTTGATTGTGTTAAATCTTTTATGGACACCGATATTTTCCGTAAGTTTAGCACTAAATATGGACTTGACTCTAAGATAGTAGCTTCTTTCTGTGAATCTTTTGCTACTTATGTTGATCTCCCTAAGGAGAAGTGGTTTAAATATCATCCTCCCATAGAAGTAAAAGTAGCTGCACCTATTAAAGTTGAAGAAAAGACTGTCACTTATAATGATCCTATTGTTCCTACTTCTTATGTTGAGAAACCACCTTTCCCTGTTAGAGTAAAGGATCATGCTAAAGCTTCAACTGTTGTTCGTAAACGCAACATTAGAACTTATACACCTCCTGAGCAAGTTAAAGTAGAACCTAATATTGCTATTGTTAAAGATCTCTTGTCTGATAATATTGATGGGCATGTTATTCAGTTCGAAGGTGAAACTGCTAGAATTGCTAAACCTTGTGCTAAAGATAAACATAGACATGTGGTAGGCGTGCCTGTTATTTCTGTTAAAATAGGATATCATTATTATCATGGCTTATGTGATATGGGTGCGAGTGCTAGTGTTATACCGCATACTTTATACGAAGAAATTAAGAATGAAATTTCACCTACTGAGTTAGAAGGTATTGATGTCACAATTAAACTTGCCAATAGAGATACTATTTCACCAATTGGAATTGTTAGAGATGTTGAAGTCTTGTGTGGGAAAACTAAATATCCTGCTGATTTTCCTGTTCTTACTTCTCCGCAAGATAGCTTTTGTCCCATTATATTTGGTAGACCCTTCTTGAACACTGTTAATGCTAGGATAGATTGCAAAAAGAATGTAGTTACTATTGGCTCGGATGATATGGTTCATGAGTATAATTTCTCTAAATTTAGTAAACAACATCGTGAGGAAGAATTACCTAGTAAGGATGAAATTATTGGTCTTGCTTCTATTGTCGTACCTCCTAGTGATCCTTTAGAACACTATTTTCTAGACCATGAAAATGATATGTTCATGAATGAAAGAAGGGAAATAGATGAAGTATTCTTTAAACAGGAACCTATTCTGCAACACAATTTGCCTGTTGAAATTTTAGGGGATCCTCCTCCACCCAAGGGTGATCCCGTGTTTGAGCTTAAACCGTTGCCTGATAATCTTAAATATGCTTATCTTGATGAAAAGAAGATATATACTGTTATTATTAGTGCTAACCTTTTAGAGCATGAAGAAGAAAGATTATTGAAAACTCTGAAGAAGCATCGTGCTGCTATTGGATATACTCTTGATGATCTTAAGGGCATAAGTCCCACTCTATGTCAACATAAAATAAATTTGGAAGCAGATGCCAAACCAGTTCGTGATCCTCAACGACGTTTGAATCCTAAAATGAAAGAAGTGGTAAGAAAAGAAATACTCAAACTTCTGGAGGCAGGTATAATTTATCCCGTTGCTGATAGTCAGTGGGTAAGTCCTGTCCATTGTGTCCCTAAGAAGGGAGGTATTACTGTTGTTCCTAATAATAAAGATGAATTGATTCCACAAAGAATTATCACAGGTTATAGGATGGTAATGGATTTCCTCAAATTAAATAAAGCTACTAAGGAAGTTTATTCCCCTTACCTTTTATTGATCAAATGCTAGAAAGATTATGCAAACATACACACTATTGCGTTCTAGATGGTTATTATAGTTTCTCTCAAATACCTGTGTCGGCTAGAGATCAATCAAAGACTACTTTTACATGCCCTTTTGGTACTTTTGCTTATAGACATATGCCTTTTGGTTTATGTAATGCACCTGATACCTTTCAAAGATGCATGATGGCTATATTCTCTGACTTTTGTGAAAAAATTTGTGAGGTTTTCATGGACGATATTTCCGTCTATGGTTCCTCTTTTGATGATTTCTTGAGCAATCTTGATCGAGTTTTGCAGAGATGTGAGGAAACTAATCTTGTCTTGAATTGGGAAAACTGCCACTTTATGGTTAATGAAGGTATTGTCTTGGGGCATAAAGTTTCTGAAAGAGGTATTGAAGTTGATAAAGCTAAGGTCGATGCTATTGAAAAGATGCCATGTCCTAAGGACATCAAAGGTATAAGAAGTTTCCTTGGTCACGCTGGATTCTATAGGAGGTTCATTAAGGACTTCTCAAAAATCTCTCAGCCTCTGACTAATTTATTGCAAAAAGATATACCATTTGTCTTTGATGATGATTGTGTAGAAGCATTTGAAATACTTAAGAAAGCATTAGTCTCTGCACTTGTTGTTCAGCCACCTGATTGGAATTTACCCTTTGAAATTATGTGTGATGCTAGTGATTATGCTGTAGGTGCTGTTCTAGGGCAAAGAGTTGATAAGAAATTAAATGTTATTCATTATGCTAGTAAGACTCTAGACAATGCTCAAAGAAATTATGCTACTACCGAAAAAGAGCTTTTAGTAGTTGTATTTGCTTGTGATAAGTTCAGACCTTATATTGTTGATTCTAAAGTAACTATTCACACTGATCATGCTACTATTAAATATCTTATGGAAAAGAAAGAAGCTAAACCTAGACTTATTAGATGGGTTCTCTTGCTACAAGAATTTGATTTGCATATTGTTGATAGAAAGGGAGCTGAGAACCCCGTTGCAGACAACTTTTCTAGGTTAGAGAATGCTTTTGATGACCCACTACCTATTAATGATAGCTTTCCCGATGAACAATTAAATGTTATAAGTACTTCTCGTAGTACTCCATGGTATGCTGATTATGCTAATTATATTGTTGCTAAGTTTATACCACCTAGCTTCACATACCAGCAAAAGAAAAAGGTTTTCTATGACTTGAGACATTACTTTTGGGATGACCCACATCTTTATAAAGAAGGAGTAGATGGTGTTATTAGACGCTATGTACCTGAGCATGAACAGGAACAGATCCTACGCAAGTGTCATTCCGAGGCTTATGGAGGACACCACGCTGGAGATAGAACTGCACATAAGGTATTGCAATCTGGTTTTTATTGGCCTACTCTCTTCAAGGATGCCCGTAAGTTTGTCTTGTCTTGTGATGAATGTCAAAGAATTGGTAATATTAGTAGAAGTCAAGAAATGCCTATGAAATATTCTCTTGTTATTGAACCGTTTGATGTTTGGGGCTTTGATTATATGGGACCTTTTCCTGCCTCTAATGGATACACACATATTCTAGTGGCTGTTGATTACGTTACTAAGTGGGTAGAAGCTATTCCAACTAGTAGTGCTGATCATGACACTTCTATTAAAATGCTTAAACAAGTTATTTTCCCAAGGTTTGAAGTCCCTAGATATTTAATGACTGATGGTGGTTCACACTTTATTCATGGTGCTTTCCGTAAAATGCTTGCTAAGTATGATGTTAATCATAGAATTGCATCTCCTTATCACCCACAGTCTAGTGGTCAAGTAGAGTTGAGCAATAGAGAGCTCAAATTAATTTTGCAAAAGACTGTTAATAGGTCTAGAAAGAATTGGTCCAAGAAACTTGATGATGCATTATGGGCTTATAGAACTGCATACAAAAATCCTATGGGTATGTCTCCGTATAAAATGGTTTATGGAAAAGCATGTCACTTACCTCTCGAACTAGAACATAAGGCGTATTGGGCTATTAAAGAGCTCAACTATGATTTTAAACTTGCCGGTGAGAAGAGGTTATTTGATATTAGCTCACTTGATGAATGGAGAACCCAAGCTTATGAAAATGCCAAGTTGTTTAAAGAAAAAGTTAAAAGATGGCATGAAAAAAGGATACAAAAGCGTGAGTTAAATGTAGGTGATTATGTATTGCTATACAACTCTCGTTTAAGATTTTTTGCAGGAAAACTTCTCTCTAAATGGGAAGGCCCCTACGTTATCGAGGAGGTCTATCGTTCTGGTGGTAAACGGTCAAAGAATCAAACATTATATCTCATGTAATCCCATAAATGTTGAAACCAATATTATTGAAACCTTAACCTCGGAGGAATACATGCGGGACACTTTGCGGAACGTTTCAGACTCCGAAAAGGAATAGGTATGTGGTACGGTAAGTAGACCGACTCCAAAACAATTTTTAAGGCAATATTTCTCCGTTTTGGAATATTTAGAAAAATAGAAAAATAAGTAGCAGTCCGGGAAGGACACGAGGGCCCCACTAGGGTGGTGGGAGCGCCCACATACGGGACACTTTGCGGAACGTTTCAGACTCCGAAAAGGAATAGGTATGTGGTACGGTAAGTAGACCGACTCCAAAACAATTTTTAATGCAATATTTCTCCGTTTTGGAATATTTAGAAAAATAGAAAAATAAGTAGCAGTCCGGGAAGGACACAAGGGCCCCACGAGGGTGGTGGGCGCGCCCTACCTCTCTGGGCGCGCCCCACAACCTCGTGAGCACCTCGTGTGCCTTCCGGACTCCGTTTTCTTGCACGATATGTATTTTGGTCGGTAAAAATTCATTATATAACCTCCCGAAGGTTTTGACTCCTGTATTATGCAAACCTCCTCTGTTCTTGTTTCGAGCTATTTTTTCTGACAGATCTAGGTTATCATGACGGCCCCAAGTGCCTCCAAGGACAAGTTCTTCGAGAAGGTCATCAACCCTTACCTCGCGGAGGTGCTGCGACACCCTCAAACCATTGAGTTGCGTGATGGGTTGCTGCACATCCGCGATGAAGAGGGACCAAAGGAGACCGGAAGCATGGAGACGAGGCTCGCAGCAGTGGAGCAACAAGTTTCCAAGTGCCAAGGGATGGTGGAACGTGGACTCAACTCTAACCACATGATGATCGCGGAGTTCACTAGCAACCACAAGTTGGATGCTGACAACATCCGGGAGACTATCTTCAAGCTTCATGAGAAGATCGAGCACCTCCAAGCCCAAATCTATGACCTGCAAAACCAAAACTGTGAGTATGAATATAGATTCAAAAGGATGAGTTTGGCTACAGATTTGAGGATCCCGGAGACTCGATCATCTTTCTATGATGGAGAACCTATGCCTTGGAAGATGGACGCAAGGCCCGCATCATCTACAACACCTCCACCTTCTTCACCAACAAAGAAGGAGATATAATCACATGGGTATGGGCACTCCCCTTGGCAATTGCCAAGCTTGGGGGAGGTGCCCCAGTATCGTATCACAATCACAACTCCTATCTTTATCATTTTTCTTAGTTCGATCCTAATAGTAGTATCTTGATCTAGTAGAATAAAGTTTATGGCATGATCTAGTTTTGAGTTTTGCTTTTTGATCTCTCTATGTAATCGAGTTCGTGAGCTATATATAATAAAGATTAGTGTTGAGTCAAGGGCTTGATTATTTTGCCATGATCTTGGGTGAATAAAAGAAAAGAGAAAAAGAATAAAAAGAAACAAAGAGTTCATATTGGTCTTATTGAGAGTAATGACTTCACATAGGAAGAGTATGATGATTAAAAGTTGTTGGGAGTTGGCAGACATAGCTTTGGTCATTTTTGCAATTAATAGGAAGTAATAAGGAAAGAGAGGTTTTCACATATAGATATATTATCATTGTCATCTTTTATGATTGGGAGCAATCATTAAAATATGACATGCTAAAGAGTTGATGTTGGACAAGGAAGACAACGTAATGAGTTATGTCTTTCTTATATCTGAGATAAAGTATGTTGTCATGGATCCTCTAACTTGTTGAGCTTGCCTTTCCCCCTCATGCTAGCCAAATTCTCAGCACCAAGTAGAAATACTACTTGTGCTTCCAAATACCCTTAAACCAGTTTTGCCATGAGAGTCCACCATATCTACTTATGGATTGAGTAAGATCCTTCAAGTAAGTTGTCATCGGTGCAAAGCAATAAAAATTGCTCTAAATATGTATGATTGATTGGTGTGGGAGAAATAAGATTTATACGATCTTGTGATGTGGAAGTAATAAAAGCGACGGACTGCATAATAAAGGTTCATATCACAAGGGGCAATATAATGTGACGTTCTTTCGCATTGAGATTTTGTGCATCCAGCTATAAAAGTGCATGGCAACCTCTGCTTCCCTCTGCGAAGGGCCTATGTTTTATTATTATCTTCTACCATATGCAAGAGTCACGGTGATCTTCACCTTTCCTTTTTCATTTTATCCTTTGGCAAGCTCAACATGTTGGAAAGAACATGATATATATATATATATATAATTGGATGCAGGGGAGCATGAACCATTATTGTTGACATTACCCTTGAGGTAAAAGGTTTTGGGGCAAAACTATAAGCCCCTATCTTTCTCTGTGTCTGATTAAAACTTCATAACCACAAGTATTGCGTGAGTGTTAGCAATTTATGAAGTACTAAATGATAGTTGAGTATGTGGACTTGCTTTTTAGCTCTGACATAGACTCTTTCCGATGTTATGATAAATTGCAATTGCTTCAATGCTGAGATTATAGTTTGTTGGAGCCCAATAAGGTTTATGATTTATACTCTTGCATTGTGAATAGATCATCACTTGAACAAAAGTAATCATATGACAAAATCTATATATGTTGCTGTTATGAGAATAATCATGATGCCTTCATGTCCGTATTTTATTTTTTATCGACGCCTCTACCTCTAAACATGAGGACATATTTATTGTTATCGGCTTTTCGCTTGAGGACAAGCGAGGTCTAAGCTTGGGGGAGTTGATACGTCCATTTTGCATCATGCTTTTATATCGATATTTATTGCATTATGGACTGTTATTTCACTTTATGTCACAATACTTATGGCTATTCTCTCTTATTTTACAAGGTTTACATAAGGAGGGAGAATGTCGGCAGCTAGAATTCTGGGCTGGAAAAGGAGCAAATGTTAGAGGCCTATTCTGCGCAACTCCAAAAGTTCTGAAACTCCACGGAACATCTTAAAATAAATAAAGAAAAATCCTCGCCAAAGATGAAGGCCAGGGGGCCCACATCCTGCTCACGAGGGTGGGGGCGCGCCCCTACCTCGTGGGCCCCTGGTGGGTCTCCGACGTCCATCTTCTGCTATATGAAGTCTTTTGATGAGAAAAAAATAAGAAGGAACCTTTCGGGACGAGACTCCGCCGCCACGAGGCAGAACCTTGGCGGAACCAATCTAGAGCTCCGGCAGAGCTGTTCTGCCGGGGATACTTCCCTCCGGGAGGGGGAAATCATCACCATCGTCATCACCAACGCTCCTCTCATCGGGAGAGGGCAATCTCCATCAACATCTTCACCAACACCATCACATCTCCAAACCCTAGTTCATCTCTTGTATCCAATTCTTGTCTCAAAGTCTGGGATTGGTGCTAGTGGGTTGCTAGTAGTGTTGATTACTCCTTGTAGTTGATGCTAGTTGGTTTATTTGGTGGAAGATCATATGTTTAGATCCTATATGCATATTATTACCCCTCTGATTATGAACATGAATATGCTTTGTGAGTAATTACATTTGTTCCTGAGGACAAGGGAGAAGTCTTGCTATTAGTAGTCATGTGAATTTGGTATTCGTTTGATATTTTGATAAGATGTATGTTGTCTAGCCTCTAGTGGTGTTATGTGAACGTTGACTACATAACACTTCACCATTATTTGGGCCTAGAGGAAGGCATTGGGAAGTAATAAGTAGATGATGGGTTGCTAGAGTGACAGAAGCTTAAACCCTAGTTTATGCGTTGCTTCGTAAGGGGCTGATTTGGATCCACATGTTTCATGCTATGGTTAGGTTTACCTTAATACTTTTGTTGTAGTTGCGGATGCTTGCAATAGAGGTTAGTCATAAGTGGGATGTTTGTTCAAGTAAGAACAACACCCAAGCACCGGTCCACCCACATATCAAATTACCAAAGTATCAAATGCGAATCATATGAACGTGATGAAAACTAGCTTGACGATATTCCCATGTGTCCTCGGGAGCGCTTTTCCTATTATAAGAGTTTGTTCTGGTTTGTCCTTTGCTACAAAAAGGATTGGGACACCTTGCTGCACTTTATTTACTTTTGTTACTTGTTGCTCGTTACAATTTATCTTATCACAAAACTATCTGTCACCACTTATTTCAGTACTTGCAGAGAATACCTTGCTGAAAACCGCTTATCATTTCCTTCTGCTCCTTGTTGGGTTCGAAACTTTTACTTATCGAAAGGACTACGATAGATCCCCTATACTTGTGGGTCATCAAACGTCATTGTAAATGAAAGACGGTGTGTTCGGCTAAAGTATTACTTACTTGGTCGGCGGTACGGTTGCTGCTCAGGCCCACATCCTCGGTAGTATTCAGACACTCTATTTGGGGTCCGAAGAATGATTTATACATCTCCTCGTGTGTCAGACCGAGGAAATTATGAATAGAGCGCGGTCCTTCTGGGTTGAACTCCCACATGCGGAGGGGCCGGCGTTTGCATGGCTGGATTCGTCGAACCAGCATGACTTGCATTACCATAATCAAACTGAAATCTCCTTCGAAGAGATCTTGAATGCGGCTCTGCAGTACAGGCACGTCCTTGGCTGGACCCCAGCTCAGCCCTCTGCTAATCCATGACATCAGTTATGGTGGAGGGCCTGAGCGGAAAGCAGGGGCAGCCGCCCACTTGGCACTTCTGGGAGCTGTGATGTAAAACCACTCCCGTTGCCATAATCCGGACACCTCTAGAAAGGAACCTTTTGGCCACGGAGCTCCTGCTATCTTGCTTATTAATGCGCCTCCGCACGCTGCATACTGCCCTTCGACCGTCTTCGGCTTCACGTCAAAGGTCTTGAGCCACAGGTTGAAGTGAGGGGCAATGCGGAGGAAGGCCTCACACACGACAATAAATGCCGAGATGTGGGGAAAGGAGTCCGGGGCTAGATCATGGAAATCTAGCCCGTAATAAAACATCAACCCCTAACGAAGGGATCCAGAGAGAGGCCTAGACCTCGGAGGAACTGGGAGATGTACACGACGTCTTCGTTGGGTTCAGGAGTAGGGATGACCTGCCCTCGGGCAGGCAGCCGATGCGAAACCTCGGCGGTCAGGTATCTGGCCGCCCTCAACTTCTTGATATCTTCTTCCGTAACGGAGGAGGGTATCCACCGGCCTTGAAGGCTAGATCCGGACATGATTGAAGGTCCGAAGCACCTGACCTGGGCTTTGGGTGTTAGAACTCGAGGCGGGGGAAGGATTCGATTGAGCACGGGAGGGAAAAAAGTAAAAGCCTTGTCCCTTTATAAAGAGGGTGAATATCAAGCATCCTCTCCGTAGCCATTTGGGACTTGCCTACAATCTAGGAGTCCTAGACACGGTTGGTTTACCCACGTCCGTATTGATGAGAATCCCGTAATTAGGGGAACACGATCTTTGCTTTGACAAGACGTGTCAAGAAACCGCCTCGCGTTATGTGTGGAGCTGGTTGAAGAAAAACGGTTCGAATTATCACCGGGCCATGGCATGATGTCATGTTACCAAAACATGTCAGCAGATTAGATTTGTGGAAATATTATTCTCTCTATGGTGGTATGTGGAACTTATTTTGCAGGGTCGGACACTATCCTTGTATTCAAATTCTGCCTTGGTGTATTCGGAGGAGGAACCCGCCTTGCAATGCCGAAGACAATACTGCACGCCGGACTCATCATCATTGAAGCTTGGTTCAGGGGCTACTGAGGGAGTCCTGGATTAGGAGGTATCTGGACAGCCGGACTATATCCTTTGGCCGGACTGTTGGACTATGAAGATACAAGATTGAAGACTTCGTCTCGTGTTCGGATGGGACTCTACTTGGCGTGGAAGGCAAGCTAGGCAATACGGATATGTATATCTCCTCCTTTGTAACCGACCTTGTGTAACCCTAGCCCTTTCCGGTGTCTATATAAACCGGAGGGTTTTAGTCCGTAGGACAACATACAATCATACCATAGGCTAGCTTCTAGGGTTTAGCCTCTCTGATCTCGTGGTAGAGCTACTCTTGTACTACCCATATCATCAATATTAATCAAGCAGGACGTAGGGTTTTACCTCCATCAAGAGCGCCCGAACCTGGGTAAAACTTCGTGTACCCTGCCTCCTGTTACCATCCGCCTAGACGCACAGTTCGGGACCCCCTACCAAAGATCCGCCGGTTTTGACACCGACAACTATGTTTGGACTTCGAAAGGGTTCCGGGCAAGTTCGGACAAATACCGGAGTACCAGGGGGTTACTGGAACCCCTCAGGGAGTGTAATGGGCCTATTGGGCCTTAGTGGAGAAAGAGGAGGGGCGGCCAGGGCAGGCCGCGCGCCCCTCTCCCTCTAGTCCGAATTGGACAAGGAGGGGGGCGGCGACCCCTTTCCTTCCCCCTCTCTCCTCCTTCCCTCTCTCCTACTCCTACTCTTAGAAGGGTTGGAGTCCTACTACCGGTGGGAGTAGGACTCCCCTTGGGCGCGCCTAGGAGGGTCGGTCTCTCCCCCTCCTCCACTCCTTTATATACGGGGGAGGGGGCACCCCATAGACACACAAGTAGGTTGTTGCAAGCCGTGTGCGGTGCCCCCCTCCCCCATAATCCACCTCGATCATATCATAGCAGTGCTTAGGCGAAGCCCTGCATCGGTAGCAACATCATCACCGTCATCACGCCGTCGTGCTGAACGAACTCTCCCGTGAAGCTCTACTGGATCGGAGTTCGTGGGACGTCATCGAGCTGAACGTGTGCTGAACTCGGAGGTGCCATGCATTCTGTACTTGGATCGGTCGGATCGTGAAGACGTACGACTACATCAACCGCGTTCTCATAATGCTTCCTCTTACGGTCTACGAGGGTACATGGACGATACTCTCCCCTCTCATTGCTATGCATCACCATGATCTTGCATGTGCGTAGGAATTTTTTTCAAATTACTATGTTCCCCAATAGTGGCATCCGAGCCAGGTTTATGCGTAGATGTTATATGCACGAATAGAACACAAAGGAGTTGTGGGTGTGGGTATATACATATTGCTTGCCGTCACTAGTTGATTCTTGATTCAGCGGCATTGTTGGATGAAGTGGCCCAGACCGACACTATGCGTACGCTTACACGAGGCTGGTTCTACCGACGTGCTTCGCACACAGGTGGCTAGTGGGTGTCTGTTTCTCCAGCTTCAGTTGAATCGGATTCAATGAACAAGGTTCTTTCTTCAGATCAAAAAGCAATCACTATACTGTGTTGTGGTTTTTGATGCGTAGGTAAGAACGGTTCTTGCTCAGCCTGTAGCAGCCACGTAAAACTTGCAACAACAAAGTAGAGGACGTCTAACTTGTTTTTGCAAGGCATGTTGTGATGTGATATGGTCAAGACATGATGCAAAATTTTATTGTATGAGATAATCATGTTTTGTAACACAGTTATCGGCAACTAGCAGGAGCTATATGGTTGTCGATTTATTGTATGAAATGCAATCGCCATGTAATTGCTTTACTTTATCACTAAGCGGTAGCGATAGTCGTGGAGGCAATAGTTGGCGTGACGACAACGATGCTTCGATGGTGTAACGCCCCGAGACCGATGTGCCAGTTGTCGTCCAGTTATTCGCCGTCGTTGCCATGTCATTCGCTTGCGTGTTGCATCTTGTCATGTCATCATGTGCATTACATCATCATGTTTTTCAAAACTTGCATCCCTCCGGGTCTCCCCGTTCCTTCCGTTGTCCGTTCTGAGTCCAACCACACTTGCACGCGCCCGCGGCATGTCCAAAATAGTATTTTATAAGTGGCCGGAAAATGTCCTCGGAATGGGTTGAAAGTTCGCGTGTGGTCTTATTATGGTGTGGTCAGAGCGCCTGTCAAGTTTCGTCGCATTGAGAGCTCGTTTGATAGCCTAACCGTTATATATATAGCGGCACCGTTGTCGGTATTTTCGTCGGACGTTTTCGGTCTTCGGAAACCCGTGTCGGGCTGTAGTTCTTTTCTCTCCTCTCAGTCCATGGCCCTCTACACAGCCCTTCTAGCCCATCTACCTAACCCCCTCCGCTCCGGAACGTCCGATTGCGATTGAACGGTTCCGAAACAGGTTAAAACCCCCCTCTCCTAGCCCCTGCCTATAAATGGACGCCCTACCCTTCCATTTTTGAAACCCTAGCCCCTCCTCCTCGTTTTTCCGCAGCCACCCTCTCCACCACCGCCACTTGTCGCGCCCCCATCGGCCAGCCCGCCGCCGGCGACGCGCGCAGCCAATCATGCGCTGCCATGTCACGCCCAGCGCCTCCAACAGCCCCACGGCCCGCCTAGCCCAACCGAGGCCCGCCCGGGCCAGATCCCCTTCGCTCGCAGCCGCCAAGGCTGTTCCTCCTAGATCCGACCTGGATCGGGAGGAAGCCGGAGCGCTGCTCTTCCCCGCCGCGCCGGCGAGTCCGCCTGCCTGCGGCCGTCGTCGAAGCCGTCGGTCGCTGCCGCCCCAGGTCATCAATGCCGCCGCCCGGCCCTCAATTCCTCTCTGCTCCTTATCCTCACTAGCTCTCTCCCTCCCTCTGTTGCCGCAGGGAACCACCGGCGTCATTTGCAGCTTCCGCTGCCGCCGTCGATCATTGATGGGCACGCCGACCCCGGATCCGGCTGTCACGACCGGGTTTTCCAGACATAAATTTCCAGAAAAGACCGTCGTGCTCATCAGCCCTAGGATTACTGTTAGCTGATGAGGCTCCAACTTGATACAGAAATTCCAAGCAGAATACAACATATGTAGTACAAGACCATTCTGGCCTGTGAGTACAACAATTGGGTTTCTAGTGGTTGATGGCGGAAGCGGTTTGTGGATCGTCAGCGCATAGGGGACTCCATTTCCCACAGGAACAGCTGACCAGGTTAACTCCTATCTTCGCGAGGCTGCTATCACCGTTGCTTAGGTCCCGAGGCTGTCATCGTCACGCTCCTCTCCAAGCAGAAATCTGGCCAAGACAATAGCCAGGGACAAGCCAGTGAGTACTTTGAATGTACTCGCAAACATTAAGAACACAGGTATAATATAATTGATAATCATGCACTGAAAAATTCTATGATCACATCGCCAGTCATAAATAAAACATCTTTTATGCATGCAAGCAGGTTATTATCATGCAACATGAATAAACAGTAATAGAGTGGGAATAAAATGCCGCAGTCGGGTGTCTGAGTGACACCACATAAAGGGCTTTAAAAGAAATGCCACAGTCGGGCGTCTGAGGGACACCACATAAAGGGCTTTAAAAGAAATGCCACAGTCGGGCGTCTGAGCGACACCACAAAAAGGGCTTTTAAAAGAAATGCCACAGTCGGGCGTCTGAGCGACACCACATAAAGGGCTTTAAAAGAAATGCCACAGTCGGGCATCTGAGCGACACCACATAAAGGGCTTAAAAAGAAATGCCACAGTCAGGCGTCTGAGCGACACCACATAAAGGGCTTTAAAAGAAATGCCACAGTCGGGCGTCTGAGCGACACCACATAAAGGGCTTAAAAAGAAATGCCACAGTCGGGCATCTGAGAGACACCACATAATGGGCTTTAAAAGAAATGCCACAGTCGGGCGTCTGAGCGACACCACATAAAGGGCTTTAAAAGTAAATAATCACAATGAATATCCAGAGGTAGAACCGTCCCAGGGATACTCAATAATACAAATAATGCAACAGGTTAATCCATCATAAAATAATAATCATGGTCCTCACAAGTAACCAGTCGATATCCAAGTTTGGTTTAACAATATCTCCTCCGAAGACCGACACTAAGACCAACACTTGACCCATCCCAGACTGTAATCCTTAACCATGGACACGGCTATTCGAATAGGTTTAATCTCTGCAGAGGGTGTACTCTTTACCCACGAGTAACGGATTCCTTTAGTCCATCGGGACTAATTCCGTCTACGGCCTTTTAGTTGAAAACACGCCTAACTTGCACACACCAGCTTAACTCATCGGTGTCTGGAATCACCCACGACACTTGTTAAGCAAAACTCTAAGTGGGGAGGCTACAACCTCGCGTAGCATGGGATCAAATTTATATCGCGCGCTCTAAGGGGTGGCCTCCCCTCTCGGTCCCAACCGGAAACACCCATGCCCCCGGACCAGGTGGCATGCCTACCGGCTACAACCGATATCTTCCACCATGGCCTCTCTGTACGGTGTGTGCTTGAAAGGGGTTGACGACTTACTGAACCATACCCTACCTGCGGCAGGGACAAGTGGTAGTACATAGCAAGTATGGGGGTTACTGGAAACAAGACTCGGTCTACGGTCGACTCAGGAGGTTTATAAGTTCCCTGCATGACATGTAAACAAATATATTTCAATCAACAAAATCACCACTCAATATACCTTACCATGCCATACCGGACATAACCGTCCCGACGGGGACCGGCGACAAGCTCACGCCTACCCAAGGCCGAGGCTTTCCCGGATTCCTTTCCGGCATGCATGCAAGGCACATGAGGATGATTACCATCACAATATATTCATTTCCAACAGCAAGGAAATCACTAATATGCTTCATGCAAATGATCATATCACATGAAATAACAAGTTCTCCGATATAAGGTGGTGTTATAAACGTGTCAACTAACACACCAAAAATATTATTCCGGGGTTCAGAAATGCTTGCCTTTAATGGTGTGGAGAGGTGGGGGTGCTCTCCAAAATTTTTGAAAGCTTCCTTCTCTCCCAAAAATCCTATTTCCAAAATATGCAAATAACACATATTTCAAAAACAGTACAAAAAAGTTGTTTGGAAAAATTTTCAAATAAATCTTAAAATAAACTAGACAATATTTGAGAGATGTAGGAAAAAGAATCAATTCATTTGGAGTTATACTTAAAAAGTTATCGGTAGTCAAAGTTGTGGTCAAAATCTGCTTTTAAAAAAAATCAGGAAAAAGAAAACGTTTCAAAGAGATTACGCTTTCGTACAGAGAAGACGTATTACGGGTATTACGCCTCCACTTACTCCAGCGTGGACGGCGCGGGGTCGCTGACAGTGGGTCCAGAGGGCCCACTGGTCAGGTTTGACCAGTCTATCCCTCCCTCCTCTTCCTCTGCCCGAACGGAGACGAGGCAACGACGATCGTCGCCGGCGAACGGCGGCTCCCCGCGGGTTCCAGAGGGTCTGGATGGATCCGTGAGACCGAGGTGGTCCTTCCGGTGGTCGCTGGGTAGACGGGGGTGGAAAGAGTCGTCGGTGGTGAGCTTCGCGGCGGAGGGGAGCTTCGGGAGCAGAGTGGTTTTGGGGCTACGGTGGTTCCCGATCAAAATCGAGTAGGGGGATGGGTTCACGGAGGGAAGGGGGAGTTCTTGGTGGAGAGAACGGAGAGGGAGAGGCCTTGGTGGTGCTGGAAGAGCTGGGGCCATGGCGGCGGCTGTTGTAGCCGGAGGTGGGGAAGAAGACCTCCCCCGGGTCGATTGGGTGCCACGGGAGAACTAGGGGAGCATTCTAAGGTTGCCTGTGTGCTTGAATGGGTTCGGGGCCTCCTTTTGTAGTGCGACGAGGTCGGTTCCGCGGTGGTGGGGATAAGATCGCCGGCAAACCGACGTTCTGTAGCTGCAGGGGACGTGGCGGCGACGAGAGCTAGGCGACACGCTTGTGGATGAGCTCGCGCTGTTCCAGGGGCCAGGTGGCGAGCGGGAGAGGCTTGGGCGGCGCTACCCGTGGCAGAGGCGCACTGCCGACGCCGGCGTGCCGCCAAAAGTGCTCTAGCGGTGGCGCTGTAGGGCGCCAGGGCGGGCTGGCGTGTTGTGGCGAGGCGGGGAGTGCGTGGCGAGGTTCTGCCGTGTGGGCCAAGACAGGGGCGCGACGCGGCGGCTCGTGTGCGCGGCTGCAATTTGCGCGCTCTGGGCGCGCCCAGCGCACGCCCACCAGATGCTCGGCGAAATGCCATGGCATGCTAGGTGGCTCGGTTGGAGCTGGGGGTTAGCAGGTCTAGGTTTGGGCTTGCAAGGAGATCAGTGGAGAAGCTGGTTTGGTCAGGGGATCAGGTTCACAGTGCAAACCAAAAATTCATGCCAAAACAGATCATGCCCATAAGGTGTTTGACAAAATGTCAAGGGCACTTAGGCAAGTCTTGGACTGGTCGAAAACTCCAGATGGTGGTCTCTTTAGATGTACAAGATGGTGGTGAGGTTAGTTTGCCAAAAGCAGAAACTTGCTAGTGCAAGTTTTGCAAAACTACAATTCTGGACAGGAAATAAATGACATTATTTCATGAACCAAAATTAATCCAATGGGTACATGCTCCTGGATTTAGGGGTTTTGTAGGGCTATATACAAGTGGGAGAAAGCACAAGATCATTGGAGCAAAATTAAATAGCGTTGTAGTAGAAATCACAAGGCTGGACCAGAATGAAAATGAGGTTGATTCACTCAAAATTTTCAAATAACATCATTGGGTTTTTGCATAAAGCTGAATCATATGCTACTACCAATATCCCATAATTTTGGTGGAGGCTAGAAAGAATTATTTAAATGGGTTATAGTGCAAATTGCACTATGGACCAGAGAAGAATAATTTTGTGTAGAGCTCAAAATATTTCATGAATAAAAGATATTTTTGCATAAAAGTGATTTAAAAACATCACATGACATCTCCAAATTTTGGTTGGAATTTTAAGTGAATTTATCAAATGGTTGTAGTTCAAATATGGCCATATAACCTTGAGAAACCATTTTTCAAGAAAATAAAGATCAAGCAATTTAATTATGTAATTAGTTATACTGATAAAAGGAAAGTTTTTCTTGAGAAGTTAAACAAGTCCAATAACATATTTGGAAGGTTTTTTTTCACTTTGAGGAAAAAACTCTATAATAACAAGGGAGAAAATGGTTCAAAAATAAAAAGGGTGCCCAGAAAATAAAGGTTTTTAATTCCTGGCAAAAAAATTAATTTAATAAAACAAGGCCAAAATTTTTGGGTGTCACAACACTACCCTCCTTAAGAAAAATCTCGTCCTCGAGATTTGTTAAAGCTGTTTTAAGAAAAACTATAAGCAGTAAAAATGTGGCTACAGTGAGAGGGCAATAAGTGGTGAAAAACCACAGTGTGAAAACCGGTGCTGCGTGGAAAAGTCTATGGTTCGGGACAAAAACGTGAGATTCCTACGCTGGATATAAATTTAGAATAACTTCTAAATTTAAATATACGCTGGTCGTACCCGAGAGCACAGTGCTCCCTCTGGCTGACAGGTGGACCCGGGGTCCACTATCAGTCTCTTCTTCTCCCTCTGGTTCTCTCTTCTTCCTCTCTCCCGCGCGCTTTCTCCATCGGCGACGCCTAGCGCGTAGGGCATCTAGGCCGTACCGCGGTAGTGCGCGGCGTGCTAGCTGCCTGTGCAGCGTGCACTCACCTCGCGGGCCAGCACGCTGTCGGCACTGCTCGCAGATTCGACTCCGAACACCGGCGATCGGCGACGAGCGGCGTTGGTGGACTTCGCCCACCGTACACCGAGCTCGAGCTATAAAACGGCCGGGGTGCCTCTCTCTTCTTCCTCACACCTGGCCTCACTTCTCCTCCTCCTTCTCCCTCCATTACTGCTTACAAAAGCTCGAGTTAGGCTCTAATGGCGGAGGCGATGCCAGACTGGTTTGCGATCCTGATATGCGTAGGGCTGGCGACACTGCTGGGGCTCTCCGTGCTCCTGTGTGTGATGATCCTCGACGAGCGTCGCGACGCTGCTGCTCGGGTGTTGGCTCTCCGCGGTGGTGGTGATCATGAGGAGTAGGTGGGGTGTGCCGGGTGCTAACCGTTGTTAGGGGGGTGATTAGCTGGATGCAACACTGTTGCAAAGTTTTGCAAACAGTGTATGTGTCCGAATGATTATGGTTGTGAGTCTGCTGCCGTGGTGCTGTGTGAAATTAATGAATCCACGCCGCGAGAAAGTGTAGATGTAGCAACTCAGGGAAAAGAAATCTCACTCCAGAATTTTGCGAGGGAAAAACAGTTAATTTAAAGGAGCATAAACCACAACAAAAACTACACACATTAGTAGAAACCAAATAATTGACTCGTCGTACAAACTCAGGGTATCACGCATAAGTCACACACATAAATAAATGTTGTAATAATGAACACCGCAGCGATTGTTCTAAAATGGAAACGGTAACTGGACGGGGTCCCTAGAAAATGTCTCTGGTACTGGGATACACTCCTCTTCTATCGGGGGAAGTGGATTGACCAGTCGATGTACGTGTCTCTCCTGGTCGGGCCTTAGTGCTCTGCCGATGGCGATCTGAGGATTTAAATCTGCGAGGCTCTGAAGATAACCCATCACACGTTGGGATAAATGCTCTTGAGTGATGACGTACTGGACAAGGTTGGCCAGGACTGGGTCTCTCTCAATGCGTCCACCGGGAAAAGATGTCACCCCTCCGGGTGCTGCACGGCTCAGGAAGTAATAATACCCTCGTTCGCTGGCATAGGGTACCGTGAATCGAAGGCGAGCAAGCGCTTTGTATGCAACATCTTCTATGGCCATATGTGGGGTTGGCATAGATTTCCCCACGAAGGAGACTTCCATTGGATCTTGGTTTGAGTTTACGGGAGGGATGTGTACTGCTGCCCAATATCTTGAGGTGGAAGGGGTAATTCTTGATTTGAACAGCTCGTACTGGGGTGGCTGGGTAGCGCCCATGGTAATGCAGGTAAAATCTCGCAATATCTTGACAAAACTACCCGGGGTTGCATCTGGGGTTCTCAGATAAATGCTAGGGCTCGGCATGGCTAGGAAATGGTTGTGAGGGTGGTGCACAAGGTGAGAGGTGCTTGGCAAGGTCATGCGGTGGCCTTTTTATAGCACCGGAGCTGGGTCATTTTTACCGAGGTGAATGGTAAAGAAAAAAATTTCAGCTCTGTTCCAAGGGTCGGGGTCAAGTCACAGATTCACACATCTCACTATAGTGATGTGTTACTGTGGGGTTGACGGGGTGATTTTTGGTAACTGCGTCCGGGATAGAAATCTTATATTGCATACTGGCGTATCCAGGTAAGGCTACTATTAAAACAGAGGCACGACAACAGGCGGCATTTAATTACAAGGCCACACGATTACAAAGCGAGGGTACACTGGGACTCGATACGACTCGGGTGACTTAGTCTACCTCGTTTACATCCAAGCGGGCGTGCCTTGAGGCTCCTCCACGGGTCTCATCGTCGGAATTAGCTGGAGTGGGTTGAGGGGCTACAGGTTCGGGGTAGCGATGAGGACCATCTCGGGGATTGTTGGCCACAATCCCGTTGGAGTGTGCTCCCAATATGCGACGAAGCACCTCTGGGGTTATCGCAGCACCTTGGCTTATGGCTGGGGCAGGCCTCAGGGACTCGATCGGGTGTCCAAACAGCACGACTGGGTTGTCGGCGTTGGGCTCGTTTTCTTCTCTCGCCGGGACTCGACGAACCAGCTCTCCACGAGCTGCGATTAGATCAATAGTGATTTGATCGCACAGTTCCTCTAGTGCACTTACATAGTGCACTAGGTGCAACAATGCAGGATCCGTCTCGTGATCTCCGTTGGCAACTTGGGGTGGTCTACCATACCCTTCACGTCTGGGGTAGTAGTGGAACGAGCGACAGTTAACTCTGGGCGACAAGTGCCGGAGATGAACTATAGCCTCTCGAGCAGCTAGTTGGATGGCTTGAAGCTCAAAGGAAGTTGTTCTTCCGGTGAACCTGTAGGGGCGCTCAGGCTCTAGACCCCTACCGTAGATGTGTACAGTGGCCCAGAATTGACGGCTCTCACCGCTCATGGGTCCTTGGTACACAACATATTCTGGGGGCTCTTCTAACGCATAGGCACGACGGGTGAGGTTTGCGAGTATGGTCACAAAACCTCCAAGGTTGGTTGCTGTGGTCTCATTGTGCACGACAGGGCCAGGCATTGTAGCTTGGTTTGGGGTAGAGGCTGTGCTGTGTTGTGTTGGGGCTAGCGTGCCCCTTTTTATAGGGAAAAGGGGACGGAGTCTTCCTTTGCACGCTTGCGAGAGAGGACTATTTAGGGGCCGGTCACTGGCGCATGAGCGACAGGTTAGGTTGATAGGTTGGGCACCGACTGCCAAAAAGTGTTGGGTCACTGTGTGGCTATCTTGCACGGGAAGCTTGGCTGGGGTTTGGTTATGGTTTGGTGGGTTGGTTTGCCTAACTTTATAGACCCGGCTAAGATAGGATTAGCCAATGGTCAGCCTGGCTCTGATACCAAGTCTGTCACGACCGGGT
This sequence comes from Triticum urartu, assembly GCF_003073215.2. Lineage (NCBI taxonomy): Eukaryota > Viridiplantae > Streptophyta > Magnoliopsida > Poales > Poaceae > Triticum > Triticum urartu. The sequence goes on from NC_053026.1 coordinate 520,130,964, forward strand.
TTTCCAGACATAAATTTCCAGAAAAGACCGTCGTGCTCATCAGCCCCAGGATTACTGTTAGCTGATGAGGCTCCAACTTGATACAGAAATTCCAAGCAGAATACAACATATGTAGTACAAGACCATTCTGGCCTGTGAGTACAACAATTGGGTTTCTAGTGGTCGATGGCGGAAGCGGTTTGTGGATCGTCAGCGTATAGGGGACTCCATTTTCCACAGGAACAGCTGACCAGGTTAACTCCTATCTTCGCGAGGCTGCTATCACCGTTGCTTAGGTCCCGAGGCTGTCATCGTCACGCTCCTCTCCAAGCAGAAATCTGGCCAAGACAATAGCCAGGGACAAGCCAGTGAGTACTTTGAATATACTCGCAAACATTAAGAACACAGGTATAATATAATTGATAATCATGCACTGAAAAATTCTATGATCACATCGCCAGTCATAAATAAAACATCTTTTATGCATGCAAGCAGGTTATTATCATGCAACATGAATAAACAGTAATAGAGTGGGAATAAAATGCCGCAGTCGGGTGTCTGAGCGACACCACATAAAGGGCTTTAAAAGAAATGCCACAGTCGGGCGTCTGAGTGACACCACATAAAGGGCTTTAAAAGAAATGCCACAGTCGGGCGTCTGAGTGACACCACAAAAAGGGATTTTAAAAGAAATGCCACAGTCGGGCGTCTGAGCGACACCACATAAATGGCTTTAAAAGAAATGCCACAGTCGGGCGTCTGAGCGACACCACATAAAGGGCTTAAAAAGAAATGCCACAGTCGGGCGTCTGAGCGACACCACATAAAGGGCTTTAAAAGAAATGCCACAGTCAGGCGTCTGAGCGACACCACATAAAGGGCTTAAAAAAAATGCCACAGTCGGGCGTCTGAGCGACACCACATAAAGGGCTTTAAAAGAAATGCCATAGTCGGGCGTCTGAGCGACACCACATAAAGGGCTTTAAAAGAAATGCCACAGTCGGGCGTCTGAGCGACACCACATAAAGGGCTTAAAAAGAAATGCCACAGTCGGGCATCTGAGAGACACCACATAATGGGCTTTAAAAGAAATGCCACAGTCGGGCGTCTGAGCGACACCACATAAAGGGCTTTAAAAGAAATGCCACAGTCAGGCGTCTGAGCGACACCACATAAAGGGCTTACAAGATAAATAATCACAATGAATATCCAGGAGGTAGAACCGTCCCAGGGATACTCAATAATACAAATAATGCAACAGGTTAGTCCATCACAAAATAATAATCATGGTCCTCACAAGTAACCAGTCGATATCCAAGTTTGGTTTAACAATATCTCCTCCGAAGACCGACACTAAGACCAACACTTGACCCGTCCCAGACTGTAATCCTTAACCATGGACACGGCTATTCGAATAGGTCTAATCTCTGCAGAGGGTGTACTCTTTACCCACGAGTAACGGATTCCTTTAGTCCATCGGAACTAATTCCGTCTACGGCCTTTTAGTTGAAAACACGCCTAACTTGCACACACCAGCTTAACTCATCGGTGTCTGGAATCACCCACGACACTTGTTAAGCAAAACTCTAAGTGGGGAGGCTACAACCTCGCGTAGCATGGGATCAAATTTATATCGCGCGCTCTAAGGGGTGGCCTCCCCTCTCGGTCCCAACCGGAAACACCCATGCCCCCGGACCAGGTGGCATGCCTACCGGCTACAACCGATATCTTCCACCATGGCCTCTCTGTACAGTGTGTGCTTGAAAGGGGTTGACGACTTACTGAACCATACCCTACCTGCGGCAGGGACAAGTGGTAGTACATAGCAAGTATGGGGGTTACTGGAAACAAGACTCGGTCTACGGTCGACTCAGGAGGTTTATAAGTTCCCTGCATGACATGCAAACAAATATATTTCAATCAACAAAATCACCACTTAATATACCTTACCATGCCATATCGGACATAACCGTCCCGACGGGGACCGGCGACAAGCTCACGCCTACCTAAGGCCGAGGCTTTCCCGGATTCCTTTCCGGCATGCATGCAAGGCACATGAGGATGATTACCATCACAATTATATTCATTCCAACAGCAAGGAAATCACTAATATGCCTTCATGCAAATGATCATATCACATGAAATAACAAGTTCTCCGATATAAGGTGGTGTCATAAACGTGTCAACTAACACACCAAAAATATTATTCCGGGGTTCAGAATGCTTGCCTTTAATGGTGTGGAGAGGTGGGGGTGCTCTCCAAAATTTTTGAAAGCTTCCTTCTCTCCCAAAAATCCTATTTCCAAAAATATGCAAATAACACATATTTCAAAAACAGTACAAAAAAGTTGTTTGGAAAATTTTCAAATAAATCTTAAAATAAACTAGACAATATTTGAGAGATGTAGGAAAAAGAATCAATTCATTTGGAGTTATACTTAAAAACTTATAGGTAGTCAAAGTTGTGGTCAAAATCTGCTTTTAAAAAAATCAGGAAAAAGAAAACGTTTCAAAGAGATTACGCTTTCGTATAGAGAAGACGTATTACGGGTATTACGCCTCCACTTACTCCAGCGTGGACGGCGCGGGGTCGCTGACAGTGGGTCCAGAGGGCCCACTGGTCAGGTTTGACCAGTCTATCCCTCCCTCCTCTTCCTCTGCCCGAACGGAGACGAGGCAACAGCGATCATCACCGGCAAACGGCGGCTCCCCGCGGGTTCCAGAGGGTCTGGATGGATCCGCGAGACCGAGGCGGTCCTTCCGGTGGTCGCTGGGTAGACGGGGGTGGAAAGAGTCGTCGGCGGTGAGCTTCGCGGCGGAGGGGAGCTTCGGGAGCAGAGTGGTTTTGGGGCTACGGTGGTTCCCGATCAAAATCGAGTAGGGGGATGGGTTCACGGAGGGAAGGGGGAGTTCTTGGTGGAGAGAACGGAGAGGGAGAGGCCTTGGTGGTGCTGGAAGAGCTGGGGCCATGGCAGCGGCTGTTGTAGCCGGAGATGGGGAAGAAGACCTCCCCCGGGTCGATTGGCTGCCACGGGAGAACTAGGGGAGCATTCTAAGGTTGCCTGTGTGCTTGAATGGGTTCGGGGCCTCCTTTTACAGTGTGACGAGGTCGGTTTCGCGGCGGTGGGGATAAGATCGCCGGTGAACCGACGTTCTGTAGCTGCAGGGGACGTGGCGGCGACGAGAGCTAGGCGACACCCTTGCGGATGAGCTCGCGCTGTTCCAGGGGCCAGGTGGTGGGCGAGAGAGGCTTGGGCGGCGCTGCCCGTGGCAAAGGCGCACTGCCGACGCCGGCGTGCCGCCAAAAGTGCTCTAGCGGTGGCGCTGTAGGGCGCCAGGGCGGGCTGGCGTGTTGTGGCGAGGCGGGGAGTGCGTGGCGAGGTTCTGCCGTGTGGGCCAAGACAGGGGCGCGACGCGGCAGCTCATGTGCGCGGCTGCAATTTGCGCGCTCTGGGCGCGCCCAGCGCACGCCCACCAGATGCTCGGCGAAATGCCATGGCATGCTAGGTGGCTCGGTTGGAGCTGGGGGTTAGCAGGTCTAGGTTTGGGCTTGCAAGGAGATCAGTGGACAAGCTGGTTTCGTCAGGGGATCAGGTTCACAGTTCAAACCAAAAATTCATGCCAAAACAGATCATGCCCATAAGGTGTTTGACAAAATGTCAAGGGCACTTAGGCAAGTCTTGGAGTGGTCGAAAACTCCAGATGGTGGTCTCTTTAGATGTACAAGAGGGTGGTGAGGTTAGTTTGCCAAAAGCAGAAACTTGCTAGTGCAAGTTTTGCAAAACTACAATTCTGGACAGGAAATAAATGACATTATTTCATGAACCAAAATTAATCCAATGGGTACATGCTCCTGGATTTAGGGGTTTTGTAGGGCTATATACAAGTGGAGAAAGCACAAGATCATTGGAGCAAAATTAAATAGGGTGTAGTAGAAATCACAAGGCTGGACCAGAATGAAAATGAGGTTGATTCACTCAAAATTTTCAAATAACATCATTGGGTTTTTGCATAAAGTGAATCATATGCTACTACCAATATCCCATAATTTTGGTGGAGGCTAGAAAGAATTATTTAAATGGGTTATAGTGCAAATTGCACTATGGACCAGAGAAGAAATTTTGTGTAGAGCTCAAAATATTTCATGAATAAAAGATATTTTTGCATAAAAGTGATTTAAAAACATCACATGACATCTCCAAATTTTGGTTGGAATTTTAAGTGAATTTATCAAATGGTTGTAGTTCAAATATGGCCATATAACCTTGAAAAACCATTTTTCAAGAAAATAAAGATCAAGCAATTTAATTAGGTAATTAGTTATACTGATAAAAGAAAAGTTTTTCTTGAGAGGTTAAACAAGTCCAATAACATATTTGGAAGGTTTTTTTTCACTTTGAGGAAAAACTCTATAATAACAAGGGAGAAAATGGTTCAAAAATAAAAAGGGTGCCCAGAAAATAAAGGTTTTTAATTCCTGGCAAAAAAATTTAATTTAATAAAACAAGGCCAAAAATTTTGGGTGTCACACCGGCCACTACGGCCTCCTCCCCGCCGGATCCGAGGGATCCCGTCCTTCCCGCTTCATCCCGTTGCCGGAGTCTGCAAGCCGCCGCCGCTCTTCCTTGTCAGGAGGAGGACGACGCCATCTACGTCGCTGGCCTCGTCCACGCAGGCAGGCTGAGTCCCCGTGAGGCCCGGCCCATCTCCACTCCAGCCCGCAGAGAAGAACAGCTTCGCGGATCAAATGCCTAGCCGGCCCAGTTGCAGGGTTCCAAGCCCAGCTCCAGGCCTGCCTGCCTCTTGCGTGCCTAGGCCGCAACGGCGCTCCGGGCCGCTTCGGCGCTAAGGCCTCCTTCTCAGGCCCAGTGCCTTTCTCACTGTGCCAAAGGCCTCGAATGCCCACTGTGAGCAGCGCCCCCAGCACTTCCAGTTTCGGCCCGTTTCATATTTTTTTTCTGCCTGGCGAATTTTGTTATTTTTCCAGAGAACGCAGTTTTGCAGAAAAGCCCTCATACATCATGCATATTGTGACTCACAAACGATGCATCATATTAAAATAAACTTAATATGAAAAATGCTTAGAATTGCATCTAGTTTCATAATATGCTATTTTTCATCATGTTTAAAATATTTAAAATGATGTTTGGTTATATTACTCCTATTGCCATGTTAAAATGATTTAATTCATAACTAATAACCGTAGCTCCAAATTAACAAACTTTATATGTAAATGGGGTAGAATTGCCTAGTTTAACATGGTGTCTACTTTGCAATGTTTAAAAACTCTAAAATTGTGTTTAGGGCAGAACAGTACCAAATCTATAATATGCTCATGAGGAGTTTCCGGAAATTGTTGTTCGTTGCTTTCCGGCCTCATTTAAACCTTGACTAGATAGGTAGTTTTCATTTGCTTCCCCTCTTGCCATGCTAACAACATTTAATCTTGTTGGGTACATAAACGAGAGAGAACTAAATAAGTCATGTGGTTTTTCGTCAATACGTAACGGAGTTGCATATTGAGCTCCACTTAATTTGTAGTATTGCTTGTGCATTTTGCCATGCCTCATTAAACCGGACATGCATCATACTTGGTTGTGCATCATGCTATGTTGATGTGGTGGTTGTTTACTATGTTGTTTGTTTCTTTCCGGTGTTTGCTTCTTCGGGTTGGATCCGGTAACGTCGTGCTTGTGAGGAACCGTTCGTCTATGTCCGTTTGTCTTCTTCATGGACTCGTTCTTCTTCCTTGCGGGATTTCAGGCAAGATGACCATACCCTCGAAATCACTTCTATCTTTGCTTGCTTAGTTGCTCGCTCTTTTGCTATGCCTATGCTGCGATACCTACCACTTGCTTATCATGCCTCCCATATTGTTAAGCCAAGCCTCTAACCCACCTTGTCCTAGCAAACCGTTGATTGGCTATGTTACCGCTTTGCTCAGCCCCTCTTATAGCGTTGTTAGTTGCAGGTGAAGATTGAAGTTTGTTCCTTGTTGGAACATGGAGATCGTTCCTTGTTGGAACATGTTTACTTGTTGGGATATCACAATATATCTTATTTAATTAATGCATCTATATACTTGGTAAAGGGTGGAAGGCTCGGCCTTATGCCTGGTGTTTTGTTCCACTCTTGCCGCCCTAGTTTCCGTCATATCGGTGTTATGTTCCCGGATTTTGCGTTCCTTACGCGGTTGGGTAATAATGGGAACCCCTTGACAGTTCGCCTTAAGTAAAGCTCTTCCAGCAATGCCCAACATTGGTTTTACCATTTCGCCACCTAGCCTTTTCTTTTCCCTTGGGAGTCGCGCTCCTGAGGGTCATCATTATTTTACCCCCCCCCCCCGGGCCAGTGCTCCTCTGAGTGTTGTCCAACTGAGCTGTGCCGGTGGCACCAGGGGCAACTCTGGGCTGGCTACCCGTACCTGCAATCTGAGTGTGCCCTGAGAAAGAGATATGTGCAGCTCCTATCGGGATTTGTCGGCACATTCGGGCGGTGTTGTTGGTTTAGTTTTACCCTGTCGAAATGTCTGTTGTACCGGGATACCGAGTCTGATCGGAATGTCTCGGGAGGAGGTCTATTCCTTCGTTGACCGTGAGAGCTTGGTGATGGGCTAAGTTGGGACACCCCTGCAGGGATTTGAACTTTCAAAAGCCGTGCCCGCGGTTATGGGCAGATGGGAATTTGTTAATGTCCGGTTGTAGATAACTTGAACCTTAACTTAATTAAAATGCATCAACCGCGTGGGTTACCGTGATGGTCTCTTTCCGGCGGAGTCCGGGAAGTGAACACGGTGATGGAGTTATGCTTGACGTAGGTTGTTCTAGGATCACTTCTTGATCATAGTTTCTCGATCGTGCTTTGCCTTCTCTTCTCGCTCTCTTTTGCGTATGTTTAGCCACCATATATGCTAGTCGCTTGCTGCAGCTCCACCTCATACCCTTACCTTACCCATAAGCTTAAATAGTCTTGATCGCGAGGGTGCGAGATTGCTGAGTCCCTGTGGCTCACAGATACTTCCAAAACCAGTTTGCAGGTGCCGATGAGTCCGTGCAGATGACGCAACCAAGCTCAGGAGGAGCTCGATGAAGATCTTGTCCTTTGCGTAGCTTTGTTCTAGTTGATCAGTAGTGGAGCCCAGTTGGGGTCGATCGGGGACCTTTGTCGCATTTGGGGTTCTTCTTTTGTTTTGGCTCCGTAGTCGGGCCCTGATTGTATTTGGTTGTTGTAATGCTTTATTCATGTATTGTGTGAAGTGGCGATTGTAAGCCAACTATGTATCTTTTTCCCTTATGTATTACATGGGTTGTGTGAAGATTACCTCATTTGCGACATTGCTTTCAATGCGGTTATGCCTCTAAGTCGTGCTTCGACGCGTGGGAGATATAGCCGCATCGAGGGCGTTACAAGTTGGTAATCAGAGCCTTCCCCGACCTTAGGAGCCCCATTGCTTGATTGTTTTTAGCGGCCGAGTTGTGTCTAGAAAAATGTTTTGAGTCATTTAGGATTTATATATCGGAGAGTTTAGGAATTCTTTTTACTTCCTAGTCTCCTCATCGCTCTGGTAAGGCATCCTGACGTAGAGTTTTGACTCTTCTCTTCCCAAATTTCACTAAAAAAAATTTAGGATCACGCGGGTATCTTGGAATCATTCCGATGGTTTTGTGACGAGAACATTGTCTTGGTGCCTCCTGTCAGGGGTTTTGTGGAAGTGTCCCGGGGAGTTGAGCTCTGAGGTGTTGTCGTCATAATTTTATCGTTGCAGTTCTGGAATACCTGAGTTTAGTATGCCGACATCGAAAATCTCTTTTATGTAGTTCGTTGGTGAGATAACCTCGACGCCACCCAGTACTGGGGCGGGAGTTCGGGAGTATCGCCATAACTTGTATAACGGATGCTTTTCGAAGGTTGAGGTAGACGATTTCCGAAGGTTTCTTGGTTATGTGCTGAAGGATGGATACTGCTGGATGTAGGATTTGCTAGTTTGGGTGAGATATTATGCTTCCCCTGTATCCCCAACACCTGATTGCATAACCGGAAAATTTCGGGAGTTTATAAGTGGGAATTCAAGTAGCTCTTAGGATATCTTTCCAACAGATGTATGATATGAAATTGGGGTTCGACGTCTAGTGGTCTGCCTATTCACGGTTGGTTTTACAGTGGTCTCGTTGTGTCTTAAAGAGTCCTTGTCTATGCCGACTCAGGGACGTTTCGTATGTCATGTGCACTACCTTGTACATGATGGTGTTGTACGATCGAGCCCGTGTAGGCCCCACCACGAAAACTTCGGACGAAATCTCTATCATATGTTTGTTCTGACTTATTCTGCAAGCCAATCCTTTGTTTTTGTTTGGAGTTGTGGTATTCGAGTTGCTTCAATGTCAAGTGTTGATTCCATACCTTTTCCTAAGTGGTGTTCTCATACTCCTATGCGAATACTAATCCTCCTTGATAATCGAGATTGTTATGCCAATCTTGTTCAACCGGTGTGTTTCTCTTCAAGTGGATCCGATCACTTCATCATCCGCAAGTTCAACTCATAGTCTTCTCAACGGTGTTTGTTTCATCCGTTTCCAAGTTGCCTTTGTTTTTCCCGCCCACCCACCCTTTTTCTTCAACGATTCAGATTTCTTATTCAAGTATCTTTTTATTGATGTGAGGTCTCTCCATTCTTTTCTATCAATATTCTTATCCGTTGATTCTCATGAAGATACTAACGGAGCTTCTAGTTCATCATTCTTCTTTCTTTTATCTTCTCCGGTGGTTTCAATTCAAGCCTTGTTGATCATATCCTTCCCTCGTTTCTAATACCATCTCATACCGGTGCACCTCTTAATCATTCACATCCCGCTATACATTTGTTTCGGTGTGCTCAAGACATCTCGAAGATTCGTGTTTCCACTCTGCTTTCGTTCAAACTCTTTCGAGGTTGTTATCTCATTCAAGTCATTTAATTCAACTGGTGCAATATCCCTTTTCAAGTAATCGCTCAACGGTGTTTCTTTTGAGTGGGCCCTAACCCACAGGCCTCTTCCCATGATCTTACCTGACTCTTCTAATTTTTACCAGAGATATCCTAAATTCATTTCAAATTTGACGTAAGAATGATTCATCATCTGTCATATGTATTTCTCCAAGATCTTCCAAATTCTTTTCATCATTGGCTCAACCTCTTTGTTTTGATTCTTCCGGAGTGTCTAAACAATTCTTGGTGATGTTTCTCGTCGTCATTCTCAACATTTGAAGACCGAAGAAGAGTTTTTCCTCCATAGCTTATCCGTTCTTTCAGAGAATCGTGGTTCTAATTCGAGGTCATCCTCTCATAATTGTTTGTTTGTGAGAATTCTTTTCACACATCCGAAGCAAATTCAAGAGTCTTCTCAATTTGATTCTCCGGAGCCCATCATCTCATAATTATTCATTCCCAGCCTTCAGTTATCGTTCTCTAATCTTACCGGTGCATCGTTCAAGTGATCTTTAATCAGTTTGTGATCCCTTCATTCTCATGGATCTAAATTCTCTCAAGCATCTTCGTGTATTTGCTAATTCTTCCCGGTGTTTCTTTACGTTTTATTCGTTCCTTTTCAATTCTCACGGTGGTTCGTTCAAGAGTTCTTGTCATTCGTTGTCATATCAATTCTCTCATTCTTTCAAATCCTACCGGTGGTTCGTCGAAGACCTTCTCAACTTTGTGCTATATCTATCTTAATCTTTTCTACGAGAATAAGCAATATGCCAAATCCGTTCATTGTCATCAATTTAATTGGTGAAGGATAAGCATAATGTAATTTTTATTCTTGTTTCATCGAGTATATTCAATTATTTATTACGGAGGCTCATCAAATTCTCAGTATCATTTGTCTCATCTTTTCTTTTCCGGAGTTCCAAGCTCTCTCAATTTATTTCATCGTGAAGATCCATCTAAACCATTACAAGGTTTCACCTTGTGTTTCCAACTTCCCTTTCCTTTCGTTTGATTCATTCCTTTTGTTACCGGAGTTCTTCATGGAGGCTCTACATGATGGTTCATCAAGGATTTAATTCCTTCTCGAAGTGTTCATTGAGATTCTTTTCAGAGGAGCTCAAGTTTTCTTCATCTTGCAATCCGGAGTGCAATTCTTTTTGCCTTATCTTTTGAGGTGGTGTTATGTCATTGTTGACAATTTCCCTTCATGTTTCATGATTCAAAACTTGTCAGGAATGAGATATTTAAACCCATCAATCTCTTCATTGGAGTTATCTTGTGTCATGTTTCACCTAAAGTTTTCCCTAAGGATTGTTGCCATTATGATGCTTATAAATGACCCAAGTTCTTCTTTTATCCTCCCGGTGATATAGCTTTCTCGTCTCCTTGTTCTTATCAATCCAATTATTTTCCCGTGAGTGGCAGGTTGTCACCTCATAATTTGAGATGTATTCCATAAGACCATATGAAGCTTATTATTTTCGTTGTTGGTTTTCCAACAACTCCGTTCTAGCTTTTGTTGTGAGCGTGCTCTCTCAAGACCTTGTTTCCCTTCGTTTCACTCCATTCCATTCTTACTTTTGTTCCGGAGGCATTGTGATGTTCATCTTTTCAACCCATCATCTCGTGTTGTCAAAGATCATGTTCTTTTCATGCCTTTCCTTTTAACCGGAGTGTTGTGTCCTCTTTTCAAGTATCCTCTCATCTTGTCAAGTTCAATTCCTTCCATTTACAGGCGGAGTGCTGTCCAAATTATATCACTCTTATTCCTTCCCTATCTTGTTTAACCAGAGTATTGTGCCCCTTTGTTCAAGTTCTTTTCGCCTTAACAAGCCTTGCATCTCTTTTCAACCAGAGTGCTGCCCGAATTTGGTCTTCCTTGATCCCCTTCCTTAACCGGAGTGTGTCAATATATATCTTCCCTTCAACCTCAAGGTTTTTCGCAATGTTCTTTGTCCCTCTTTTCTAACGGAGTGTTTTCAAATTTGTCATCTCCGTTATTCTTTTTCTCGAAATGGCTTAACCTTTTCAAGGTTCTTTGGTCTCACTTGTTTGTCAAAGAAGCAACTTAGTTTTACCTCTTCTCTTTCTCTTCCGTTTTCCCTCCGGTGCCATTCTAGATCTCGGGACGAGATCCTCTCGTAGTGATGGAGTGTTGTAACGCCCCGAGACCGATGTGCCAGTTGTCGTCCAGTAATTCGCCATCGTTGCCATGTAATTCGCTTGCGTGTTGCATCTTGTCATGTCATCATGTGCATTGCATCATCATGTTTTTCAAAACTTGCATCTGTCCGGGTCTCCCCGTTCCTTCCGTTGTCCGTTCTGAGTCCAACCACACTTGCACGCGCCCGCGGCATGTCCGAAATAGTATTTTATAAGTGGCCGGAAAATGTCCTCGGAATGGGTTGAAAGTTGGCGTGTGGTCTTATTATGGTGTGGTCAGAGCACCTGTCAAGTTTCGTTGCATTCGGAGCTCGTTTGATAGCCCAACCGTTATATATATAGCGGCACCGTTGTCGGTATTTTCGTCGGACGTTTTCGGTCTTCGGAAACCCGTGTGGGGCTGTAGTTCTTTTCTCTCCTCTCAGTCGATGGCCCTCTACACAGCCCTTCTAGCCCATCTACCTAACCCCCTCCGCTCCGGAACGTCCGATTGCGATCGAACGGTTCTGAAACGGGTTAAAACCCCCCTCTCCTAGCCCCTGCCTATAAATGGACGCCCTACCCATCCATTTTTGAAACCCTAGCCCCTCCTCCTCGTTTTTCCGCAGCCACCCTCTCCACCGCCGCCACTTGTCGCGCCCCCATCGGCCAGCCCGCTGTCGGCGACGTGCGCAGCCAATCATGCGCTGCCACGTCGCGCCCAGTGCCTCCACCAGCCCCACGGCCCGCCTGGCCCAACCGAGGCCCGCCCGGGCCAGATCCCCTTCGCTCGCAGCCGCCAAGGCTGTTCCTCCTCGATCCGACCTGGATCGGGAGGGAGCCGGAGCGCTGCTCTTCCCCGCCGCGCCGGCGAGTCCGCCTGCCTGCGTCTTCATGGACTCGTTCTTCTTCCTTGCGAGATTTCAGGCAAGATGACCATACCCTCGAGATCACTTCTATCTTTGCTTGCTTAGTTGCCCGCTCTTTTGCTATGCCTATGCTGCGATACCTACCACTTGCTTATCATGCCTCCCATATTGTTAAGCCAAGCCTCTAACCCACCTTGTCCTAGCAAACCATTGATTGGCTATGTTACGGCTTTGCTCAGCCCCTCTTATAGCGTTGTTAGTTGCAGGTGAAGATTGAAGTTTGTTCCTTGTTGGAACATGGGGATCGTTCCTTGTTGGAACATGTTTACTTGTTGGGATATCACAATATATCTTATTTAATTAATGCATCTATATACTTGGTAAAGGGTGGAAGGCTCGGCCTTATGCCTGGTGTTTTGTTCCACTCTTGCCGCCCTAGTTTCCGTCATATCGGTGTTATGTTCCCAGATTTTGCGTTCCTTACGCGGTTGGGTAATAATGGGAACCCCTTGGCAGTTCGCCTTAAGTAAAGCTCTTCCAGCAATGCCCAACATTGGTTTTACCATTTGCCACCTAGCCTTTTCTTTTCCCTTGGGAGTCGTGCTCCTGAGGGTCATCATTATTTTACCCCCCCCCCCCCGGGCCAGTGCTCCTCTGAGTGTTGGTCCAACTGAGCGATGTCCGGGGCTACCAGGGGCAACTCTGGGCTGGCCTAACCGACGTCTAGCTCATCTGAGTGTGCCCTGAGAAAGAGATATGTGCAGCTCCTATCGGGATTTGTCGGCACATTCGGGCGGTGTTGTTGGTTTAGTTTTACCCTGTCGAAATGTCTTGTTGTACCGGGATACCGAGTCTGATCGGAATGTCTCGGGAGGAGGTCTATTCCTTCGTTGACCGTGAGAGCTTGTGATGGGCTAAGTTGGGACACCCCTGCAGGGATTTGAACTTTCAAAAGCCGTGCCCGCGGTTATGGGCAGATGGGAATTTGTTAATGTCCGGTTGTAGATAACTTGAACCTTAACTTAATTAAAATGCATCAACCGCGTGGGTTACCGTGATGGTCTCTTTCCGGCGGAGTCCGGGAAGTGAACACGGTGTTGGAGTTATGCTTGACGTAGGTTGTTCTAGGATCACTTCTTGATCATAGTTTCTCGATCGTGCTTTGCCTTCTCTTCTCGCTCTCTTTTGCGTATGTTTAGCCACCATATATGCTAGTCGCTTGCTGCAGCTCCACCTCATACCCTTACCTTACCCATAAGCTTAAATAGTCTTGATCGCGAGGGTGCGAGATTGCTGAGTCCCTGTGGCTCACAGATACTTCCAAAACCAGTTTGCAGGTGCCGATGAGTCCGTGCAGATGACGCAACCAAGCTCAGGAGGAGCTCGATGAAGATCTTGTCCTTTGCGTAGCTTCGTTCTATTTGATCAGTAGTGGAGCCCAGTTGGGGTCGATCGGGGACCTTTGTCGCATTTGGGGTACTTCTGTTGTTTTGGCTCCGTAGGCGGGCCCTGATTGTATTTGGTTGTTGTAACGCTTTATTCATGTATTGTGTGAAGTGGCGATTGTAAGCCAACTATGTATCTTTTTCCCTTATGTATTACATGGGTTGTGTGAAGATTACCTCATTTGCGACATTGCTTTCAATGCGGTTATGCCTCTAAGTCGTGCTTCGACACGTGGGAGATATAGCCGCATCGAGGGCGTTACAGATGGAGATCAAGGTGTCAAGCCGGTGATGATGGTGATCATGATGGTGCTTTGGAGATGGAGATCACAGGCACAAGATGATGATGGCCATATAATATCACTTATATTGATTGCATGTCATGCTTATCTTTTATGCATCTTATTTTGCTTAGATCGACGGTAGCATTATAAGATGATCTCTCACTAAATTTCAAGGTATAAGTGTTCTCCCTGAGTATGCACCGTTGCGAAAGTTCGTCGTGCCGAGACACCACGTGATGATCGGGTGTGATAAGCTCTACGTTCACATAAAACGGGCGCAAGCCAGTTTTGCACACGCAAAATACTCGGGTTAAACTTGACGAGCCTAGCATATGCATATATGGCCTCGGAACACTGTGCTACCTCTTGAGCACTGCGTTGGTTTTCCTCGAAGAGGAAGGGATGATGCAGCAAAGTAGCGTAAGTATTTCCCTCAGTTTTTGAGAACCAAGGTATCAATCCAGTAGGAGGCTACGCGCGAGTCCCTCGTACCTGCACAAAACAAATAATTCCTCGCAACCAACGCGAATAGGGGTTGTCAATCCCTACAGGCCACTTACGAGAGTGAGATATGATAGATATGATAAGATAATATTTTTGGTATTTTTGTGATAAAGATGCAAAGTAAAATAAAGGCAAAGTAAAAAGCAAATGAAATAACTAAGTAGTAGGAGATTAATATGATGAAGATAGACCCGGGGGCCATAGGTTTCACTAGTGGCTTCTCTCGAGAGCATAAGTATTCTATGGTGGGTGAACAAATTACGGTTGAGCAATTGACAGAATTGAGCATAGTTATGAGAATATCTAGGTATGATCATGTATATAGGCATCACGTCCGAGACAAGTAGACCGACTCCTGCCTGCATCTACTACTATTACTCCACTCATCGACCGCTATCCAGCATGCATCTAGAGTATTAAGTTAAAAATAGAGTAATGCCTTAAGCAAGATGACATGATGTAGAGGGATAGACTCATGCAATATGAAGAAAACCCCATCTTGTTATCCTCGATGGCCACAATACAATATGTGCCTTGCTGCCCCTACTGTCACTGGGAAAGGACACCGCAAGATTGAACCCAAAGCCAAGCACTTCTCCCATTGCAAGAAAGCTCAATCTAGTAGGCCAAACCAAACTAATAATTTGAAGAGACTTGCAAAGATAACCAATCATACATAAAAGAACTCCGAGGAGATTCAAATATTGTTCATAGATAAACTTGATCATAAACCCACAATTCATCAGTCACAACAAACACACCGCAAAAAAAAGATTACATCGAATAGTTCTCCACAAGAAAGGGGAGAACATTGTATTGAGATCCAAAAAGAGAGAAGAAGCCATCTAGCTACTAACTATGGACCCGTAGGTATGAGGTAAACTACTCACGCTTCATCGGAGAGGCTATGGTGTTGGTATAGAAGCCCTCCGTGATCGATGCCCCCTCCGGCGGAGCTCCGGAAGAGGCCCCAAGATGGGATCTCATGGATACAGAAAGTTGCGGCGGTGGAATTAGGTTTTTGGCTCCGTATCTGATCGTTTGGGGGTACTAGGTATATATAGGAGGAAGGAGTACGCCAGTGGAGCAACAGGGGGCCCACGAGGGTGAAGGGCGCGCCTGGTGTTGGTGGGTGCGCCCCCCTACCTCGTGGCCTCCTCTTTTGTGCCTTGGCGTAGGGTCCAAGTCTCCCGGGTCTTGTTCGTTGAGAAAATCACGTTCCCGAAGGTTTCATTCCGTTTGGATTCCGTTTGATATTCCTTTTCTTCGAAACCCTAAAACAGGCAAAAAACAACAATTCTGGGCGGGGCCTCCTGTTAATAGGTTAGTCCCAGAAATAATATAAAAGTGGATAATAAAGCCCAATAATGTCCAAAACAGTAGATAATATAGCATGGAGCAATCAAAAATTATAGATACATTGGAGACGTATCAAGCATCCCCAAGCTTAATTCCTGCTTGTCCTCGAGTAGGTAAATGATAAAAACAGAATTTTTGATGCGGAGTGCTACTTGGCATAATTTTAATGTAATTCTTCTTAACTGTGGTATGAATATTCAGATCCGAAATATTCAAGACAAAAGTTTAATATTGGCATAAAAATAATAATACTTCAAGCATACTAACAAAGCAATTATGTCTTCTCAAAATAACATGGCTATAGAAAGTTATCCCTACAAAATCATATAGTCTGGCTATGCTCTATCTTCACCACACAAAATATTTAAATCATGCACAACCCTGATGACAAGCCAAGCAATTGTTTCATACTTTTGACATTCTCTAACTTTTTCAATCTTCACGCAATACATGAGCGTGAGCCATGGATATAGCACTATAGGTGAAATAGAATGGTGGTTGTGGAGAAGACAAAAAGGGAGAAGATAGTCTCACATCAACTAGGCGTATCAACGGGCTATGGAGATGCCCATCAATAGATATCAATGTGAGTGAGTAGGGATTGCCATGCAACGGATGCACTAGAGCTATAAGTATATGAAAGCTCAAAAAGAAACTAAGTGGGTGTGCATCCAACTTGCTTGCTCATGAAGACCTAGGGCATTTTGAGGAAGCCCATCATTGGAATATACAAGCCAAGTTCTATAATGAAAAATTCCCACTAGTATATGACAATGATAACATGAGAGACTCTCTACTATGAATATCATGGTGCTACTTTGAAGCACAGGTGTGGTCAAAGGATAGTAACATTGTCCCTTCTCTCTCTTTCTTTCATTTTTTTTATTTGGGCCTTTTCTCTTTTTTTATGGCCTCTTTTCTTTCTCTTTTTTTTCGTCTGGAGTCTCATCCTGACTTGTGGGGGAATCATAGTCTCCATCATCCTTTCCTCACTGGGACAATGCTCTAATAATGATGATCATCACACTTTTATTTTTCTTACAACTCAACAATTACAACTCGATACTTAGAACAAAATATGACTTATATGAATGCCTCCGGCGGTGTACCGGGATATGCAATGAATCAATGAGTGACACGTATAAAAATTATGAATGGTGGCTTTGCCACAAATACGATGTCAACTACATGATCATGCTAAGCAATATGACAATGATGAAGTGTGTCATAATAAACGGAACGGTGGAAAGTTGCATGGCAATATATCTCGGAATGGCTATGGAAATGCCATAATAGGTAGGTATGGTGGCTGTTTTGAGGAAGGTATATGGTGGGTGTATGATACCCGAAAGGTGCGGTATTAGAGAGGCTAGCAAAGGTGGAAGGGTGAGAGTGCGTATAATCCATGGACTCAACATTAGTCATAAAGAACTCATATACTTATTGCAAAAATCTACAAGTTATCAAAGCAAAGTATTACGCGCATGCTCCTAGGGGGATAGATTGGTATGAAAAGACCATCGCTCGTCCCCGACCGCCACTCATAAGGAAGACAATCAAAAAATAAATCATGCTCAGACTTCATCACATAACGGTTCACCATACGTGCATGCTACGGGAATCACAAACTTTAACACAAGTATTTCTCAAATTCACAACTACTCAACTAGCACAACTTTTAATATCACAATCTTTATATCTCAAAACATTTATCAAGCATCAAACTTCTCATAGTATTCAACACACTCATAAGAAAGTTTTATTATTAATCTTGTATACCAAGCATATTAAGACTTTAAGCAAATTACCATGCTATTTAAGACTCTCAAAATAATCTAAGTGAAGCATGAGAGATCAATAGTTTTCTATAAAACAAATCCACCACCGTGCTCTAAAAGATATAAGTGAAGTACTAGAGCAAAACTATATAACTCAAAAATATAAGCGAAGCACATGAGTATTCTAACAAATTCCAAATCATGTATGGTTCTCTCAAAAGGTCGTGTACAGCAAAGGATGATTGTGGTAAACTAAAATTAACAAGCAAAGACTCAAATCATAAAAGACGCTCCAAGCAAAACACATATCATGTGGTGAATAAAAATATAGCTCCAAGTAAAGTTACCGATAGAAGTAGACGAAAGAGGGGATGCCTTCCGGGGCATCCCCAAGCTTTGGCTTTTAGGTGTCCTTAGATTATCTTGGGGGTGCCATGGGAATCCCCAAGCTTAGGGTCTTGCCACTCCTCATTCCATAGTCCATCGAATCTTTACCCAAAACTTGAAAACTTCACAACACAAAACTTAACAGAAAACTCGTAAGCTCCGTTAGTATAAGAAAGCAAATCACTGTCATAAGGTACTATAATCAACTCATTCTAAATTCATATTGGTGTAATATCTACTGTATTCCAACTTCTCTATGGTTCATACCCTCCGATACTACTCATAGATTCATCAAAATAAGCAAACAACACATAGAAAACAGAATCTATCAAAAACAGAACAGTCTGTAGTAATCTGTATCAAACGTATACTTCTGGAACTCATAAAATTCTCAAATAAATTGTTGGACCAGAGTAATTTGTCTATTAATCACCTGCAAAAATAATTAACTAAATAGCACTCTCCAGTAAAAAATGGCAGCAATTCTCGTGAGCGCTAAAGTTTCTGTTTTTACAGCAAGATTAAAAATACTTTCCCCAAGTCTTCCCAAAGGTTCTACTTGGCACAAACACTAATTAAAAGCATAAACCACATCTAAACAGAGGCTATGTGAATTATTTATTACTAAACAGGAGCAAAAAGCAAGGAACAAAAATAAAGTTGGGTTTCCTCCCAACAAGCGCTATCGTTTAACGCCCCTAGCTAGGCATGATGATTTCAATGATGCTCACATAAAAGGAATTGAAACATAAAGAGAGCATCATGAAGAATGTGACTAGCACATTTAAGTCTAACCCACTTCCTATGCATAGGGATTTTTTGAGCAAACAATTTATGGGAACAATAGTCAACTATCATAGGAAAGCAAAACAAGCATAACTTCAAGATTTTAAGCGCATAGAGAGGAAACTTGATATTATTGCAATTCCTACAAGCATATATTCCTCCCTCATAATAATTTTCAGTAGCATCATGAATGAATTCAAGAATATAACCAGCGCCTAAAGCATTCTTTTTATGATCTACAAGCATAGAAATTTTATTACTCTCCACACAAGCAAAATTCTTCTCATGAATAATAGTGGGAGCAAACTCAACAAAATAACTATCATGTGAGGCATAATCCAATTGAAAACTAAAATCATGATGACAAGTTTCATGGATATCATTATTCTTTATAGCATACAAGTCATCAAAATAATCATCATAGATAGCAACTTTGTTCTCATAATCAATTGGAGCCTCTTCCGGAATAGTGGATTCATCACAAAATAAAGTCATGACCTCTCTAAATCCACTTTCATCAATATAATCATCATAAATAGGAGGCATAATTTCATCATAATAAATCTGCTCATCAAAACTTGGGGGACAAAAAATATCATCCTCATCAAACATAGCTTCCCCAAGCTTGTGGCTTTGCATATCATTAGCATCATGGATATTCAAGGAATTCATACTAACAGCATTGCAATCATGCTCATTGTTCAAATATTCAGTGCCAAACATTTTAATGCATTCTTCTTCTAACACTTTGGCACAATTTTCCTTTCCATCATACTCGCGAAAGATATTAAAAAGATGAAGCGTATGAGGAAAACTTAACTCCATTTTTTGTAATTTTCTTTTATAAACTAAACTAGTGATAAAACAAGAAACTAAAAGACTCGATTGCAAGATCTAAAGATATACCTTCAAGCACTCACCTCCCTGGCAACGGCACCAGAAAAGAGCTTGATGTCTACTACACAACCTTCTTCTTGTAGACGTTGTTGGGCCTCCAAGTGCAGAGGTTTGTAGGACAGTAGCAAATTTCCCTCAAGTGGATGACCTAAGGTTTATCAATCCGTAGGAGGTGTAGGATGAAGATGGTCTCTCTCAAACAACCCTGCAACCACATAACAAAGAGTCTCTTGTGTCCTCAACACACCCAATACAATGGTAAATTGTATAGGTGCACTAGTTCGGCGAAGAGATGGTGATACAAGTGCAATATGGATAGTAGATAAAGGTTTTTGTAATCTGAAAATATAAAAATAGCAAGGTAACTAATGATAAAAGTGAGCATAAACGGTATTGCAATGCGTTGAAACAAGGCCTAGGGTTCATACTTTCACTAGTGCAAGTTCCCTCAACAATAATAACATAATTGGATCATATAACTATCCCTCAAAATGCAACAAAGAGTCACTCAAAAGTCACTAATAGCGGAGAACAAACGAAGAGATTATTGGTAGGGTACGAAACCACCTCAAAGTTATTCTTTCCTATCAATCCGTTGGGCTATTCCTACAAGTGTCGCAAACAGCCCTAGAGTTTGTACTAGAATAACACCTTAAGACACAAATCAACCAAAACCCTAATGTCACCTAGATACTCCAATGTCACCTCAAGTATCTGTGGGTATGATTATACGATATGCATCACACAATCTCAGATTCATCTATTCAACCAACACAAAGAACTTCAAAGAGTGCCCCAAAGATTCTACCGGAGAGTCAAGACGAAAACGTGTGCCAACCCCTATGCATAAGTTCACGAGGTCACGGAACTCGCAAGTTGATCACCAAAACATACATCAAGTGGAACTCATGATATCCCATTGTCACCATAGATAAGCACGTGCAAGCCATACATCAAGTGTTCTCAAATCCTTAAAGACTCAATCCGATAAGATAACTTCAAAGGGAAAACTCAATCCATTACAAGAGAGTAAAGGGGGAGAAACATCATAAGATCCAACTATAATAGCAAAGCTCGTGATACATCAAGATCGTACCACCTCAAGAACACGAGAGAGAGAGAGAGAGATCAAACACATAGCTACTGGTACATACCCTCAGCCCTGAGGGAGAACTACTCCCTCCTCGTCATGGAGAGCACCGGGATGATGAAGATGGCCACCGGAGAAGGATTCCCCCTCCGTCAGGGTGCCGGAATGGGTCTAGATTGGTTTTCGGTGGCTACGGAGGCTTTTGGCAGTGGAACTCCCGATCTATTGTGTTCCCCGATGTTTTTAGGGTATATGGGTATATATGGGAGGAACAAGTACGTCAGTGGATCTCCGAGCTGTCCACGAGGCAGGGGGGAGCGCCACCCACCCTCGTGGGCAGCCCGGGACTCTCCTGGTCCATCTACGATACTCCGTGGGCTTCTTCTGGTCCAAAAATAAGTTTCGTGAAGTTTCAGGTCAACTAGACTCCGCTTGATTTTCCTTTTCTGCGATACTCTAAAACAAGGAAAAAACAGAAACTGGCACTGGGCTCTGGGTTAATAGGTTAGTCCCAAAAATAATATAGAAGTGTATAACAAAGCCCATAAACATCCAAAACAGATAATATAATAACATGGAACAATAAAAAATTATAGATACGTTGGAGACGTATCAACATTATATCTGGATCTTGTTTGATGCAAGACGGTTATTCATTTAAATCTGAGAATAATGGTTGTTCTATTTATATGAGTAATATATTTTATGGTCATGCACCCTTGAAGAGTGGTCTATTTTTGATGAATCTCGATAGTAGTGATACACATATTCATAATATGGAAGCTAAAAGATGCAGAGTTGATAATGATAGTGCAACTTATTTGTGGCACTGCCGTTTAGGTCATATTGGTGTAAAGCACATGAAGAAACTCCATTCTAATGGACTTTTCGAATCACTTAATTATGAATCACTTGGTACTTGCGAACCATGCCTCATGGGCAAGATGACTAAAACGCCATTCTCCGGAACTATGGAGCGAGCAACAGATTTGTTGGAAATCATACAAACTGATGTGTGTGGTCCGATGAATGTTGAGGCTCGCGACGGGTATAGTTATTTTCTCACCTTCACAGATGATTTGAGCAGATATATATGGGTATATCTACTTGATGAAACATAAGTCTGAAACATTTGAAAAGTTCAAAGAATTTCAGAGTGAAGTGGAAAATCATCGTAACAAGAAAATAAAGTTTCTACGATCTGATCATGGAGGAGAATATTTGAGTTACGAGTTTGGTCTTCATTTGAAACAATGCGGAATAGTTTCGCAACTCATGCCATCCAGAACACCACAGCGTAATGGTGTGTCCGAACGTCGTAATCGTACTTTACTAGATATGGTACGATCTACGATGTCTCTTACTGATTTACCGCTATCGTTTTGGTGTTATGCTTTAGAGACGGTTGCATTCACGTTAAATAGGGCACCATCTAAATCCATTGAGATGACGCCTTATGAACTATGGTTTGGCAAGAAACCAAAGTTGTCGTTTCTTAAATTTTGGGGCTGCGATGCTTATGTGAAAAAGCTTCAACCTGATAAGCTCGAACCCAAATCAGAGAAATGTGTCTTCATAGGATACCCAAGGGAGACTGTTGGGTACACCTTCTATCATAGATCCGAAGGCAAGACATTCATTGCTAAGAATGGATCCTTTCTAGAGAAGGAGTTTCTCTCGAAAGAAGTGAGTGGGAGGAAAGTAGAACTTGATGAGGTAACTGTACCTGCTCCCTTATTGGAAAGTAGTTCATCACAGAAATCTGTTCCTGTGACTCCTACACCAATTAGTGAGGAAGCTAATGATGAAGATCATGTAACATCAGATCAAGTTACTACCGAACCTCGTAGGTCAACTAGAGTAAGATCCGCACCAGAGTGGTACTATGATCCTGTTCTGGAGGTCATGTTAGTTGACCATGACGAACCTACGAACTATGAGGAAGCGATGATGAGCCCAGATTCCGCAAAATGGCTTGAGGCAATGAAATCTGAGATGGGATCCATGTATGAGAACAAAGTGTGGACTTTGGTTGACTTGCCCGATGATCGGCAAGCGATCGAGAATAAATGGATCTTCAAGAAGAAGACTGACGTTCACGGTAATGTTATTGTCGACAAAAATCGACTTGTTGCGAAAGGTTTTCGACAAGTTCAAGGAGTTGACTACGATGAGACTTTCACACCCGTAGCGATGCTTAAGTCTGTCCGAATCATGTTAGCAATTGCCGCATTTTATGATTATGAAATTTGGCAAATGGATGTAAAGACTGCATTCCTGAATGGATTTCTGGAAGAAGAGTTGTATATGATGCAACTTGAAGGTTTTATCGATCCAAAGGGTGCTAACAAAGTGTGCAAGCTCCAGCGATCCATCTATGGACTGGTGCAAGCATCTCGGAGTTGGAATAAACGTTTTGATAGTATGATCAAAGCATATGGTTTTATACAGACTTTTGGAGAAGCCTGTATTTACAAGAA
Organism: Triticum urartu; assembly: GCF_003073215.2. NCBI lineage: Eukaryota > Viridiplantae > Streptophyta > Magnoliopsida > Poales > Poaceae > Triticum > Triticum urartu. The sequence continues at coordinate 520,153,929 of NC_053026.1, forward strand.
AGTGAGTGGGAGCTCTATAGCATTTCTAAAATTATATGTGGATGACATATTGCTGATTGGAAATGATATAGAATTTCTGGATAGCATAAAAGGATACTTGAATAAGAGTTTTTCAATGAAAGACCTCGGTGAAGCTGCTTATATATTGGGCATCAAGATCTATAGAGATAGATCAAGACGCTTAATTGGACTTTCACAAAGCACATACCTTGATAAAGTTTTGAAGAAGTTCAAAATGGATCAAGCAAAGAAAGGTTTCTTGCCTATGTTACAAGGTGTGAAATTGAGTCAGACTCATTGCCCGACCACTGCAGAAGATAGAGAGAAAATGAAAGATGTTCCCTATGCTTCAGCCATAGGCTCTATCATGTATGCACTGTTGTGTACCACACCTGATGTGTGCCTTGCTATTAGTTTAGCAGGGAGGTACCAAAGTAATCAAGGAGTGGATCACTGGACAGTGGTCAAGAACATCCTGAAATACCTTTAAAGGACTAAGGATATGTTTCTCGTTTATGGAGGTTACAAAGAGCTCGTCGTAAATGGTTACGTCGATGCAAGCTTTGACACTGATCCGGATGACTCTAAGTCACAAACCGGATACGTGTTTTTATTGAACGGTGGAGCCTTCAGTTGGTGCAGTTCTAAGCAAAACGTCGTGGCGGGATCTACGTGTGAATCAGAGTACATAGCTGCTTCGGAAGAAGCAAATGAAGGAGTCTGGATGAAGGAGTTCGTATTTGATCTAGGTGTCATACCTAGTGCATCAGGTCCAATGAAAGTCTTTTGTGACAATACTGGTGCAATTGCCTTGGCAAAGGAATCCAGATTTCACAAAAGAACCAAGCACATCAAGAGACGCTTCAATTACATCCGCGATCAAGTCAAGGAAGGAGACATAGAGATTTGCCAGATACATACGGATCTGAATGTTGCAGACCCTTGACTAAGCCTCTCTCACGAGCAAAACATGATCAGCACCAAGACTCCATGGGTGTTAGAATCATTACTGTGTAATCTAGATTATTGACTCTAGTGCAAGTGGGAGACTGAAGGAAATATGCCCTAGAGACAATAATAAAGTTGTTATTTATATTTCCTTATATCATGATAAATGTTTATTATTCATGCTCAGAATTGTATTAACCAAAAACTTAACACATGTGTGAATACATAGACAAACAGAGTGTCACTAGTTTTCCTCTACTTGACTAGCTCGTTGAATCAATTATGGTTATGTTTCCTAACCATAGACATGAGTTGTCATTTGATTAACGGGATCACATTATTATAGACTGATGTGATTGACTTGACCCATCTGTTAGCTTAGCATGATGATCGTTTAGTTTGTTTCTATTGCTTTCTTCATGACTTATACATGTTCCTATGACTATGAGATTATGCAACTCCCGAGTACCGGAGGAACACTTTGTGTGCTACCAAACGTCACAACGTAACTGGGTGATTATAAAGGTGCTCTACAATTGTCTCCGATGGTGCTTGTTGAGTTGGCATAGATCGAGATTAGGATTTGTCACTTCGATTGTCAGAGAGGTATCTCTGGGCCCTCTCGGTAATGCACATCACTATAAGCCTTGCAAGCATTGTGACTAATGAGTTAGTTGTGGGATGATGCATTACGGAACGAGTAAAGAGACTTGCCGGTAACGAGATTTAACTAGGTATAAGGATACCGATGATCGAATCTCGGGCAAGTAACATACCGATGACAAAGGGAACAATGTATGTTGTTATGCGGTTTGACCGATAAAGATCTTTGTAGAATATGTAGGAGCCAATATGAGCATCCTGGTTCCGCTATTAGTTATTGACCGGAGACGAGTCTCGGTCATGTCTACATAGTTCTCAAACCCGTAGGGTCCGCACGCTTAACGTTCGGTGACGACCGGTATTATGAGTTTATGTGTTTTGATGTACCGAAGGTAGTTCGGAGTCCCGGATATGATCATGGACATGACGAGGAGTCTCGAAATGGTCGAGACATAAAGATCGATATATTGGAGGACTATGTTTGGACTTCGGAAGGGTTCTGGGAAAGTTTGGACAAATACCAGAGTACCGAGGGTTACCGAAACCCCCCGGGGAGTGTAATGGGCCTATTGGGACTTAGTGGAGAAGAGGAAGGGTGGCCAGGGCAGGCCGTGCGCCCCCTCTCCCTCTAGTCCGAATTGGACAAGGAGGGGGCGGCGCCCCCCTTTCCTCCCCCTCTCTCCTCCTTCCCTCTCTCCTACTCCTACTCTTGGAAGGGTTGGAGTCCTACTCCCGGTGGGAGTAGGACTCCCCTTGGGGCGCGCCTAGGAGGGCCGGCCTCTCCCCCTCCTCCACTCCTTTATATACGGGGGAGGGGGGCACCCCATAGACACACAAGTTGATTGTTCCAAGCTGTTGGGGATATTACCACCGGGCATAAACTGGCTAGGAGAGGCCGGATTATCCCATGATGGTTGTTTTATTCAAAGGCCCATGAAGACAAGGATGGTGGCGCTTCAGGAAGACCCAAGGCCCAAAGGAGGGTTAAGGCCTGTAGACATAAACCGGCATGAATATGTAACTTGTATTATAAGTTAGAAGGAATAGAGACCGAGCTGGACAGGTTTATGATCCGACCTCGGGACTCTGTAAACCGGCGGGCGTCAACCTATGTATATAAAGGGACGGCCCGGCGGCGGTATAGAGGACAACAACAAAAACTCGAGAGCCAGGCAAAGTGGATTCGCTCCCTGGTTATCAAAACCCCAGCAATTCCATCACAACTAGACGTAGGCTTTTACCTTCATCGTAAGGGGCCGAACTAGTATAAAACTCTCGTGTCCCCTGTTTGGTTTAACCCCTTTAAGCTAACCCGTAGCGATGGCTCCACGACTAAGTACTTTCATGAGGACATCTATCGTGACAAAACCACGACAGTTGGCGCCTATCGTGGGGCTATCGCATGATGGTTTCGAGTTCTTGAAGGGCAGCTTCGAAGGACTCAAGGGATACGCTGTGGGCTGGATGACTAAGAGTTGTCGCAGCAAGCTCTACATCGACGATGCAGGATGGGGTCCCGAGGCCGGTTCAATTGAATACGGATACCGGGTCCCCTTTGGCGGAATTCACGTCTTCATCGGCAAGATCGGCGAACCGGGCCCTGAGCCGGACACCTGCACCGACATCATCGAGACGGCTTAGTGTGCAAGCCCTGCCCAGGTTTAGCCTGCAACAAGGCATGTCTTCGTGGGTGTCATCCACGGAGCGGAATACGAGGATGGACCGGCATTTGATGGAGAAACCGTTGTCTGTTCCGACGACAAGTCTTCAACTGGAGAGACCGAGTCCCTGTACCAACTACAGGATGGCCGAATTAGTGGAGGCTCCGATGGAAACAATATTCTGGACCCCCTCGATCTGCCAAGCCGGGTCGTGGTCTTCCTGGCCGGTACACAACCAGTGCAACACTCTTCTACCGCTGCAGCAATGATCTCCTGTTCAGCAATGGCAACGCCCGCGGGAGCAGGGGGTTCTGCACCGCCTCTGGCTCAGGTTTTGTCTGATCTGTTCGGCACTTTAGCAACGTTGCTAGCAGCGGAGGTGGACGCGGCAAACCGGGATCAGCACAACGCATAGATTGCGAAGGTGAAGGATCAGATAACTCAGGCTAAAGCGGACCTGGCAGTAGAGAACGCCAGGATGGCTACAGAACGGGCCGAGTTAGAAGCTCAGGTCTACCGGCTTAGGCTGGATCAGAGTGCCTCAGATGATGTCATGAGGAGGAGATACCGGTCGCACCTCCCGCCGGGTTATTAGCCAAGAAATCTCTTCAACACGCCAGGAGCAGGAACCAGTAACTAGCCAGTGATAAACCGGACGGAGGCACCAGTAACAGGAGCACCGGTTCAGCCACGCACGATGGACCCGCCTCGTCAGAAAAACATTTTGTCACAGCACGTTCCGACGCCCCGGGGGCATTACTCCAACCCGTTGGATAACATAGTAGCCGCCACTTCACGACTGGTAGCTCTCCCAATCGATGGCAAGTCATCGGTGGCAATTGAGACACGACGGGCCAGAGAGCTCCTTCAGACAGCTTTAACCCAGCAGCAGGCTTATTCACATAGTCGCGAGAGTATTCACTCCACCCCCCGTCCGAGTCGGAGCTACAGCAGGCACATTGATGAACCGGCCGTGTCAAGCAGTGCACGTCATCGTAACTCGCCGCGAGGGCATAACCCGGCGGGTGATGGTGCTAATGCGCACGATGTGGTGGATCATGGTCGTGCACGTCGAGAAGCAGAGTTAGCAGCACAGCACGCGGCTCGTCCGCTTACTCCGGTTCGTCCTACCGCTTCAGTGGAGCCAGGTGTGGTCTTCAGTTCTTTAGGGGTCGCTTGCAGGTCGCTTGCTTGGCCATGGGCTTGGTGGCCATGGGCTTGGTGGCCTCCAGTAAAGGCGCCCACAAACTCATGGCACAAATCCGACCAGGAGGAAATAGAGCCTCCCTTTTGGGGAATGACGTGCAGGTCGCTTGCTTGGCCATGGGCTTGGTGGCCTCCAGTAATGGCGCCCACAAACTCATGGCACAAATCCGACCAGGAGGAAATAGAGTCTACCTGCAAGTGCATCAACCATGACATGGCGTTGGGTTTAAGAGCCAACGGAAAGTAATTCGCAAGCACCTTATCGTCGCGGGCTCCGGCAGCTTGCATCGCAATGGTGTAGATGCTGAGGAACTCGGACGGGTGGGTCTTGCCGCTGTACTTTTTGCCCATGTCAGGTTTGAAGGTGCGGTGAGTGGGCCACTAGAACTGCCGCAGCTCACGGGTAAAAGCCGGACAGCCTACCTCGTAAGGTAGGCCTCCAGGGCTCTCCGATGCCGGGTGGTTCACAGCAGGCCCTGCTCGCCTGTCTGACTGGTGGCGCGCTCCGCGCCGGCGCTCGATAGTGGTTCGAGCGTCTTCATGTTCTCGTTCCCGAAGGACTTGGCGCTGGTCACAGTGGGTCCGCGGGTCGGATGACGCTATGGAGATTTCGTCGCCCGCAACGTCGCGACGGGCTGGCGTCCGCGATACCGGGCGAGGAGGAGGCGAGTGCACCGTGGTCGCGGCGCCGCCAACTTTCCTGCCACTGGTGCGTGGGACTCCGTCGGAGCATCGACCTGGGGGCTCCACTGGACTCAGTTCGTCTTTGTTGGCCACCGCAACAAGGCTTCGGATAGTGGCTCTCCATTCGTCGAGTTTCCCCGTAGTGGGAGGAAAATCGAGGAGCAACTACGCGCGCGCCAGGGCTTCTGCTGGCGTTGGTGGCAGAGAAACCTCCACGGATCGCGACGCGCTTCGACTTCTGACCATGTCAGAAGGAGCTCTATCACGACCACGCGGTCGCATGCCATCTTCACCAGTGCCTCGGCGAGCGGGCAGGTCTTCTACCTCCCGGGAGTGGCGCTCGGGGCTCTTCCCGCGGTGACGCCCGGGGTCTTCGGCATGATTGCGCCCTTCGTCGCGCGTCGCTTGAGAGGAGCGTGCCATCGGCGCCAGCGTGGGAGTCTTGAAGGCCCTCGCATCGCCTTCGGGCAGGGCGGTAGTGATCTTGGAAGGCCCCGCGCCACCCGTGGAGGGCCTAGCTCCGTCTTTGGATTTGGCGGCGTGCGGCCCGTTACCAGGCGCACGAACATCGCCGCCTCCCAAACTTCGGCTGCTGGGACGGTGTTGGTGCTCGCGAACGGCGCCCCGGGTCCTTTCTGCGACCGGTCCGCTGCTTGCCCGCGTCGGGACAGGATGTCCGGCTTCCGATGGGCCAACCGCCACTGTCGTCTTCTTCTTGGGCGCCATGACAATGAAGAAGCGTTGAACTAACTGCTAAAGCCGATTCTCACAACTGCGCCCCCTACCTGGCGCGCCAAAGATGTCGGTGGGAACGACACCTATGGGATCACAAGAATACCTACTACAGTTGCGGGGCGCGGGGTCGTGAGAAGAGCGGATCAAACAGATAACACACGGTTCTTTATCCAGGTTCGGGCCCGGGATGGATGCGTAAAACCCTACTCCTGCTTTGGTGGATTGTATATCTGTGTTCTTGAGCTAGCTATGGGGCGTGAGGAGCTCCAAAAAGCCGAATCCTCCTCCTGGTCGCCTCGGGCCTCCTTTTATAGGAAAGGGGTTGCCACAGTGGCACACAGGAGGTGGAAAGGGTACAGTGATGTGAGGTTATCCCTCGCATTACATGACAAGGCGCATTTAATGCGTCTTGCCCAGGTGTCCTTGCTTTATCGGGGACGGGGGAGAGCCCTGTCTCGTCCGTCGCCGCTCCCTCTCGTGTCGACACGCGCCCTGGCCAGCGGCGCCCGCGGTGCCATGTAGGCAGGCAGGCAGCTGAGGTGGCGCAGTGGTGGGTCTCCACGAAGATCCGCATGCCGCCACGCAGGTGCCTGCCCAGCTGGTTGGGTCGGCAGCTGCATGCGAACGGCGGTGGAGGTTTGACTGGCGTGGGCCTGATGGTGGCCCTACGGGTGTTCTTGGCAAGGGCCTTGCCGGGGCCCCGGCAAGGGTCTTGCCGTGGCGCCTGCTGTCATCCCCGGCAAGGCTCTTGCCGGGGGCCTTGTGGTCCTCCTTGGCTGGGATCCCGCCAAGGATCATCATCTTCTAAAGGGTGTATCTGATCTTGAATGTCTTCACAAAGATCTGCATGCCACCACGGGGATGTCTCCCGAATCCTTGCCCCATGGGGGCAGTGGACTCAAGGGTGACTCACTCCGTAGGTGTGGGGCGAGCTGCCACGGCAAGGGTCTTGCCGGGTTTGCTAAAACCGCCTCCCGGCAAGGATCTTGCCGGGGGGTCCGCTTCGTCCCCTTTGCTCTTTGTGGTCTTGGTCTTGGCGTCGTTCTGCTTCTCCTGAGCTTCGGCCTTACCTTGGCTCACCTCCCTTGCCTTGCTCAGTGTGGTGGTGCCCGTGGCTCAGACTGCCCGTGCACAGTTATAGGGGTACAAAAAGTGTACCCCTCTTTTTGTACACCGACAGGCGGTGTATGATACCGGCGAAAAGTGTGCGGTATTAGAGAGGCTAGCAATGGTGGAGGGAAGGAAAGTGCGTATAATCCATGGACTCAACATTAGTCATAAAGAACTCATATACTTATTGCAAAAATCTAGAAGTTATCAAAGCAAATTATTACGCGCAAGCTCCTAGGGGGATAGATTGGTAGGAAAAGACCATCGCTCGTCCCCGACCGCCACTCATAAGGAAGACAATCAATAAATAAATCATGCTCCGACTTCATCACATAACGTTTCACCATATGTGCATGCTATGGGAATCACAAACTTTAAACAAGCATTTCTCAAATTCACAACTACTCAACTAGCATGACTCTAATATCACCATCCTCATATCTCAAAACAATTATCAAGCATCAATTTTTTTCTTAGTATTCAACGCACTCAAAAGAAAGTTTTACAAATCTTGAATACCAAGCATATTTATTATTAAGCAAATTACCATGCTATTAAGACTCTCAAAATAATCTAAGTGAAGCATGAGAGATCGAAAGTTTCTACAAAACAAATCCACCACCATGCTCTAAAAGATATAAGTGAAGCACTAGAGCAAAATTATATAACTCAAAAGATATAAGTGAAGCACATAGTGTATTCTATCAAATTCCAAATTATGTATGGCTCTCTCAAAAGGTGTGTACATCAAGGATGATTGTGGTAGACTAACAAGCAAAGACACAAATCATAAAAGACGCTCCAAGCAAAACACATATCATGTGGTGAATAAAAATATAGCTCCAAGTAAAGTTACTGATAGAAGTAGACGAAAGAGGGGATGCCTTCCGGGGCATCCCCAAGCTTTGGCTTTTAGGTGTCCTTAGATTATCTTGGGGGTGCCATGGGCATCCCCAAGCTTAGGCTCTTGCCACTCCTTGTTCCATAATCCATCAAATCTTTACCCAAAACTTGAAAACTTCACAACACAAAACTTAAAGTAGAAAATCTCGTGAGCTCCGTTAGCGAAAGAAAACAAAAGACCACTTCAAGGTACTGTAATGAACTCATTATTTATTTATATGGGTGTTATACCTACTGTATTCCAACTTCTCTATGGTTTATAAACTATTTTACTTGCCATAGATTCATCAAAATAAACAAACAACACACGAAAAACAGAATCTGTCAAAAACAGAACAGTCTGCAGTAATCTGTAGCTAGCGCAAGATCTGAACCCCAAAAATTCTAAAATAAATTTATGGACGTGAGGAATTTATCTATTAATCATATTCAAAAATAATTAACTAAATATCACTTTCCAAATAAAAATGACAGCAGTTCTCGTGAGCGCTAAAGTTTCTGTTTTTTACAGCAAGTTCAACAAGACTTTCCCCAAGTCTTCCCAACTGTTCTACTTGGCACAAACACTAATTAAACACAAAAAAACACAACCAAAACAGAGGCTAAATAATTTATTTATTACTAAGCAGGAGCAAAAATCAAGGAATAAAAATAAAATTGGGTTGCCTCCCAACAAGCGCTATTGTTTAACGCCCCTAGCTACGCATAACAAGCAAGAATAGATCTAGGTATTGCCATAATAGTAAGATAGATTATTAAAACTCATTTCATATTCTCTACGTTCAGCAGCAAGTTTTCTTTGAGGCAAGCAAAAGTAATCAAAAGGGATGAATTTAACGGGACAAAAGTCCCCAAGATCAACCTTGGGAGGTATAGGTTCCTCCTTTGGTCCTTCATAATGCACAACCAATTCATCATTATAAGCATTCTTTTGACAGAACTTTGTGAGCCTATATTCAAGAGAATATCCTAGTTCATTATTTAGAATATCCAAATCATCATTAATTTTAGACATTCTATCAACTAAAACATTGATAGGAACCCTTTTTCTAAGATTTTCATTGAAAGCAACATAGTCTAGAGATTGAAAACGCATTATTTCTTCTTGATCAAACAGGATAGCCTCTATGGATGGGCGGCAAGCTTCCACCCTATAATGCGCAAAGATTTCTTTGGCTTCTTTTATTATGAATCTAAACTCATGAGCCAAAAAGATAGTAGCGGCACGCTTAACAGAAGAATGCTCAATATTAGAAAATTCCAGAAAAATCCTTTGTATGGAAGGATGTATGTGCATGAATTGTCTTTCAAGTTCAACTTCAAGCATGGCAATAGCGTCCTCAAGACTACTAGTTCTATGAAGGATAGAACTTCCCATAGAAGGTAAAGCACCGGCACAAGTAAAGAAATCTTGAATAACTTCTTTTCCAATAATATTACCACTACCAACACGGAATTTTTTTGTATGAAGGATGGTAGGTTCTTTAGGAGGAGCATCAGAATTTTTCATGATATTATTGTCCATATCGACAATAACTTCCCCAATTTAAGACATAGAGGCAGAAGGTAAAGGACTTGACATAACGACAAGCTAGCAAACCGACACACGAGCAAACAAAAGGCAAACGGGCGAAAGAGGCAAATAGAGAGGGAGGATAGAGAGAGAGGGCGAATAAAACGGCAAGGGTGAAGTGGGGGAGATGAAAACGTGAGGCAAATGGCAAATAATGTAATGAGGGAGATAGGGATTGTGATGGGTACTTGGTATGTTGACTTTTGCGCAGACTCCCCGGCAACGGCGCCAGAAATTCTTCTTGCTGCTACCTCTTGAGCACTGCGTTGGATTTCCCCGAAGATGAGAGGATGATGCATCAAAGTAGCGTAAGTATTTCCCTCGGTTTTTGAGAACCAAGGTATCAATCCAGTAGGAGGCTACGCACGAGTCCCTCGTACCTACACAAAAACAATAGCTCACCGCAACCAACGCGCTTAGGGGTTGTCAATCCCTTCACGGTCACTTACGAAAGTGAGATCTGATAGAGATGATAAATAATATTTTTGGTATTTTTGGTATAGAGATGCAAAGTAAAAAGTAAAATCAAAGTAAAAGAAAAGCAATAATAAAGTGATGGAGATTGATATGATGAGAAAGATATCCGGGGGCCATAGGTTTTGCTAGTGGCTTCTCTCAAGAGCATAAGTATTCTACGGTGGGTGAACAAATTACTGTTAAGCAATTGACAGAATTGAGCATAGTTATCAGAATATCTAGGTATGATCATGTATATAGGCATCACGCCCGAGACAAGTAGACCGACTCCTGCCTGCATCTACTACTATTACTCCACTCATCGACCGCTATCCAGCATGCATCTAGAGTATTAAGTTAAAAATAGAGTAACGCCTTAAGCAAGATGACATGATGTAGCGGGATAGTTTCATGCAATATGATAAAAACCCCATCTTGTTATCCTCGATGGCAACGATACAATACGTGCCTTGCTGCCCCTTCTGTCACTGGGAAAGGACACCGCAAGATCGAACCCAAAGCTAAGCACTTCTCCCATGACAAGAACAACCAATCTAGTAGGCCAAACCAAACTGATAATTTGAAGAGACTTGTAAAGATAACCAATCATACATAAAATAATTCAGAGAAGACTCAAATATTATTCATAGATAGACTTGATCATAAACCCACAATTCATCGGTCTCAACAAACACACCGCAAAAAGAAGATTACATCGAATAGATCTCCACGAGAGAGGGGGAGAACATTGTATTGAGATCCAAAAAGAGAGAAGAAGCCATCTAGCTACTAACTATGGACCCATAGGTCTGAAGTAAACTATTCACACTTCATCGGAAGGACTTGGATGATGATGTAGAAGCCCTCTGTGATCGATGCCCCCTCCGACGGAGCTCCGGAACAGGCCCCAAGATGGGATCTCGTGGATACAGAAAGTTGCGGCAGTTGAATTAGGTTTTTGGCTCCGTATCTGATCATTTGGGGGTACGTGGATATATATAGGAGGAAGAAGTCCGTCGGTGGAGCAAGAAGGGGCCCACGAGGTAGGGGGCGCGCCCTAGAGGACAACAACAAAAACTCGAGAGCCAAGCAAAGCGGATTCGCTCCCTGGTTATCGAAACCCCAGCAATTCCATCACAACTAGACGTAGGCTTTTACCTTCATCGTAAGGGGCCGAACTAGTATAAAACTCTCGTGTCCCTTGTTCGGTTTAACCCCTTTAAGCTAACCCGTAGCGATGGCTCCACGACTAAGTACTTTCACGAGGACATCTATCGTGACAAAACCATGACAATTGGTGCCTACCATGCGGCTATCGCATGATGGTTTCGAGTTCTTGAAGGGCAGCTTCGAAGGACTCAAGGGATACGCTGTGGGCCGGATGACTAAGAGTCGTCGCGGCAAGCTCTACATCAACGACGCAGGATGGGGTCCCGAGGCCGGTTCAATTGAATACGGATACCGGGTCCCCTTTGGCGGAATTCACGTCTTCATCGGCAAGATCGGCGAACCGGGCCCTGAGCCGGACACCTACACCGACATCATCGAGACGGCTTAGCGTGCAAGCCCTGCCCAGGTTCAGCCCGCAACAAGGCATGTCTTCGTGGGTGTCATCCATGGAGCGGAATACGAGGATGGACCGGCATTTGATGGAGAAACCGTTGTCTGTTCCGACGACGAGTCTTCAACCGGAGAGACCGAGTCCCTGTACCAACTGCAGGATGGCCGAATTAGTGGAGGCTCCGATGGAAACAATATTCTGGACCCCCTCGATCTGCCAAGCCGGGTCGTGGTCTTCCTGGCCGGTACACAACCAGTGCAACACTCTTCTACCGCTGCAGCAATGATCTCCTGTTCAGCAACGGCAACACCCGCGCGAGCAGGGGGTTCTGCACCGCCTCTGGCTCAGGTTTTGTCTGATCTGTTCGACACTTTGGCAACGTTGCTAGCAGCGGAGGTGGACGCGGCAAACCGGGATCAGCACAACGCGTAGATTGCGAAGGTGAAGGATCAGATAACTCAGGCTAAAGCGGACCTGGCAGTAGAGAACGCCAGGATGGCTACAGAACGGGCCGAGTTAGAAGCTCAGGCCTACCGGCTTAGGCTGGATCAGAGTGCCTCAGATGATGTCATGAGGAGGAGATACCGGTCGCACCTCCCGCTGGGTTATGAGCCAAGAAATCTCTTCAACACGCCAGGAGCAGGAACCAGTAACCAGCCAGTGATAAACCGGACGGAGGCACCGGTAACAGGAGCACCGGTTCAGCCACGCACGATGGACCCGCCTCGTCAGAAAAACATTTTGTCACAGCACGTTCCGACGCCCCGGGGGCATTACTCCAACCCGTTGGATAACATAGTAGCTGCCACTTCACGATTGGTAGCTCTCCCAATCGATGGCAAGTCACCGGTGGCGATTGAGACACGACGGGCCAGAGAGCTCCTTCAGACAGCTTTAACCCAGCAGCAGGCTTATTCACATAGTCGGGAGAGTATTCACTCCACCCCCCGTCTGAGTCGGAGCTACAGCAGGCACATTGATGAACCGGCCGTGTCAAGCAGTGCACGTCATCGTAACTCGCCGCGAGGGCATAACCCGGCGGGTGATGGTGCTAATGCGCACGATGTGGTGGATCATGGTCGTGCACATCGGGAAGCAGAGTTAGCAGCACAGCATGCGGCTCGTCCGCTTACTCCGGTTCGTCCTACCGCTTCAGTGGAGCCAGGTGTGGTCTTCAGTTCTTTAGGGGTGCCGTGTCTCACCCCCGCTTTGTGTAACGTGCGACTACCCAAGGATTTTAAAGGCCCTCGTAAGCTGCCCAATTACATTGCCGATTTACCCCCTGAGTCATGGGTTGAGAGTTATGAGATGGCGATGGAGATGCTGGGTGTGAATGAAGCGGTGTGTGCTAAGTACTTCACCATGATGTTGGAGGGGACAACTCATACTTGGTTAAAGAGCTTACCGGCTAACTCCGTCGGGTCATGGGCCGAGTTAAAAAACCGGTTTATCCATAATTTTAAGGATATGTGTAAGCAGCCTGTGTCGATTGTGGACCTGGCCACTTGTGTTCAAGAGGATGGGGAGTCTACAGCCCATTGGGTGAAGCGAGTCTCAGCTATTCTACATTCGTTAGACCGCATCAACGCGGATACAGCAGTTCTGACGTTGGAAGGCAATTGCCGGTTCATGCCATTAAAACTGAAGTTAGGAAGGCTCAAACGTCACTACAATGACATGTCAACCCTTATGGCTACTTTGGTGAAATATGCCAATTCAGATAGTACCAAAGACCCTGAGTCTGAGGATGACAAACTGGGGAAGGGGAATGCTACCTCTTGAGCACTGCGTTGGATTTCCCCGAAGAGGAGAGGATGATGCAGCAAAGTAGCGTAAGTATTTCCCTCAGTTTTTGAGAACCAAGGTATCAATCCAGTAGGAGGCTACGCACGAGTCCCTCGTACCTACACAAAACAATAGCTCAACGCAACCAATGCGCTTAGGGGTTGTCAATCCCTTCACGGTCACTTACGAAAGTGAGATCTGATAGAGATGATAAATAATATTTTTGGTATTTTTGGTATAGAGATGCAAAGTAAAAAAGTAAAAGCAAAGCAATAATAAAGTGATGGAGATTGATATGATGATAAAGAGACCCGGGGGCCATAGGTTTCACTAGTGGCTTCTCTCAAGAGCATAAGTATTCTACGGTGGGTGAACAAATTACTGTTGAGCAATTGACAGAATTGAGCATAGTTATGAGAATATATAAGTATGATCATGTATATAGGCATCACGTCCGAGACAAGTAGACCGACTCCTGCTTGCATCTACTACTATTACTCCACTCATCGACCGCTATCCAGCATGCATGTAGAGTATTAAGTTAAAAACAGAGTAACGCCTTAAGCAAGATGACATGATGTAGCAGGATAGTTTCATGCAATATGATAAAAAAACCATCTTGTTATCCCCGATGGCAACGATACAATACGTGCCTTGCTGCCCCTTCTGTCACTGGGAAAGGACACCGCAAGATCGAACCCAATGCTAAGCACTTCTCCCATGGCAAGAACAACCAATCTAGTAGGCCAAACCAAACTGATAATTCGAAGAGACTTGTAAAGATAACCAATCATACATAAAAGAATTCAGAGAAGACTCAAATATTATTCATAGATAGACTTGATCATAAACCCACAATTCATCGGTCTCAACAAACACACCGCAAAAAGAAGATTACATCAAATAGATCTCCACGAGAGAGGGGGAGAACATTGTATTGAGATCCAAAAAGAGAGAAGAAGCCATCTAGCTACTAACTATGGACCCGTAGGTCTGAAGTAAACTACTCACACGTCATCGGAAGGGCTTGAATGATTATGTAGAAGCCCTCCATGATCGATGCCCCCTCCGACGGAGCTCCGGAATAGGCCCCAAGATGGGATCTCGTGGATACAGAAAGTTGCGGCGGTGGAATTAGGTTTTTGGCTCCGTATCTGATCGTTTGGGGGTACGTGGATATATATAGGAGGAAGAAGTACGTTGGTGGAGCTACAGGGGGGCCACGAGGCAGGGGGCGTGCCCTCGACCCTCGTGACCGCCTCGTGGCTTTCTTGATGGAGGGTCCAAGTCTCCTAGATCTTATCTGATGAGAAAATCACGTTTCCGAAGGTTTCATTCCGTTTGGACTCCGTTTGATATTCCTTTTCTTTGAAACCCTAAAACAGGCAAAAAACAGCAATTCTGGGATGGGCCTCCGGATAGTAGGTTAGTCCCGAAAATAATATAAAAATGAATAATAAAGACCAATAATGTCCAAAACGGTAGATAATATAGCATGGAGCAATCAAAAATTATAGGTACGTTGGAGACGTATTAGGGAAAAAGAACGGCAGTGCCAAGGGACAACGATAGGTCATGGGAACAATGGTAAGCGCAAGGCTGACAATAGCTTGGATTTTTTTGGCTAACACCAATGCCCAGGATAACGGTCAGCGTTGCAAGAGTAAACCGCCCCAGCGGGGTGGAGGATCAGGTCCCAATCTTGAACGCCTACTAAATCAGCCTTGCCCAAAACACAGATCAAAGGAGAGGCTAGCTTCGCATCTTTGGAAGGATTGCTTCATTATGCGGGAGTTCAAAAATTCCAATCTATTTCAATACGACAATGGCCTGCCCGATGGTTCAGGAGGTGGATTTCATGGGCCAGGTTATGGAGGTCATAGCTCCGGTTCAGGGTTCCAAGGCAATCAAACCGGACATGGTAATCAAGGAAATCAGGGTAATCAGGGAGGTTATAACCATCAAGGGAATCAGCAGCAACAACAATCGGGTTATCAGAGTAATCCGAAGAAGTTGAATAGTGGGCAGTATCATGTCTTCACCACTAGCTTGTGTAAACGCGATCAGAAGCTTCATAAAAGGGCCGTGAACTCTGTTGAACCGGCGGTGCCTCAGTATCTACGCTGGTCTGAGCAACCCATTTTATGGAGTCGAGAGGATCACCCACCCCGGGTTGATAATCCGGGTCATCTGGCCTTAGTGGTGGCACCTCAAGTTGGGGGGTATAAGTTCACCAAGGTGCTTATGGATGGGGGAAGCAGTATCAATATCCTTTACTATGATACCTTCCGTCGTATGGGACTGACAGATAAGAGTCTTAAACCGTCGAACACCGTCTTTCAAGGTGTGGTGCCTGGTAAATCGGTGTATCCAGTGGGCAAGATAGCCCTTGAGGTGGCTTTTGGAGATGATCTTGATTCAAGGTCAGAAACGTTGACTTTTGAGGTGGTGAAAATCAAAAGTCGGTATCATGCCCTGTTCGGACGACCGGCTTATTCCAAGTTCATGACGAGGCCGTGTTATGTTTATCTACAGCTTAAGATGCCGGGTCATAAGGGGACCATCACAGTACATGGGAGCAGGAAGATTGCTTTGGAATGTGAAGAGGGTGATGCGGCTTATGCTGAGTCGGTTTGTGCCACAAAGGAGCTGAAGTTTTATAAGGACAATGTTAATCCGGCAGCCATGACTTCTTTGAAAAAACCAACTACGGAGCATGATTCGGCGTTGAAGTTTAAATCGGCTACAGACACTAAGATGGTTGATTTTATTCCTGGCGATTCATCCAAGCAGTTCAGCATCAGTGCTAACCTGGATCCCAAATAGGAAAGCACGCTCATCGAGTTCATCCGTGAGAACCGGGACATCTTTGCATGGAAGCCTTCTGACATGCCAGGTGTACCGAGGGAACTCGCTAAGCACACACTTAATATAGATCCTAAGTTTAAACCGGTCAGCCAGTTTCTCCGCCGCTTCAACCAAGAAAGGCATAAGGCTATTGGTCAGGAGATAGCTCGGCTGTTGGCCGCAGGGTTTATCATGGAGGTCTTTCACCCTGAGTGGCTGGCTAATCCGGTGCTGGTTCTTAAGAAAAACGACACTTGGCGGATGTGTGTGGACTACACGGACTTGAAAAAGGCTTGTCCAGCTGACCCCTTTGCTCTCCCTCATATTGATCAAATCATTGATGCTACGGCGGGGTGTGACCGTTTGTGTTTTCTGGATGCTTATTCTGGTTATCATCATATCAAAATGGCAGTTAAAGACCAGGAGAAGACAGCTTTCATAACTCCCTTTGGAGCCTTCTGCTATGTATCTATGCCTTTTGGGCTCAAGAGTGCCCAGGAGACTTATCAGCGTTGTGTTCAGAATTGTGTTCATAAGCAGATTGGGCGCAATGTTCATGCATATGTGGATGACATTGTGGTGAAATCTAGGAAGGAGGAAACATTGATAGATGACTTGAAGGAAACCTTTGATAACCTCCAGGTTTATAAGATGATGCTTAATCCGTCCAAATGTGTCTTTGGTGTTCCGGCAGGCAAGCTCTTGGGTTTTCTGGTGTCTAACAGGGGCATTGAGGCTAATCCGGAGAAGATCACAGCTATCACCTCTCTGGCTAAACTGGCATGTATCAATGATGTTCAACGTTTAGTGGGCCGGATTGCGGCTTTGAGCCGGTTTATCAGTCGTCTTGGGGAGAAGGCTATCCCTTTATATCAGATGCTAAAGAAAACGGATGACTTTGTCTGGAGTGACGCGGCTGATAAAGCATTTGAGGATTTGAAGAGACAGTTAGCTGAACCGCCAGTCCTTGCGGCTCCGGTCGATAAAGAGCCCTTATTGCTATATGTGGCTGCTAATTCCCGGGCTGTTAGTGTGGCTATTGTTGTGGAGCGCAAGGAGGCTTGAAAGGAGTATCTGGTTCAATGACCGGTTTATTATATCAGTGAGGTGCTTATCGAGTCAAAGCAGAGGTATCCGCATTGGCAGAAGCTGGTGTATGGGGTTTTCATGGCAAGCCGAAAGCTCAAGCATTATTTTTAGAGTCATCCTATCACAGTGGTCAGTTCAGCCCCTCTGGGAGATATCATTCAAAACAGAGAAGCAACTGGCCAGATTGCCAAATGGGCTATTGAGCTTGGACCTCACAGGATAAAATATACGCCTCGCACAGCAATCAAATCCCAAGCACTTGTGGACTTCATCAATGATTGGACAGAGTTGCAGGCACCGGAGGAGAAGCCAGATAACACATATTGGACCATTCACTTTGATGGGTCTAGACAGTTGGAGGGCTCGGGGGCTGGAGTCATATTAACTTCCCCACGAGGTGACAAGTTTGTTATGTTCTCCGCTTAATGTTCCCGTGCACTAACAATGCAGCTGAGTATGAGGCCTTACTCCACGGTCTTCGGATGGCTAAGGAGATGAACTTAAGCCGGGTTAAGTGCTTCGGTGACTCGGACCTGGTGGCTTAGCAGGTATCTGGTACTTGGGATTCTAAGGATCCACTCATGGCTGCATATCGACGAGAGGTGGACATAGTGGCTGGTCATTTCAAGGGTTATCAAGTTGACCATATAGACTGGCGAAAGAATGAAGTGGCGGACGCTTTAAGTCGTCTAGGCTCTCAGCGTAAACCAGTTCCACCTAATGTCTTCCTCGACGTACTTCATAATCCGTTGGTCAAGATACCCACAGAGGAGGAGTTGGCTATTCCTGACCCGGAGGCCCAGTTGGTAGTAGCTCTTCATGTTATACCGGATTGGACAGTCCCATACCTGCTGGCCTATATGAACCGGGGCGAGTTACCAGGCGATGAAACCTTGGCCCGGCAGATAATCCGGCGATCCAAGTCAATGACCATTATCAATGGGGAGTTACATCGTTACAGCGTAACAGGGGCGATTCAGCGTTGTGTGTCTCCTCAAGAAGGTTGTGAGATTTTGCATGAGATCCAGGAAGGAGATTGTGGTCACCACGCCGGTTCAAAGTCCTTGGTGGCTAAGGCTTTTCATCACGGCTTCTATTGGTTGACGGCTCATGCTGATGCTGAGGATTTAGTAAAAAGGTGTGACGATTGTCACAAATTCGCACGCCACGCTCATGTTCCAGCTCAGGAGTTGAGAATGATTCCAATCACTTGGCCGTTTGCAACTTGGGGGCTAGATATGGTTGGACCCTTTAAGAGGTCCAAGGACAAAAAGACCCACCTGTTGGTGGCCGTTGATAAGTTTACCAAGTGGGTAGAGGTAGAGCCAGTCAATAAGTGTGATGCAGCCACGGCGGTCCAATTCATCAAAAAGGTGATATTCTGGTTTGGTTTTCCACACAGCATTATAACTGATAACGGTGCTAATCTATCCAAGGGTGCTATGGAGAAATTTTGTCAACGTGAGCACATCCGGCTTGATGTAGCATCAGTGGCTCACCCCTAGTCTAATGGTCAAGCAGAGAGGGCAAATCAAGAAATTTTGAGAGGTATTAAACCCCGGCTTATGGTTCCTTTAAAGCGGACGCCGGGTTGTTGGGTGGAGGAGTTACCTTCCGTATTATGGAGTATCAACACCACACCAAACAGGTCTATGGGTTACACGCCTTTCTTCATGGTTTACGGAGCAGAGGCGGTTCTCCCTAGTGACATCCGTCATGACTCGCCCGTGTGGCGGCTTACATTGAAGCTGAAAATGAGAAGGCACGTCAGGATTCACTGGACCTGTTAGATGAGGAGCGTGATCTCGCAACGGCGTGGTCGGCGATTTATCAACAAGATCTCCGACGTTATCACAGCCGCCGAGTTAAGACCAGAACTTTTCAAGAGGGCGATCTGGTGCTCCGGTTCATCTAGGATCAGACTGATATGCACAAGTTATCCCCACCTTGGGAAGGACCTTTTGTGGTCAGCAAAAACCTGCACAACGGGTCATACTACCTTATCAATGTTCGAGAGCACAAAGATTCACGCAAAGCAGAGGAGGAGACCCGGCAGCCATGGAATATAGCTCTTCTTCGGCCTTACTATACTTGAGCCACAGGATCTTCTTATGTACATACTTATGACAATGTATATATTATATAATAAACCGGAGCCTCAGCTAAAGCGGGGTCTCTGTTCTTTTTTACATCATGTGTGGTTACATGGGGGCTTCTACTTACAAAGCGGAGTTCTATTAAACCGGCCTATAAAGCCACACAGATATAAAGGAAATCACTAGGGGGCTTGGTCGTATTCGAACCATAGCTACACCTCTTGATCGGCTTAAGACCAAAATGGGAAATCACTATGGGGTTTGGTTGTATTTACACCATAGCTACACCTCTTGATAGGCTTAAAGCCAAAAGGAAATTATGTGGAACCAAAGAGAGTCTATTGCATAAAGCACAACTCAAACATAGGTAACCACTGAGCATAGCTCAAATATTACTTGGGGGCTCCTTGCTTCTCAAAGAACAACGATCTTGCACCCTTGTAATAGGCTATCAAGCCAGGCTTGGAAGCCAGGTGTATTCACCTAAAACCCCGGGTTATCCTACCTTTTTAAGTAAGCCACTCCGTCCAGGTAAACCTGGTATGACCCATCAAACGTTTGACAAGTCAATCTCATAGACCCTGGACTTGTCAAAGTTAAAACGATGATTAGTTAAAGATTGAGGTCCATCTTAAAAGGCTTTGAAAAATGGTTTAACTCAACGGCCTGGCAGCCCATGAAAAGCCTCGATTTAGGGCCTGGCAGCCCATAAAAAGCCTTGCATATTTCTTTTGTATTTGCTATTTTAAACATCTTTTGATAAGGGATTTATGAATATTTTCTTATAAACCGGTGTTTATTACAACCCAGCATGGCTTTCAACGCTAAGTTGTCAGTACATGGTCAGTTTTAATCCGACAACAATATTGCTCCGGTCTGGTTTGACTACAGGTCACCACAATTATATGCATAAACCGGTGTTTACCATCACCCAGAAAGATTTCGATTTGAACCGACAAGGATGCAAGGAGTCATCAACACTCCAGATTGGTGTTATCACCTTTTGTTATAACAACAGTTGGTAAGCCAAACGAGATATACCATAGGTATCATCTATTTTATATCTACATATTACGGCCTTGGTTCGGCATCTAGGTTATATATATGTTTGGGCACCATGACCCGTCCAGCGGTAAACCGCTAGGACACTTTCAAATTTTTTGCAAGAATAAGCTAAATAAAGCCACTGCGGATTATGCATATAATAGATCCCAAAAACATGGCGAGTTATCAATGTCAAGCAAAACAAGTATGCTCGATGGCATAAGCAGATAAATATTTGAACTAGCCTATTACGAGGTGCTTTAGTGCCCACACAGGATAATTGTTTCAACAAGTTTGGCAAATGATTAAACCGGCTTCCGAATTAAGATTCTTTGTCCAGACGGCTTGAAGATTGAGGGTCATCTTGAGTGGGTGCATTCTCCTCATCCCTACCCAGTCGCTGGAAATCAATCTTTGACTAATCGATTCCAGTTAAGGCTTGAAAAATGGCTTCTTCATGAATAAGGTTGGAAGGGTCAATGTCAGGGGCATAGGTATGCTTACGAATCGGCGGAACAAGATCTTCTACATCATGAATCGGCACGGGCTATCTTTTCCCCTCAACATCATAAACCAATTGATAACGAGATAGATCTGTGTCATCCGCCAATTTGCTTGCTATAGGCCGCATTTCCTTTGTCAGCCTTCGGAGATCGTCATTGTTGAAATCTGAACCATCTTCCTTCACACCAGGATAACCTTTGCTAATGTCGGACGGATCAAGATCAGGAATCCACGCCTTGGCCCGGATTAGTGCCGTCAGTGCGCCTGACCTTGCAGCTGATTTTTAAGTTCCTCCAACCGGGCAGGCAACATAGACAGCTTCCCGATGGTTTCTCTTATCAATGTTGGGGGAGGCTTGTTGTAAGCAGCAGTGCAGATAGCCCGTCGGGATCCGGAATACAGCTATTCTATCAAGGTGTAGGCTGCCTTTAGCTTCATCCGCATGTCAGAACCAAGATGGGTAATGCGGGTCCCTGTCATAACAAATGTAAGTAAACCGGTCATTGACGTAATAGCTTGAATTGAAATACTTTATATGAGGATACTTACCAAATACAGCAGAGGTCATGGCATTAATATGCCGCTTTAAACCGGTCGGTTCTTCAACCACCGATTTAAGAGCTGTTTCAGCGTCTTCAGCCCTCTTCTCTAAAGCGGCCTTCTCTGTGTCCCAATCAGCCCATTCCTTCTTCAAGGTTTCATTCAGCTTCTCTATACCCAATAAAGCGGTGGCCAGTTCTTCCTTGGCCTTTGATGACTCCGCTTGCTGAGTTTTGATGTTTTCTTGGAGATCAGCGGTTTGGGCATCCCTTTTATTCAATTCAGCCTATAAAGCAACGACATATCATCAATAGGCTGCATATATCTGAAGTACCAACCACATAACAAGTTATGCACTTTGTACTTGGGGGTAATGCTTATTTGCGGTATTATCAGATTTTTTTTACAAGTCCCAGGTATAATGCAAGCATTTTCCATGGCACTTGGGAGCTAATGTACATCTGTTCAACATACCATTGTTTAAAGTCTCGATTCACCTTGGAAAGATAAACCGGCCCTTGGGGACTACACAGGCGAAAACTACAAGAATACAATGATCAAGTACGGTTTATTTCAAAAGATCATCTGACATATGGAGGATAAGTTTGCAAGGGTTAAGGTATTACAAAGTCCCGGTTTATGATTACCATCATAAACCGGCCCTTGGGGGCTACTTGAGTTGGTACTTACAAATTGGATTTAAGAAAGGAAAAGTGATGAAAATACCTCATAGCACTCCTTCATCAGATTCACTAAACCGGCTTCATAGTCACGGTTTGAGTGCAGACGGTCTAGAAAACCACAGTGGATTTGTTGAGCACAGAGATGGGCATAGCTTGATAAATCGGTGCTCCATTTGCCTTTCTCCATGGCAGCACGCTCTTCCTTGGCACTGTGCTTCACCAATATAACAGGATGGCCAGGAGAGGTGCGGCTAATACCGGTAATGATAACCTCAGCTTCTTTATCTCCAGCAGCCTTTTCTGGAGTTGATGGAATGTCAGTAGTCCTCACTGGACTAGAAGGTCTGTCATCTGCCCGGATTGGACTTGCCGGTTCATCATCTGGCACAGCAGTATCAACTCTTGCTTGTTCATCAACATTATGATCTTGAGGGGGCCTGTCGGTGTCAAAACCGGCGGATCTCGAGTAGGGGGTCCCGAACTGTGCGTCTAGACGGATGGTAACAGGAGGCGGGGGACACGATGTTTACCCAGGTTCGGGCCCTCTTGATGGAGGTAATACCCTATGTCCTGCTTGATTGTTCTTGATAATATGAGTAGTACAAGAGTTGATCTACCACGAGATCAAAGAGGCTAAACCCTAGAAGCTAGCCTATGGTATGATTGTCTGTCCCCTCTACGGACTAAACCCTCCGGTTTATATAGACACCGGAGGGGGCTAGGGTTACACAGAGTTGCATACAAGGAAGGAGATCTACATATCTGAATTTCCAAGCTTGCCTTCCACGCCAAGGAGAGTCCCATCTGGACACGGGGCGAAGTCTTCAATCTTGTATCTTCATAGTCCGACAGTCCGGCCAAAGGATATAGTCCGGTTGTCCGGATACCCCCTAATCTAGGACTCCCTCGGTAGCCCCTAAACCAGGCTTCAATGACGACGAGTCTAGCGCGCAGATTGTCTTCGGCATTGCAAGGCGGGTTCTTCTTCAAACTCTAAGTACCTGTTAAATAGTGTCCGGCTTTTCATAAATGTTGCGCTTCTTGGCTTCTGCGTCCAATAATGGCCATCTTCCACGTGTCAAGTGAATGTGAGGAGCCAGGGTGTTTTTACATTTACCACCCCATCTATGTGAATGAACTCTCTATTAAAGAGACGAGGATCCTCAGATCCAAACCACACCATCCTCCCTCAGCGAGCATTCATCGGAGCGCGCCCGAAAAAATCTATCCCAACATGGCCGGCCGGCGCAGCTCCTCCTCTCGCTCCCGCAGCCCCAAGCCCGGAGACTGGGAGAAGTGTTCTGTCCCGCACAGCCAATTAGTGAAGCTACAGACCCAGGGATTCCTCCCTCTAGCGTATATGGTCCCGGTTCGAGCCGGGCTCGCCACCTATAATGGCGGGGAGCAAGCGGAGAGCTTTCCCAACCCCTCTAAGGGAGAGCGGGTATGCCTTGTCCCTTATTTGTTAAGGGGACTCGGATTTCCAATCCATCCATTTCTCCGAGGGCTCCTGGAGTTCTACGGCCTCCAGTTGCACAACCTCACCCCTGCCTCCATACTGCACATCGCTGGTTACATAGCCCTTTGCGAGCTGTTTCTGGGTTGCGAAGCTCATTTCGCACTGTGGAAGAAGTTGTTCTGCCTTGTGCCCCGTACACAGAGGGGATCAATATATCAAGTGGGTGGAGCCGAAGTATGGCGCATCGCCGGACCGGATACCTATCCGGTACCCCAAAGAAGACGTCCGAGGACTGGCCTTCGGAGTGGTTTTATATGGAGGATGTTCCTCTCCCGGATCCTATCCGGATTGGTCTTCCTGAGTTCGACAACGCCCCTTTGAAGAAACTCCTAAGCTGGCGCCCACAGAGCCCACAGGAGGAAGATGATAGAGACTTATTTTATCTGATGGGACGGATAAAGTTGCTGGCCAAATCAGGACTGGCCATAACCGAGGTTATGGCAATATGCATTATGCGGGGGGTGCAGCCACTTCAATATCGAGGCCACCCCATGTGGCACTTCAACAGGGAAGATGATGCCACTCGCTGCGGGTGCAAGGGACCGAACTCAGTTGCTGCTCTAGCAAAAATTCTATTCGATCTGTATAAGGAGGAAGAAGAGGAGTTCCTCCGCATCAAACCACGGGATGGATTCTCCATGAACAACCCTCGAAGCTGGGTGAGCTTCTGCTCTTTTTACTTCCATCCTACCCTTGTATTCGTGATAAATATTTACCTTGTCGTTTCATCGCAGAAACTGCGTAAGGCAGTAGCGGAGATCAATAGCCCACCTCCACAACCGGAGGATCCTGAGCGGGTCCTCGACCCCGGCCTGAAAGAGGATCCGGACATATTCGTGGAGCTGATTGATAGGATTTTCTATCAGCTAAGCTGTGATGACGCCATGGTGGCCATTATAGCCGACTACCCTGGGCTACTCCCAGCCTCGCAGGTAAATGAGACCGGAGTCCCAACCTTTGAAAAGGATTTCCTTTTATGCACTTCACCTACCATATACAAACGGTGTTTTATAGGTAAGGCCCTCGGGACGCCATGCCGAGCCCGCGGTGACTCGCCAACAAGGGGTTTCAAAGCCCGACATGCTAAAAAGGAAGGCGGTCCGGACGGAGATGCCGGCGCAGAGGTATGATGCAACACCTCACTCCGTGGTTGTCGTCTTTAAAAACATAATAACACCCGTGTTTCCTAGAAGGAAGCACGCTCGCCGGACAATATCCGGAGAGGTCGCCGATCACGCCTCTACCAGTCGGGCTCCAGGGCCAGACACAGAGGCGGAAGCTAACACGAGGTACACGCCGGATGCTCCTTCTACAGAGGATGCAGATAAGATATCTGCTACGAATTCCGAAGTGGAGAGCGCCATGAATCACAGGCGTCGCCGAGCCGTACTCCGTGACGCTTGTTTCTCCCGAGAGGCCTTTGATGCATTCAACTCGAGAGATGCGTACATCCGTGCTGCTCAAAATGGTCTAGCCAGAGCCACGGACCAGTATGTAAAGGATGTACGGGTAAGAAAATTTGATGAGTATATATATCAGTAGCCCCTGAGACTTGAAACAGTTGGCACAACTTATTTAAGGATCATTTATTGTGCAGGTTCTTATAGAGAATAATACTCGACTGTCACAGGAGCTGGAGGAATGCAAGACCCAACTTCGGGCCGCCATTGCCGCATTGATGGAACCTGAAAAGTCCCCAGCTGGTAACATTTGTTTCAAAGAATGATAGGTACCATATAGTGTGCGGCATGGCTGCAGATCTAACAATAGATATTGCAGATGACTCCGGAGAGAATCCGGAGGACCAGCATGTCGTACGACAGCTAAAAGCTGGCGAACGCGTGCTGACTAAGGTCATGCAGGAGAAAAACAATCTCCAAGACGCCAATACCAAGCTGAGCGTGGAAGTGAAAGATGTTCGAGCCCAGCTTGCGGACTCCGTGAAGGAGAATAAGCGGCTTCGACACGGCGTTTTTAGTAAGTGCTTGAACGAACCCTTAAAAGAGTGCGGCGGAGAAGCCGGCTAACAGAGTTATGTCTGCAGGTATGCTGACGGGTCGTCCCGTGGAGGAGATGCCCGGGTCTGCAGGTGATCTTCTACCCAAGCTCTCACAACTGCACGAACAAGTTCGGCAGGTGATGCAAGGTATTGCCCAGGCCTTGTGGCCATCCATATCCCTGCCAGCAAGCATTGGAGAGCTTGCGGAGAAGCTCAAGGGAGCACGGCGGCGCTTCCGATTATGGAAGATATCGTCCTGCTATCAAGGTGCCAGGGAAGCCTGGGCCATGGTGAAGACGCGGTATACCAAGGCTGACCCAAACCACATGGCCGAGGTCGGACCTGTGGGGCCCGGTGGGAAAGAGATCCCCGTTAGCTTAGTGTATGGGCAAGTAGAATTAGCCGCAAAGTATTCCCAACAGGATTGTAGACTAGACAACCTGTTGGGTGGTATAGAAGAGGAATTTAGTCAGTCTGCATGACTATGTAATTAAAGTGACATGTATAATGCCTTCTAGCCGGATTGTAAATCATTTGTCATGGCGGACCATTTTGCTTCAACCTCGGGACCCGATAGTCCGGAGTGTATCCGAATACCCGCTCAGTTATATAAGAACCGGGGTATGCGTGGAAACCAGGTGTAGGGGTCATTAGTGCTTGAACAGACAAGTACCCAACTAGTTATGTTATATTACATGGGTAGTAAGAAACATCTTCCAGGGAGAATAGTTCCGTTAAGGGTTCCTTTGCCTGGGTACGCATGCCCTAAAGTGCATGTCCGGACTGCGAGAGGAGACGCAGGCAAAAACATCAGGGGGAACATATGGAAAATAAATAAAAATCATCTTTTGTTCACCAACCGAATATTCCCTTAAGAACGCTAGCTTTCGACTTCACCCAGTCTGAGGTACATATCCGTCTGACCCAGCAGTAACAATCGCAGAGGTGCTCCCCTTATGCCCTAGCCGAATTAACGGGAACGTAGGGCATAAATACAAGAGCCAGGCAACCACCAGCTTGGCCAAAACTTAAGTCATATCGATGCATATAATGGTGAAGAAAAGGTACATGTGGAAGAATAACACATGTGCGGGGCATGAAGCCCAGATAAATAATTAAGCTTCTGTGTAAGAAGCCCCCAGGTATAATGAGCGCGGTTAGCGCGTCAATAGTGTGCAAGCAAGGCACAAGTTGGCCCTTGAAGGCCTTGATAAAGAATAAAAGAAAGAAAGAGAAAAAAGACAGATAATGTATATGCAAAAAATGGACAGAGGAAGGAGACGAACATAGAGTCCGACACTAGGCGTAGAATCTTCGGAGCCTGGCTGCGTTCCATGGGTTCGGCTCAAGTCGATTATTCGATGCATCCCGCAGACGGTACGCTCCACCGGTCAGAACTTTGTCAATAATGAAGGGACCTTTCCATTTGGGCTCGAGCTTGGTCTTTTTCTTCTCCGGCAGGCATAGAACTAGCTCGCCAACGTTATAAGTTTTGGCCCGTACTTCTCTACTTTGGTATCTGCAAGCCTGTTGCTGATAGAATGCGGAACAGGCTTTTGCCATGTCGCGCTCCTCCTCCAGGGTGTCCAGACTGTCCTGCCGATCGAGCTCGGCTTCTCTTTCTTCATACATGTGCACTCGAGGTGAGTCATGAATTATGTCGCAGGGCAGAACCGCCACTGCGCCGTACACCATAAAGAAGGGTGTGTATCCGGTAGTACGATTCGGCATGGTCCGCAGCCCCCAAAGTATGGAGTCGAGCTCCTCTACCCAGTGCATGTTAGACTCCTTTAAGGACCGCACTAATCTGGGTTTGATGCCGCTCATGATAAGACCATTTTCTCGCTCAACTTGGCCGTTAGTTTGTGGGTGATAGACAGAGGCATAATCGAGCTTAATGCCCATGTTGCTGCACTAGAGTTTTACCTCGTCGGCCGTGAAGTTCGTGCCATTGTCAGTGATGATGCTGTGGGGGACGCCATAATGGTGTACAACCCCGAATATGAAGTCTATCACCGGTACGGATTTGGCCGTTTTAACAGGTTTGGCTTCTATCCATTTGGTGAATGTAGTATTTTTTTCTTATGGGTCCCCCCTTTAAGGGGTCCAACCATGTCAAGCCCCCAGACCGCGAAGGGCCAGGTAATGGGGATTGTTTAGAGGGCGGTGGGTGGCATGTGGCTTTGGTTTGCAAAAAGTTGGCAACCGACGCAGCGTTGGACCAAGTCCTGTACATCTACCCGGGCCGTTGGCCAATAAAAACCTGTACGGAAGGCCTTGCTTACATGGGCCCGGGGTGCGGCCTGGTGGCCGCCGAGTCCGGCGTGAATTTCTGCCAAAAGCTTGCGCCCTTCCTCTTCGGAGATGCACCTTTGAAGGACTCCAGTAGTGCTTTTTTTATACAGCTCTCTCTCGTGGACCCTGTAGGCTTTAGATCGCCGCACTATGCAGCGTGCCTCATTTTGGTCCTCGGGAAGTTCCTGCCTAGTTAGGTAGGCCAGGAATGGTTCTGTCCACGGGGCGATGATGGCCATTATTACGTGGGCTGAAGGTGTTATTTCGGTGGCAGAGCCTCCGATTATGTCAGAGTGTTTGGTATCAGGCATTTTAGCCGGGTCCGGACTATTGTTACCGGTGTCCCCTTCCCATAGCACGGATGGCTTAAACAACCTCTCGAAAAAGATGTTGGGGGGGACCACATCGCGTTTTGCGCTGATGCGGGCGAGGATATCCACCGCCTGATTGTTTTCCTGAGCCACATGGTGAAATTCGAGCCCCTCGAACTGAGCTGACATCTTTAGGACGGCGTTGCGATAGGCCGCCATCTTCGGATCCTTGGCATCGAAGTCTCCATTTATTTGGGATATTGCGAGGTTCGAATCCCCACGCACCTCCAGGCGTTGAATGCCCATGGAAACTGCCATCCGAAGACCATGTAACAGGGCTTCGTATTCGGCTGCGTTGTTGGAGTCTGTATACAGTATCTGTAGTACGTATTGAACTGTATCTCCAGTTGGGGACGTCAGGACGATGCCAGCCCCCAGACCAGCCAGCATTTTGGAGCCGTCAAAGTGCATGATCCAATTGGAGTATGCGCCGTACTCTTTAGGGAGTTCGACTTTCGTCCATTCGGCAACAAAGTCGGCCAATACTTGCGATTTAATGGCTCGCCGGGGTTTGTATGTTATGTCGAACGGGAGGAGCTCAATGACCCATTTGGCAATCCGGCCCGTGGCATCGCGGTTGTTTATAATATCATTAAGTGGCACTTCCGAGGCTACTGTAATTGAACACTCTTGAAAGTAGTGTCGCAGCTTCAGGGATGCCATGAATACCGCATAGGCTATCTTTGATAATGTGGGTACCGTGATTTGCATGGAGTGAGGACATTGGATACATAATATATCGGCTTTTGAAGGGGGAATATATGTCCATCCGTTTCTCGTTCGACGACGAGCACTGCACTTACAACCTAATGAGTTGCTGCAATGTACAACAGCATTGGTTCGCCGATGTTTGGCGCGGCCAGGATTGGGTTGGTTTCTAGTATGGCTTTTATTTCTTCCAATCCGGCTGTGGCAGCGTCCGTCCACTCGAAGTGTTCGGTGCGCCGAAGGAGGCGATAAATGGGTAATGCATTTTCTCCTAAGCGGGAGATAAAGCGGCTTAGAGCCTCCACACATCCGGTTAATTTCTGGATTTGTTTGAGGTCCGTTGGGATAGCGAACTGTGACAGAGCTTGGATTTTGGCCGGATTTGCTTCAATTCCTCTACTGGAGACAATGAAACCCAGGAGCTTTCCGGCTGGTACACCGAAAACGAATTTTTCCGGATTGAGCTCGATGTCGTATGTTCGGAGGTTGTCGAATGTGAGCCTCAATTCGTCTATTAGAGAGTCGACGTGTTTGGTTTTGACGACCACATCATCTACGTATGCCTCTAATGTTTTGCCGATCTGTTTCTCCAGACATATCTGAATCATGCGCTGATATGTTGCGCCGGCGTTTTTGAGCCCAAAAGGCATTGTGTTGAAACAGAAGGGGCCGTATGGTGTGATAAATGCCGTTGCGGCTTGGTCGGACTCCGCCATTTTGATTTGGTGGTAGCCGGAGTATGCGTCGAGGAAACACAATGAATCATGTCCTGTGGTAGCATCGATAATTTGATCGATGCGGGGGAGGGGGAAGGGATCCTTTGGGCAAGCCTTGTTGAGGTCCTTGAAATCGACACATAGGCGTCAGGATTTGTCCTTCTTTGGTACCATCACCAGGTTTGCTAGCCAGTCCGGGTGTTTTATTTCACTAATGAATCCGGCCTCCAATAACTTGGCTAGTTCCTCTCCCATAGCTTGTCTCTTAGGTTCAGAGAAATGCCGAAGAGTCTGCTTGACCGGCTTGAATCCCTTTAGAATATTAAGGCTGTGCTCGGCCAGCCTGCGTGGGATTCCTGGCATGTCTGAGGGGTGCCAGGCGAATATGTCCCAATTCTCGCGCAGGAACTCTCATAGTGCGGCATCCACGGCGGGGTTTAACTGTGCCCCGATGGAGGCTGTTTTTGTAGGGTCCATTGAGCCATCCCTCCAATACGGTTCCACGACCTGTAGAGGGTTTTTGCTTCTTTGTAATTAACTCGGGTGTCTTATGATAGTGCACCCTTTTACTTTGGACTGGGTGTATATTTGCAGCCGGATTATCCCAAAATTTTGTTTTGGTTTTCCAGGCGCTTTCCATCGCACAGTACTTTCGTACTATGGACGCCAAGTCAGCGAAGCGTGATATGTCATGGCGACTTATTGCGTTAAGGATTCTCTTGTCCGTGAAATTATTGCAGAAAAATGAGACTGTGTCTTCCTCGCGACAGCCCTTAACCTTGTTCATCACGAGGAATCTGGCCCAATAATGATATACTGTTTCCTGGGGCTCTTGCCTGATGTGGGAAAGATCGTTTATGTTTGGGTGGGTGGGTGGATTTGAGTCCTAACCCTTACCCGATCAGAGATCCAGGGGCCGAGGAGTTTCCAATTTTGGAAGTTTGGGTTCCGGGATGTTGCCCGATAAGTCTGGCCCACCGCCTGACTCTAGGTTCAGGGCTTGGGTGATGCCCTCCCGTAAACGGGTATCCGGCTCGGAGAGCTCAGGAATTCGGACATAGTTAGTCCTCAAGATAGAGGAAGAATCGCCGCATTGTTCCTCCACCACCGCAATATGGTGGGTGACCGGTGGAGAGTTAATCTCCCTTTGATCGGGTTTAAGCCCAATCTGATCATAGTCCGTAGCGACTCCCAAGGTGGCGATGTGATCCAAGAGCTCGTTTAAGGATGATAACTCCATTGGATCCATCTGCTCGGCAAATTCCGAGCCGACATGGAGGCTGTTTTCGATGACCCGAGAAGTCATCGTCGGTGCAGCAGCGAACGGGCAGTCATGATGAAACCGCCTAGCCAGAGAGTTTGGCCGACAGCCAGGGCTCCCCTGGCGGTAATGTTGTTTTTAACAACGAGACGAGGCATCCTTCCTTACGGTAACGGCACAGTGGAACTCTCAATGAAAGAACCAATGTCGGTATCAAAACCGGCGGATCTCGGGTAGGGGGTCCCAAACTGTGCGTCTAGGCGGATGGTAACAGGAGACGAGGGACACGATGTTTACCCAGGTTCGGGCCCTCTTGATGGAGGTAATACCCTACGTCCTGCTTGATTGTTCTTGATAATATGAGTAGTACAAGAGTTGATCTACCACGAGATCGAAGAGGCTAAACCCTAGAAGCTAGCCTATGGTATGATTGTCTGTCCCCTCTACAGACTAAACCCTCCGGTTTATATAGACACCGGAGGAGGCTAGGGTTACACAGAGTCAGTTACAAGGAAGGAGATCTACATATCCAAATTGCCAAGATTGCCTTCCACGCCAAGGAGAGTCTCATCCAGACACGGAACGAAGTCTTCAATCTTGTATCTTCATAGTCCGACAGTCCAGCCAAAGGATATAGTCCGGCCGTCCGGATACCCCCTAATCCAGGACTCCCTCAGGGCGGTTCATTAAATGTGGCCTCAGTGTTTGGACCTTCCGGTTCTGCAGTTTGCTCCGGTTCAATAACCACATGGTCTTCGGGCGGGTTATTCACCCGAGCCTTCTTAATGGGTCTGGCTTTGGCTCTAAACAGAACAAGATGCAAAGGTTAGCATAGCATATAAAGTGTGAAACATAAAAAGATTGGGTTGAAATACTTACCCAGCCAATGTTTTAAGAGGAGGGAGTTATGTGGCTGTGGATTCGCCGGATGAAGAAGGAGGTGTCACCTGATAATTCGAATCGGACAGATTAAGAGGTTGTCGGAAATAGCCTGCCTTGGGATAAGAAGTGTCAGAAGTGGGTGAGACCTTAGATCGGCTTCTTCGAACCGGGGTGTCCGGTAAACCGGTCGAAGTGACCTTTTGGCCGCTGTGTCGGGTTGTGCGGCGAACCTCGTGCTGCTGCTTCTTCAAAAGAAATTTTGGGTCCAAATGAGCAAGAGGGTGAGAAAATCTTACTTTCCGGACTTCTTAACGGATTTTTTGTGTTGGCAGATAGTCTGAACCAGAGGAAAGGATAATTACCTCTGCATCATCAGCTTGGCTGCCCTCAATGTCCTCCTGATAAATATCATTGTTAATGAGATGCATGAAAAGTGAACCAAGTGAGTCAAGTTCTACCTCTGCTTCCGGTTCATCCGGGTCATCATCAAGCTCTAAACCGATGGGTTCAGGTGCCTTCCTTTTTGTGGTTCTCTTGACTGCCTTTGTCTTAAGCCGAGGGGTCTTTACCGGTTTATCTTGAGACTTCTTTTTCCAAAATGGATCATCACCCTGACAAAAGAGGGACATAAAGTACTAAGGTTTGCACAGTTAAGAACATCAGATATAAAGCAGAATTAATACAATGCATATAGATGGCAGTTTATTCTGAGCATAAAAGGGGCTTAACCCGGTCTGGTTACAGACAGCCTCCGGTTCGTTCAGTATCTTCTTCACGGCTTTGTTAATTTCAGCTTCTGTCAGCTGAATATTAATGTGACGCTGAGGGTCATTTTCGTCACCGGTGTACTCACACATTAAATCAGGGCGACGGCTTAAAGGCAGTATACTCCATGAGATCCAGCAGCGAACAAAATCAACTCATGTCAGACCGTTAGCCATAAAGGCCCTGAGCTTGGAGAGTTGAGGAGCATATGTGGCCCGTTCTTCAGTAGTCAACCGCTGTGGAAGGGGATGTGTGTTCGCAAGCCGGTGAGGACGGTAACCCGGCAAGGGGTTTTCATCATCAGGAGAGATATCTTTACAATAAAACCAAGTATGGTTCCATTATTTGGGGTGGCTATGGAGTTTTGCATGAGGAAAACTGACATCCTTCCTCTTCTGAATTTAAACGCCGCCCAGTTCAGTATTGGGCATGTCGACAAACTCAGTACGGCGGTTCAAGTAGAAGAAATCCCGGAATAGTTCGACGGTTGGCTCCTCTTGCAGGTATGCCTCACAAAAAACTTGAAAATCGCAAATGTTGGATACAGAATTTGGTCCAATGTATTGAGGATGGATCTAGAAATTGGCAAGCACATCACGGAAGAATTTGGACCCTGGCGGTTTAAAACCCCGAAGCATGTGATCAACAAAGACTATCACTTCACCATCTCTGGGGGTAGGAGGATTTTCTGAACCGGGGACACGCCATTTGATTTCCCTCTGCTTCGGCAAAGTGCCGATTTTGACACATCCTTCCAATTGTGCCTCCGTAACCTGGGAAGGGACCCAATTACAAGAGTAAACTTGTTTGGCCATTGCAGGTGACGAGCTGGAAAAGATTACTGCCGGTTTATGATTCATGGTTGACAAGGCATAAGGAGCAACAGGTTAAAGAGAAAGGAATTCAATCATATAAAATTGGTAAACCGGAGGCTGATGCAATTATGAATGATAAAGCGATAAGCAGAAACAGAGGTATACACATATTATTAAACCGGAGTATGACAACGGAGATAAAGGGATTGGCAGTTTACAAGGGGACTAATGGTATATGATAGATTACTTTCTACAAGGATAAACCGCCTATGCGGATAAGGAAGATACAGATCTAAGGCAAGAATGATTAAGTAAGGTAAAACAGGTTTCACAAGATTGCATTGAAATTTTGGATCTACCGTAAGTCAGGAAAAGGAAAAATATTGAGACTTAAAAAGGTTTGGTCCCGAAGCAGTTCACAAAAGGTCCAGATCAAGTTATTAGGTATTTAAGGTTTGGTTTAAATTGTCAAGATAAGGAGTACCATAGCTACTATGCAGAACACGTCAAGATCGAGCTCTGCTATCTATGGGCTGACAAAGAACACGAGAAGAGTGACATGAACCCGTATGAACCCTAATGGATCTATAGAGGAAAGAAGGAAAGGCTTACAACAGCTGTTGAGGTAGCGGAGGTGCACCGCGTCTTTCTAATGCAACCAGGTCGATGCAGCGGCCAACGGTGATGCAGAGGCGAAGCTCGACGATGGTGGCGGCGCTCAGGTGCAGGGGCGTCGCGAGGAGGAAGAAGAAGCGAGGAGACGAAGGGGGAAAAAGAAAATCACCCTTGGCCCTATTTATAAAGTAAATGGCGAGGTGACAGGCGCGAGAATCGAGGAGCCCGAAAATTGGATATATAACGGAGCGGTCGCCTCAATTGTCGGAGGCTCATTAAATGAAGGTGAGATGTATAATTTATAAATAATAAGTGACGTCATGGCGATTTATCATGATCCTGGAAGATGACGTCACAGCGGTTTACAAGATCAAGGTAAAGATGCAAAGGAGGATTTTTTCTAAGTGTTGAAGATTGACATGAACAAGTCCAAATCAATCTGGGGCCTAATGTTGGGGATATTACCACCGGGCGTAAACCGGCTAGGAGAGGCCGGATTATCCCATGATGGTTGCTTTATTCAAAGGCCCATGATGACAAGGATGGTGGCGCTTCAGGAAGACCCAAGGCCCAAAGGCGGGTTAAGGCCTTTAGACATAAACCGGCATGAATATGTAACTTGTATTATAAGTTAGAAGGAATAGAGACCGAGCCGGACACGTTTATGATCCGGCCTCGGGACTCTGTAAACCGGTGGGCGTCAACCTATGTATATAAAGGGATGACTCGGCGGCGGTATAGAGGACAACAACAACAACTCAAGAGCCAGGCAAAGCGGATTCGCTCCCTGGTTATCGAAACCCCAGCAATTCCATCACAACTAGACATAGGCTTTTACCTTCATCGTAAGGGGTCGAACTAGTATAAAACTCTCGTGTCCCTTGTCCGGTTTAACCCCTTTAAGCTAACCCGTAGCGATGGCTCCACGACTAATTCCTTTCACGAGGACATCTGCCGTGACAAAACCACGACACAAGCCATGTGCGGTGCCCCCCTCCACCATAATCCACCTCGATCATATCGTAGTGGTGCTTAGGCGAAGCCCTGCGTCGGTAGCAACATCATCACCATCATCAAGCCGTGGTGCTGACGGAACTCTCCCGTGAATCTCTGCTGGATCGGAGTTCATGGGACATCATCGAGTTGAACGTGTGCTGAACTCAGAGGTGCCGTGCGTTCGGTACTTGGATCGGTCGGATCGTGAAGATGTACGACTACATTAACCGCGTTCTCATAACGCTTCCGCTTACGGTCTACGCGGGTACGTGGACGATACTCTCCCCTCTCATTGCTATGTATCATCATGATCTTCCGTGTGCGTAGGAAATTTTTTGAAATTACTATGTTCCCCAACAAAATTGGGAATTAGATATTTACTCTGAGAAGCTAATAAGTCGGCAAAGCTACAATATTGCTGCCTCATTGCTGACTTTACCCTCTGTGAACCATCAAATTTGAGACCAATAGTTTGGACCAGATGGTACAA
Organism: Triticum urartu; assembly: GCF_003073215.2. Lineage (NCBI taxonomy): Eukaryota > Viridiplantae > Streptophyta > Magnoliopsida > Poales > Poaceae > Triticum > Triticum urartu. Next base: position 520,189,389 of record NC_053026.1, read on the forward strand.
GAATTATCTATAATACATTGAACAAAACAATACGGTATGCTATGGTGATTAGTGTGCAGTAAATCAATCTGAGGTCTCTATTATTTTTATCTAACTGATCGCTGAGGCCAAGAAGCCAAGTCTGACCAAGCCAGGCAACATCAAGCATCTCTACTCCTAAAGGAGGAGTTGGTAGGCCGGTACCCCGGTTTTTTTCTGTCTCACCTTCCACCACCGTCTTCCATGCTGTTTTTTATTTTTGCACGTTCCCACTGTTTTTTTTCTCAACTGAACACCACCTTCCCATTTTTTGTACCAATTTTTCAACCTTCCCTCTTAACAAAATAACTTGCAAAAATCTAGATGGATCAGAACTTTCCATGTGAACGCAAGTTATTTAGTAATTTCTTTATGGAAAAGAATTAATCACAGTCTCTAATCAATCTCTATATACCAAATCTACAGACCACCCAATCTCTATAGACCATCCATCTCTACTTCTAAAGGAGAAGTTGGTAGGCTGGTACCCTAGTTTTTTTGCCACAGCTTCCACCACTGTCCCTCCATGCTGGTTTTCTATCTTTGCACATTCCCACTGATTTTTTTCTCAATTGAACCCCACCTTCCCATTTTTCATACCGATTTTTTCAACCTTCCCTCTTAACAAAATAACTTGAAAAAATCTAGACGGATTAGAACTTTCCATGCGAGCACACGTTCTTTACTAATTTCTTTATGGAAAAGAATTAATCACAATCTAATCAATCTCTATATACCAAATCTACAGACCACCCAATCTCTATAGACCATCCAATATGTCTTCTTTGCGTGGTCCTCCCCGGGATCCTTCACAGCGAAGGTCTCCAAGGTAGTGGCGAAAGTGAGAATCCAATCTCTATATACCAAATCTACAGACCACCCAATCTCTATAGAGAGCATCCAATCTGTCTTATTTTGCATGGTCCTCTCTGGGATCCTTCACACCGAAGGTCTTCAAGGCGGTGGCGGAAGTGAGAATCCAGGATGAGGCCGAGGCGGCGATCAGTGCGTGTATGGTCGGTAGGGAGATAGCGAGTGTGCAGCGGTGGCAGCAGCGACTTCCCCATGCCAAACCTTCATGCAGTGACGCCCCACTGATACGTCTCCATCGTATCTATAATTTTTGATTGTTCCATGCCAATATTCTACAACTTTCATATACTTTTGGCAACTTTTTACACTATTTTTGGGACTAACATATTGATCCAGTGCCCGGTGCCAGTTCCTGTTTGTTGCATGTTTTTTGTTTCGCAGAAAATCCATATCAAACGGAGTCCAAACGGGATAAAAACAGACAGAGATTTTTTTTGGAATATATGTGATTTTTGGGAAGAATCAACGCGAGACGATGCCCGAGGGGGCCATGAGGCAGGGGGCACGCCCTGGGCCCTCGTGGCCACCCCGTAAGGCGGTTGGTGCCCTTCTTTCGCCGCAAGAAAGCTAATATCCGGATAAAAATCGTATCCAAAATTCAGCCCAATCGGAGTTATAGATCTCCGGGAATTTAAGAAACGGTGAAAGGGCAGAATCAGGAATGCAGAAACAGAGAGAGACGGAGAGACAGATCCAATCTCGAAGGGGCTCTCGCCCCTCCCATGCCATGGAGACCATGTACCAGAGGGTAAACCCTTCTCCCATCTAGGGAGAAGGTCAAGGAAGAAGAACAAGAAGGGGGTCTCTCTCCCCCTCTCTTCCGGTGGCGCCAGAACGCCGCCGGGGCCATCATCATCACCGCAATCTACACCAACAACTTCACCGCAATCATCACTAACTCTCCCCCTCTATGCAGCGGTGTAACCTCTCTTTTACCCGTTGTAATCTCTACTTAAACATGGTGCTCAACGCTATATATTATTTCCCAATGATGTATGGTTATCCTATGATGTTTGAGTAGATCCGTTTTGTCCTATGGGTTAATTGATGATCGTGATTGGTTTGAGTTGCATGTTTTATTATTGGTGTTGTCCTATGGTGCTCTCTGTGTCGTGCAAGAGTGACGGATCCCCGCTGTAGGGTTTGCAATATGTTCATGATTTGCTTATGGTGGGTGGCGTGAGTGATAGAAACACAGACCCGAGTAAGTAGGTTGTTTGTGTATGGGAATAAAGAGGACTTGATGCCTTATAATGCTATGGTTGGGTTTTACCTTAATGATCTTTAGTAGTTGCGGATGCTTGCTAGAGTTCCAATCATAAGTGCATATGATCCAAGAAGAGAAAGTATGTTAGCTTACGCCTCTCCCTCAAATAAAATTGCAATAGTGATTACCGGTCTAGTTATCGATTGCCTAGGGACAAATAAATTTCTTGTGTGACAAGAAGCTCTCTACTAAACCTAACTTAGTTGTTTCTTTATCTAAATAGCCCCTACTTTTTATTTACGTGCTCTTTATTATCTTTCAATCCTATCCAAGAACACCTACAAAGTACTTCTAGTTTCATACTTGTTCTAGGTAAAGCGAACGTTAAGCGTGCGTAGAGTTGTATCGGTAGTTGATAGAACTTGAGGGAATATTTGCTCTACCTTTAGCTCCTCGTTGGGTTCGACACTCTTACTTATCAAAAGAGGCTACAATTGATCCCCTATACTTGTGGGTTATCAAGACCTTTTTCTGGCGCCGTTGCCGGGGAGTTATAGCGTGGGGTGAATATTCTCGTGTGTGTGCTAGTTTGCTTTATCACTAAGTAACTTTATTTGCTATTCTAAGTTGTTCTCTATCTTTAGTTATGGATAGGGAAACTATTATGGGATCAAATTTATATGTTGCATTGGTATGCTCGGCAACTATGCTTGAGATATGATTATACTTGTTGCTCTAGGATGAAGGCTCCACACCTTCCCTTTTCATGTGAATTTAATGATGATGAAACCTTGGCTTCTTATGCTAATGGTATATATGATTACTATGATATGGAACGAATAGAACAATTCATTGCTTTTATGGGTGCTTATGAAATTGAATCTTTGTTTAAAGAGTGTGAAAATCTTAATGATGTTGTTTACAGACCTGAAAATTATGCTATACTTAAATATTGCTATGAAAATTATGAATTCAATTCCGATATTGATGAATTTATTGAGAAAGTCTCCGCTGTCCAAGAAGAGACTAATATTTTGCAGGAGTCTATTGAAGAAGAAATTGATGAAACTGTGAGCTCATTGGATGAAAAAGACGATGAGGAGAGAGGAGAACAAAAGGAGGAAGAGCGGATTAGCTACCCGTGCCCACCTTCTAATGAGAGTAACTCTTCAACTCATACATTGTTTAATTTCCCTTCGTGCTTACCAAAGGATGATTGCTATGATGATTGTTATGATCTCGTTGATTCTTTTGAAATATCCCTTTTTGATGATGCTTGCTATGCTTGCGGCCAAGATGCCAATATGAATTATGCTCATGGAGATGAACTTGCTATAGTTCTTTATGTTAAACATGAAATTGTTGCTATTGCACCCACGCATGACAGTCCTATTATCTATTTGAATTCTTCCGACTACACTATATCGGAGAAGTTTGCCCTTATTAAGAATTATATTGATGGGTTGCGTTTCACAACTACACATGATGATTTTGATAGATATAATATGCATGTGCTTGCTGCTCCTACTTGCAATTATTATGAGAGAGGAACTACATCCCCGCCTCTCCATGTTTCCAATATGATAAAATTGCAAGAAACTGTTTATACTATGCATTGGCCTTTACTATGTGTGCACGAATTGTTCTTTTATGACATGCCGATGCATAGGAAGAGAGTTAAACTTCGTTGTTGCATGATATATGTTCCTTTGTGCTCACTACTAAATCACAAATCATTGTTAATTAAAATTGGCTTTGATATACCTCGGGATCCGGGTGGATTCATTACTTGAGCACCTTATGCCTAGCTTAATGGTTTTAAAGAAAGCGCTACCAGGGAGACAACCTGGAAGTTTTAGAGAGTCATTTATTTCTGTTGAGTGCTTTTATATAGTTTAAAAAATAAAAATAAAGAGGGGAACCCAAAACTTTTCAAAAACGAAAGTGAAAGTGAGAGAGACAAGCATTGTTGAAGTGGGGGAGCTCCTTGAACTTTGTTCATGCTCACGGAAACTTTGTGAATCTTGATTATAGAAACTTTTCAACAAAAATAATTATCCCCTTGTACAATTCCATTGTATTATAAAAATAATGTTCCAAGATTTGCCTTTAGGATGTTTACATTGCTTGTTGGTTTGTGCGGTGCAGAATAGAAACTTTGGCTGTAGTGCATGATTTTACATTTTTTACTCGAACGTCAAATGGTTCTGAGACTTTTTGCAATGTCTTTCTATACAAATTGTTTATTTTTCCTAATTTTTGAGAATTTTTGGAGTACCAGAAGTATGGTGAATGTTCAAATTACTACAGACTGTCCTGTTTAAGACATATTCTGTTTTTGATGCATAGTTTGCTTGTTTTGACGAAACTATCAATTTCTATCAGTGGATTAAGCCATGGAAAAGTTATATTACAGTAGCTAAAATCAAAAAACAAAATATTAATTGGTTTGCAATAGTACTTAGAGTACTAATTTGCTTTATTATACTAACGGATCTTACCAAACTTTCTGTTAAGTTTTGTGTGATTAAAGTTTTCAAGTTTTGGGAGAGATCACAATGGATGAAGGAATAAGGAGTGGCAAGAGCCTAAGCTTGGGGATGCCTGAGGCACCCCAAGGAAATATTCAAGGACTCCCAAGCAACCAAGCTTGGGGATGCCCCGAAAGGCATCCCCTCTTTCTTCTAACAATCATCGGTAATTTTACTTGGAGCTATATTTTTATTCGTCACATGATATGCGTAAATCTTGGAGCATCTTTTTGCATTTAGTTTTCACTTTTCTTTGATGCACCATTCTGGTATGAGATAGTCCTTGGTTGATTTATAGAATTCTCATTGCACTTCACATATATCTTTTGAGTATGGCTTTATAGAATGCTTCATGTGCTTCACTTATATCATTTGAAGTTTGGATTGCCTATTTCCCTACACATAGAAAACCGCCATTTGTAGAATGCTATTTTGCTTCACTTATATTTGTTAGAGCGTGGGCATATCTTTTGTAGAAAGAATTAAACTCTCTTGCTTCACTTATATCTATTTAGAGAGATGACAGGAACTAGTCATTCACATGGTTAGTCATAAAATCCTACACAAAACTTGTAGATCACTGAATATGATATGTTTGATTCCTTGCAATAGTTTTGCGATATAAAGATGGTGATATTAGAGTCATGCTAGTGGGTAGTTGTGGATTGTAGAAATACTTGTGTTGAAGTTTGGGATTCTCGTAGCATTCACGTATGGTGAACCGTTATGTAACGAAGTTGGAGCATGAGGTATTTATTGATTGTCTTCCTTATGAGTGGCGGTCGGGGACGAGCGATGGTCTTTTCCTACCAATCTATCCCCCTAGGCGCATGCGTGTAGTACTTTGTTTTGATGACTAATAGATTTTTGCAATAAGTATGTGAGTTCTTTATGACTAATGTTGAGTCCATGGATTATACGCACTCTCACCCTTCCATCATTGCTAGACTCTTCGGTACCGTGCATTGCCCTTTCTCACCTCAAGAGTTGGTGCAAAATTCGCCGGTGCATCCAAACCTCGTGATATGATACGCTCTGACACACATAAGCCTCCTTATATCTTCCTCAAAACATCCACCATACCTACCTATCATGGCATTTTCATAGCCATTCCGAGATATATTGCCATGCAACTTTCATCATCTTCATATACATGACTTGAGCATCATTGTCATATTGCTTTGCATGATCATAAGATAGCTAGCATTATGTTTTCATGGCTTGTCCTTTTTTGATGTCATTGCTACGCTAGATCATTGCACATCCCAGTACACCACCGGAGGCATTCATATAGAGTCATATCTTTGTTCTAGTATCGAGTTGTAAGTAAATAAAAGTGTGATGATCATCATTATTAGAGCATTGTCCCATGATCAAAATAAAAGTGGCCAAAGAATCCCCCCCCCCAAAAAAAATATAGAGGCCAGAGAAGCCTACAAAAAAAGAAAAAAAAGAAAAAAGAGAGAAGGGACAATGTTACTATCCTTTTACCACACTTGTGCTTCAGAGTAGCACCATGTTCTTCATATAGAGAGTCTCTTCAGTTGTCACTGTCATATACTAGTGGGAATTTTCATTATAGAACTTGGCTTGTATATTCCAACGATGGGCTTCCTCAAATGCCTTAGGTCTTCATGAGCAAGCAAGTTGGATGCACACCCACTTAGTTTTCAGTTTGAGCTTTCATACACTTATAGCTCTTAGTGCATCCGTTGCATGGCAATCCCTACTCCTCGCATTGACATCAATTGATGGGCATCTCCATAGCCCATTAATTAGCCGCGTCGATGTGAGACTTTCTCCTTTTTTTGTCTTCTCCACACAACCTCCATCATCATATTCTATTCCACCTATAGTGCTATATCCATGGCTCATGCTCATGTATTGCATGAAAGTTGAAAAGGTTTGAGACCGTCAAAAGTATGAAACAATTGCTTGGCTTGTCATCGAGGTTGTGCATGATTTGAATATTTTGTGTGGTGAAGATGGAGCATAGCCAGACTATATGATTTTGTAGGGATAACTTTCTTTGGCCATGTTATTTTGAAAAGACATGATTGCTTTATTAGTATGCTTGAAGTACTATTGTCTTAATGTCAAATGATAGACTATTGCTTTGAATCAATCGTGTCTTAATATTCATGCCATGATTAGATTACATGATCAAGATTATGCTAGGTAGCATTCCACATCAAAAATTATCTTTTTTATCATTTACCTACTCGAGGATGAGCAGGAATTAAGCTTAGGGATGCTAATACGTCTCCGTCGTATCTATAATTTTTGATTGTTCCATGTCAATATTCTACAACTTTCATATACGGGATAAAAACTGACGGGGATTTTTTTAATATATGTGATTTTTGGGAAGAAGAATCAATGCGAGACGGTGCCTGAGGGGGCTAAGAGGCAAGGGCGCCCCAGGGGGTCAGGCGCGCCCTGAGCCCTTGTGGCCACCCCGTAAGGCGGTTGGTGCCCTTCTTTCGCCGCAAGAAAGCTAATATCTGGATAAAAATCATGTCCAAATTCAGCCCAATCGGAGTTACGAATCTTCGGGAATTTAAGAAATGGTGAAAGGGCAGAATCAGGAACGCAGAAACAGAGAGAGACAGAGAGGCAGATCCAATCTCGGAGGGGCTCTCGCCCCTCCCATGCCATGGAGACCATGGACCAGAGGGGAAACCCTTCTCCCATCTAGGGAGAAGGTCAAGGAATAAGAAGAAGAAGAAGAAGAAGGGGGACTCTCTCCCCCCTCTCTTCTGGTGGCGCCTGAATGCCGTCGGGGCCATCATCATCACCGCAATCTACACCAACAACTTCACCGCCATCATCACCAACTCTCCCGCCTCTATGCAGCGGTGTAACCCTTCTTTTACCCGTTGTAATCTCTACTTAAACATGGTGCTCAACGCTATATATTATTTCCCAATGATGTATGGCTATCCTATGATGTTTGAGTAGATCCGTTTTGTCCTATGGGTTAATTGATGATCGTGATTGGTTTGAGTTGCATGTTTTATTATTGGTGATGTCCTATGGTGTTCTCCATGTCGCGCAAGCGTGAGGGATCCCCGCTGTAGGGTTTGCAATATGTTCATGATTTGCTTATGGTGGGTGGCGTGAGTGATAGAAACACAAACCTGAGTAACTAGATTGTTTGCGTATGGGAATAAAGAGGGCTTGATACCTTATAATGCTATGATTGGGTTTTACCTTAATGATCTTTTGTAGTTGCGTATGCTTGCTAGAGTTCCAATCATAAGTGCATATGATCCAAGAAAAGAAAGTATGTTAGCTTACGCCTCTTCCTTAAATAAAATTGCAATAGTGATTACCGGTCTAGTTATCGATTGCCTAGGAACAAATAAATTTCTTGTGTGACAACAAGCTCTCTACTAAACTTAACTTAGTTGTGTCTTTATCTAAACAGCCTCTAATTTTTATTTACGTGCTCTTTATTATCTTGCAATCCTATCCACAACACCTACTAAGTACTTCTAGTTTCATGCTTGTTCTAGGTAAAGTGAACGTTAAGTGTGCGTAGAGTTGTATCGGTGGTCGATAGAACTTGAGGGAATATTTGTTCTACCTTTAGCTCCTCGTTGGGCTCGACACTGTTACTTATCGAAAAAGGCTACAATTGATCCCCTATACTTGTGGGTTATCACCCACCATCCCAATTTCTCTCATGCGTGCCCCAATCCTGATCTTCGGTGCATGGGATAACCCTCCGGCGCAAGGGTGCAAAGGAGATTGTGCCAGATCTCTAACGGTTCCCTCTGACCGGTCCCAGGATGACTACGATCTCCGGGGAAGTTGCTGCATTTACCAAACTGTATGAACTCTGAACGAGTAGGGAACCCAATTCTTTTCATTACCCTTGTTGTTCCTGTAAAACTTGCGACTCTCTCCTCCTTCCTTTTCCCGTTACCTTGTTTTTTGAGAAATTTATCGATTGTTTCTCGGGCAAGAGAATGTGTTAGACTTACAAATTTCTCTTTATTGATGATATTACTTTGGATATTTTTTCCATTTAGTAGATTCCATTGATATGGTTTAATCATTTGGAGAATCCTGGTGGTTTGGCTTCATTAATAATCTTAATATAAACTAAAGTCTCCTGCAGGTAAGGCTTGCCATGCTATTTTTCTTATCAACACTTCAGTAGAACCATCAGTGAAAACTGGAAAGATATTTGAGCACTTACCGCTCCCTCTAATTGATGATAATATAAGTTCTTGATGACACTGACATGGTCTTTCGAGTGACGTTTTTTAGTAGTTTTCTTCTAAATTTTCTATCAAACAAAATAGATAGATTGTGTATTATGTATGTATATGCTCTTTATCTCAAGGGACCGACTGCTTGTGATTTCAGGGATAGATTTATTGCGTGCCCAAGCCTGCCGCCTGCACTTATTTGTTCCTTGGTTCTGGAGCTTTTTTTTCAGTGTTGTCGTAACTTGTACATGTTGTTTTCTTCTTGCCGATGTCTCTCTCCTCCTTCCTTTTCTTGTTGCCTTGTATTTTGAGAAATTTATCGATTGTTTCTCAGGCAAGAGAATGTGTTAGACTTACAAATTTCTCTTTATTGATGATATTAATTTGGCTATTTTTTCCATTTAGTAGATTCCATTGATATGGTTTAATCATTTGGATAATCCTGGTGCTTTGGCTTAATTAATAATCTTAATATAAACTAAAGTCTCCTGCAGGTAAGGCTTGACATGTCATTTTTCTTATCAACACTTCAGTAGAACCATCAGTGAAAACTGGAAAGATATTTGAGCACTTACCGCTCCCTCTAACTGATGATAATATATGTTGTTGATGACACTGACATGGTCTTTTGGAGTGATGTTTTTTAGTAGTTTTCTTCTAAATTTTCTGTCAAACAAAATAGATAGATTGTGTATTATGTATGTATATGCTCTTTATCTCAAGGGACCGACTGCTTGTGATTTCAGGAATAGATTTATTGCGTGCCCAAGCCTGCCGCCTGCACTTATTTGTTCCTCGGTTCTGGAGCTTTTTTTCAGTGTTGTCGTAACCTGCACATGTTGTTTTCTTCTTGCTGATGTCTCTGTTTATCCTATTTTTTTTAACTTGTTTGATGATAATTAGTTTCCGCAGATACATGGGCCAAGGAGTGCTCATGAAGATCCGGTAGATGTCGTGTCCTGTTATATCTGACACCATGGTTTTCACGCTCTTATTGCATTGATTTTTTTAATTCCATGACACAACACATCGGCACATACCAATCTATCTCTATCTCTCTATATATAATACTATACTATCTAAAATGGCATAAGGTTCCATCTAACATCAATTTTTCTTCCGCCTATCCTACCTACGTACGTTACTCCATCCTTGCACCGGTTTTCCATCCCCAAATTTTTTGGCAACAATTTTCATCTACCGGTCAAATCATATGAATATCTAGTTACACAAAAAATTCACAGTCGGTTGTCAATCTCTTTCATGACAATAAATATTTGGTAACACCATGTCAGAATAAATAAATATTTGGCAACAAAATAAATTCATCAAAAAACATGGAAAATCATGGGTGAGATTTGATAAACATTTATTTACATAATTGCATTAATACGGGCAGGTAATCACAAGCTAACATACCACTAGACTATTTAATATTTTATGATGATTGCACTTGGACCTATAGCTATTTTGATTATCTTAGGAACAATACCAATCTTAGGAAGTGACAATTACAAGGTGTTTCTGGCCATTCCTACGCCACTCCTTAATTTTACTATGATATATGAGAGAACACATGAAATAGTTTGCAGAAAGTAAGAAAACTAGGAGGAGACAAGCCCTTGTCACCTGATGGGGTGATGATGGAGGAGACACAATGAGGTGAAAAAGGTGTGATGACATAGAAGAGTAGAGCCACGAGGATACAATGATCAACATTTATGAAGACGTGGATAAGAACAAAAAGACTATCACACTTGACACGTCGACCAACAAATGGCATGTTACTATTGTACATCAACTCCTAAAAGGAAAAATTGTTAAAAAAACATTGATGTCTAAAAAAATAAACGGAATTTTTTTCAAAAAATAAAAAAATAATGAATCCATAATTCTACATGAATTTTCGAAAAAATTGGCAAATTTGAAAAACAACACTCAAATTTGAAGAAACGTTCATCGAATTTCTAAAAAGTTAATCGAATTTGCAAAAAGCTCATCGAATTTGAAAGAAAATGTTCATCGGTTTTGAAAAAGTTCATCCAATTTGAAAAAAGTTCATTGAATTTGAAAAAAAAATCATCAATTTTGAAAAAAAAAATCATTGAAATAGAAAAAAAGTTCATCGGACTTGTAAAAAAGTTTGTTGAATCGAAAAAGTTCATCTAGTTTGTAAAAGTTCATCAAATTTGAAAGAAAATGTTCATCAGTTTTGAAAAAAGTTCATCCAGTTTGAAAAAAGTTCATCAATTTTGAAAAAAAAATCATTGAATTTGAAAAAGTTCATCAAATTTGAAAATAAGTTTGTTGAATTAAAAAAATCATCAAATTTGAAAAAACTTCACGAAATTGAAACGAAAATTGTTGTATTATAAAAATAGTCTATCAAAATAGTAAGATGGAAATTAATAAAAATAGAATACAACTATCATAACCGTTCCAGCAAAAAATCAAAAAAGAAAGTAGAAAGAAGAAAAGAAGGAAAAAGCTAGGCCTATTGGTTAATGTAGCGAGTGTTGAACCATTCGAATCACGTGTACTTACACGCGCTTTTGTTGGCGCCTTTAAAACAAAAAAAAAGGAATGGGGGCCGGGCCATCGGTGACAAGGCGGTGTGTGCCCTGTACCGTTAACAATATCGGGCGCCTATGTGATGCACGTTGCGCCAAGATGTCGAGGGTTCGCACAAGAGGGAGCGACGCGATCTGGGCCAGCACATTAGCGGTTAGCGTAGCAACAGTTTTTCTCCGGTTTTGGGAACCGTCTAGAAGGTTCCCTGAATCGGTTTTTCGTTTTTCCTGTTGTTTTTGGTGGCTGGTTTTCATTTAGGTTTATTTCTCTTTTTTTGTTTCTTTTATTTTATTTTTGTTTTGATCTTTTCTGTTTCTTTCTTATTTTTTCTTTTCTTTCCTTTTTCTGTTTCTTTTGCCAAAATGTGCATACTTTAACATGTTTAGAATTCAAAATTGTTCCAAAATTTGAAATTACGTTCTGGGTTCTAAAAAACTTGTGTTTTCAAAAAACATGTTCACAAATTGGAAAAAAAAATTGTGTTTTTAAAAAATGTTCTCACATTTCAAAAAAATTGTTTGTCTTTTCAAAATGTTCCTAAAGTTAAATTCAGATTTTCAAAACATGTTCTCGTTTCAAAAATGTTCGTAAATTTCAAAAATGTTCACATTTTCAAGTTAATGTTCGCAAATTTCGAAAAATGTTCCTGGTTCAAAATTTTGTTCAGAATATTTTTCTTTGAAATGCTAAAAAAATTCAAAATAGTTTCACAAAATTTTAAAAATGTTCATATTTCCATCTTTCAAGAGTATGAAATATTGTTCATGTTTAAAAATTTGTTCCTAAATTTCAAAAAATGTTCATGTTTTCCAATTTTGTTTGTGTTTCTTCAAAAAAAATTCATAAGTTTATTAAAATTTATTCAAAACTTTAGACAAGGTTCCCATTTTCCATAATTTTTAAGAATGTTCATGTTCCATTTTTTTAGGAGTTTCATAAATTGTTCACAGTTTTCAAAAAATGTTCATGTTTCATATTATTTTGGGGAGCTTGAAAAAATGTCCGCGTTTCCAAATTTTGCTGTTGAATTGCAAAAAATGTTCCCGTTTCAAAATAATTGTTCACAGTTTTGAAAAAATGTTCATGTTTCATATTTTGCTTAGGAGCTAAAAAAAATGTCCGCTTTCCAAATTTTGTTGTTGAATGACAAAAAATGTTCCCGTTTCAAAATAATTGTTCATGATTTCAGAAAATGTTACACTTTTTAATGATTTGCGTTGCCTAAGAAAAAAATAGGTTGGAATTGCGGAAATATTTCAAATATGCGCTCGGATTTTGCTCTTAAGGGTCTGTGTTGTCTTACAAGCAGCAAAGCTTGCGGGCTCGGCTGGTTGTATCGGCAAATCCTAAACGGCGCCTGTTGCGCCCGTTTTAGTTGTTTTCCCTAACAGGCGCATACCCCCTCAGCGACTTGGGCTCGGCCCATCATGTTTTTTTTCTGCTCTTATCCCGTAAAAAAAGGGTTGCGCTAACTGCCACACGTGTGGTAAGAAGGGAGACGCACCACACGTCTCTAATGTAAACAGATTGCCACGTCATCGCATGCATGCATGTAGGAATCTTTTTGAATTTTCAGTTTTTAAAATGTTTTATTTCTTAAACGAAAAATCCGATTGAAAATCCGTTTTCACCATTAAATCCCTCGTGATGAGATCTTCGAAACTAGATTCCATGTTGATATGATTTGATGAAAAAAAATTGGATTAAAAGTTGCCATGTCTATTGCATATGAATTGCCATGATGTTTACACTGAAGTTGCCATGATATGTTTCAGCTATTTTCTTCTACATTTAAATGTAAATTTTGACATTTATAAAACGGGGAATTAAGAAACTAGACTTTCCATGAACCATAAACTAAAATTGCCATGATACATGCATGTAAAATCGCCATGGTTCATACAAAAAAAAATTCATGGTCAAAGTACTGGAGTTGCCATCATCAAAATACTAAAATTGCCATGATCTACAAACTAAAATTGCCACATGGCAACTTTAGTTTAAGCCCTATGGCAACTGCAGTGTAAACATCGTGGCAACTTCTGGCAAAAAAAATCGTCAAAACATATCAACATGGGGTCTAGTTTTGAAGATCTCGTCGAGACGGATTTAATGGTGAAAACGGATTTTTAGTTCGCTTTTTTATTTAGGAGATACAACATTTTTAAGCCGAAAAACAAAAAAAATCTGCTGATGTCATCTATTCATACGTGGCAAAATGAGTGATGATGGAGGCGTGTGGGCGATGTGCAAACGCCCACACGTGTGGGCGTTAACATTTCTGTAAAAAAGTGGACGGGAAAGGCGCAGGCAAGACTCGAACCAACAACTTCTCAATCGTGCGTAAGCTTCAGCAACCAACTGGCCTACCACATCAAATGTGTTCATTTCCTCCTTCTTTAGCCTTTTCTTATTTCTATTTCTTTTTTTCTTTTTCCCCTTTTCTGTTCCTTTTCCTCCTTTGTTGGAACAGTTTTGTTTATTTTTTTTCTTTTTCTTTTTCTTTGTTAAATATGTGAACTCTTTCAATTTGCTGAACTTTTTTTTAATCAAAATCCAATGAACCTTTTGAAATTCGTGATTTTTTTTTCAAAATTGATGAACTCTTTTACAAAACAAATAAATTTTTTCTCCAAATCGAGGGAACTTTTTTTTCAAAATCGATGAACTTTTTTCAAAATCAATGAACTCTTTTTCAATATCGATGAACTCTTTTTCAAAATCGATGAACTTTTTTCAAAATCAATGAACTCTTTTTCAAAATCAATGAACTTTGTTTTTCAAAATCGATGAACTCTTTTTGAAATCGATGAAATCTTTTCAAAATCGATGAACTCTTTTTCAAAATTGGTGAGCTCTTTGTCAAAATGAATGAACTCTTTTTCAAAATCGATGAACACTTTTCAAAACCGATGAATTTTTTTTGAAATTGATGAACTCTTTTCGAAATCGATGAACTCTTTTCAAAATCGATGAACTCTTTTCAAAATTGATGAATTCTTTTTCAAAAATGATGGTTTTTTTCCATTTGATGAACTCTTTTTATTTTTTTTCAAATTTGATGAACTAATTCCAAAATCGATTTTTTTCAAATGAATGAACCTTTTAGGAAATAAAGATGAACTTTTCTAAAATTCCATGATGTTGTTTTCGAATTTAGCTTTTCTTTTTTAAAAATAATTTATATTGGTTTTACTAAAGAACACGTTAACTAGGGTGGTTATTCTTGGGGTGTGCGAAAGAGCTAGCTTGGTCTAGCGGTTAATTCATCAAGCCACGATTAGTGAGGTGCTCGGTTTGAATCGCAGCCAATGTCATTTTTTTCAATTAGGAATTGTTTGTTTTCTTTTTCGCGTTTGCATCTCGATTAGTGGGCCGGCCCGCTGCGCGTCGCTAGCGGGCGCCGGTAGAGCCAGCCGGCGCCTGAAGCGCTGGTTAGGAGCACCCGGTTGTATCACCTTGGCTCTTACTCTCTTGGGAAGATATCCTGGGTTTGATACCCTGTGATGCCACATTTTTTTGGAGCTACAAATCGTAGCCTGTCGCTATCTTCGTGGGCTGGCCCAGTCGTAGACTGCCCTGTGCGTGCGGGCGACAACCTGCCGCACAGAGCGGCAGCTAGGAACTCCCGCTGTATAGGATTTGCCCTCGGTTCCGCTTAGCTCGCGTGCGCGGCCCAATTGACTCTCGTGGCGCGATGTCGCCATTCGCGCTTTTGCAGATCCATAGGTCACAGATTCGGACTCTTGGATAGTTGGATGAGATCCATCTGCACAATGATCTTCCCGTTCAAATCTCAAAAAAGAAAAAGATCTTCCCGTTCTGAAGCTATACCGACAGACCCATAAATCATAGGCGAGGAGGAAGTATGATAGTTCCATTAATGCCGAGTTACTAGTAGTACTGAATTTTGGCTCAAATTTACAACCTGCATGAATGCGCACATGAACCACCACTACAACCTCCTACTCCTTGGTCTTTCACTAGCAGCACTACATAGCTTGCCTGCAGAGGGAAAGTTACTACCACCCGGTCTTGGCTTGGCTTATAGGCAGGATCGCTACCCACTGGGAGCTGGAGCTGGATCGTTCAAGATCGCCATAGGCATATCCTATCCTGTCGATCCCACACACATGCATGATGCATGAGCCGGTGCACATCTAGCTGCAAGGCACTTGCACGTCGTCTCGGTCAAGTCGATCGCCGGCATCCTAGCTAGCTTCCACGTTCGCAGCTGCTGGCTACCCTACTCGATCGATCGGTCCCTGCCCTGCGTGACTCCCCGATGTGATTTTACCTACTCCTTCCTTAGGAAAAGGGACGAACAGACCATTATATTCTGACGAAACCATTGCTCCTGCAACTGGTGCTACCACTACTGCAAGTGCATGCAGCTCATCTCATGCTAAAGAAGTAGAGGTTGTTGAGTATATATGTGTTGCATGTATTATGTATATTGTGGCCTACCTTCTAGTTATGTATAGTTGAGGTTAATGTCTACCTGTACTTATATATATGTGTATCGGCATTCAATCAATACAACGAATATTGCATTGCCAAACTATCTCTCTACAGTGATGCATGATGGATTGATGGCGCGGAAGCTTTCAGTCGTTTTACTACTACCAAGGACTACGATACGTAGGCTGTCGTGTACCACGACTAGTCCAAAATCAAACAGAACGGCCAGCCCAAATCTAGATGCGGCATTAGGGCATCTCCAGCGCTGTTACCCAACACAGACACAGTATTTGTCTGTGGACTGATCTGGACCAGTTCGCGGATACTGACGCGAAAGTCTATCATCCAACCATACCGGCATACATTTCAAATCAAATTCGAACAAACCAAATAAATTCGATGCAAACTGGATGATATTCATCTAAACCGGACCAAATTCTTTATATATTTGATAAATTTCAACTAAACAAAAGTGTTCGTAAGTTAATCTAGTCTAAGTCTTCGTCGGCGGCCATGAGCCACAGAAAGTGTAGGGCCTCGAAGTCCTTGTTGTTCCCCTCCGTATCCATGCCTGGCGGCAGTGATCCCCAGAAAGTGAAGGTGTGGCCACCGGCAAGGAAGAGTAGGATATGAGGCACTGACTGGTTCACATGGGACACGAGGCACCGCTATCTCACATGCCCTACTCCTCCTTGTCAAAGTTCACGCCCTGGCCATCGTCGGTGTAGGTGAGGTTTACGAGGGACATGGACGTACGGGCCGACCTCGTGGTCGAAGCGGTGCCAATAGGGACCAGTAGCCAACGCAGGATCAGTGGCGGAGCCAGGGATTAAGGATTAGGGAGGCCACATGACTCAAACTTCTGATAACAGGGGCCAAACAATACTGATACATGTATTTTTGTATAAACTACATACAGTTCATCTACTAATTAGTAGCAAATCAATGATCTTAGGGGGGGGGGGGGGGCCTCCACCACTGCGCGGGATATGTTTTTGGGTGAGCCCGGGGTGTCTCACACGTGGGTGCCAACGATCCGGACACTCGCAAAGCCTCCTGATTTGACTTTAGTTTATGAGAAAACGGAACGTCCGCACCAGTCAACAACGGATCGATATGACACCACATTGAATGGCAAAATGAGTCTAGACTGCTCGGTCCATACGAATGCGGACAGTTTGACAACCCTTTAATATAACCCTTGATAAGATCGTTTTATTGTCCGACAAGCCCGGAAGACCAGGGTATACCCATATGGATCGGCGGACGTTGTCATGGGTTGATCAATAGAGGGTTCTTTTTATTGCGAATCAAATCAGGCATATAGGATGGGGGAGAAACTAGGGATCACTTGACTGAATTTAAAATTTGACTTTTTTTACTACTGGCTAGCCATGGGTGGAGTTAGAGCATCTCCAGCAGGCGCACAAAAGTTTTGCATGCTAAAAGTTACTACTGGCTAGCCATGACTAAATTTGCAGCTTCTGATAGCGCTTTTTAGTGCATGCCCAAATCTTTTTTGCGCGTACACTATTTTACAGCTTTTATTGAAGCTGTCCGGCCCCCAAAAAACCCGAATTTTAGAGCGCAAAGCAGTTTTTGTGTGCCTGTTGGAGATGCTCTTACGCGAGGAAAAAAGCAGCCCACCTAGTCTATGTGGAAAAGTTTATACAAGCAGTCCGACACTACATATATACTGAAATTCATACAAACACATTGCAACGATCGATGCACAACAAATTGTCTGGCTACTACATAGGACAATGCCATCGGACTACCAAAAAATGACATATTTGACCTACATACTAGATATGTAAAAAGATCACCCATGGCGGGCCTTGTTCTTGCCCTTCTCGGTGCCCGTGCCATCTTTCTGCGAATGTAACACTCAAAAACGCAAAATGGATCAAGCCGGATCTGCTCTTCGCCGAAGCTGTCCAATCCGTCGTTGTTCTCCTACTGTGTCACGGGGATGATTTCGATAGTAGAAGAGGGGTAGGAAGATGATCTATCGAGGTGCAAATAGGTGACACAGGGACTTTTACAAGTCCCCCCCCCCCCCCCCCCCCCCCCCCCCCCCTCACGATGGAGCTAAGGAGCCTATGTCTTGTGCTCCGAAGAGGATTTCTATGTTCTGCATAAGAAATTACAATGCGTATGCGAGCGGGAGAGAGATGAGATGAATGGGAGGATAAAGAAGACCCCCAGTCTAAATGTGGGGGTGGTTTATATAGAATGTGTCAGTCCCTCATCTCTTATGTTACAAAATGAACTATCATGCCCATTATTTTAGCCAACTACAAAGGTAACTTCCGTGTTGATATTAGTACAGCGCTGGCTCGCTCTGTCGCTCGTGTCATCACATGCAATATCCTTCGCTTCTCAGTCTTTTTTTGCGACCAAACGTACGTTCTTTATTACTCAGCAATGTTCATAGGCATACATAATAAATTTGGTGGGTTCAGTGACCACACATGGTGACCGAGACCTAACCCAAAAACATATTTGGCAAGGCTATGTGCCTCTAAATTTGTCCCTCTACCATCAAAGATGAAGGTACACTGGTGGAACTGATCCGAGGTGGTGTTTATCTCCTTAACCACCGCAGAATAAGAGCCTCCTATTCCTTGATTAATGTCTCTTACCACACCCTGGTTATCACATGCTGTTATCACTTGTGTGAGCGCAAGATCCACGGCCAAAGCCATCGCCTCCCGACATGCCAAAGCTTCAAGTGTCGCTGGGTCGTACACCCCCGGAATCCTCATAGCCGAGGAGCCTAAATAGTGTCCTTGCGAATCCCTACAGACTGCACTGACGGAGCCTTTGCAGCCCTTGAGACAACGCTGTCTACTCTGGTCTTGGCCACTCCCTGGGGAGAAGGAATCCATGCTGATCGGGATCTGTTTGGACAAACATGTATCAGAGTAGCAGTTGGTTTTGGCTTGCACGCCTCTAACTTGTGCAGATATTTCATGACAAAGGCATGTGTGGCTTGGGGACTCTGAAAAATGTTTTCGTGCAATGCTTGCCTTCTCGCGAACCAGATGGCCCATAGGGTGACGAGGACTTGAGTAAATTTGCTAGTTGGGATGGTATCCATGACCGCAAAGACCCAACATTTAGCATCAGACTCAGTAATACTGTTTATAGCCTCGACCAGGTCATGATTCTGTAATGCCCACACACAGCGTGCAGCATGACAGTGTAGAAGAGAATGTTCAGGAGTCCTCACTACCACACACTCCGCATGTCGTCACCGTGGACATGTTACGGTGATGGAGAATGTCCAAAGTTGGAATAGATTGCTGGGCCAGTCTCCAGAGGAAGATTTTAATCTTAGAAGGAACATCTATCGCTAGTAGAAAACAGGGCTTTGGTTCGGGCAGGGCAAGCCCATTAGTCCCGGTTCAGTCACGAACCAGGATCCATGGGGGCATTCATCCCGGTTCTTTAGCCCAGGGGGCCGGCCGTGGCCTCGTGGGCATTGGTTCCGGTTCGTATGGACCCATTTGTCCTGGTTCTAGGCAAGAACCGGGACCAATGGGCCTCACTCTTGGCCCACATACATTGGTCCCGGTTCGTGGCAAGAACCGGGACAAAAGGGGGAGCTTTAGTCCCGGTTATAGCCACGAACCGGGACAAATGAGTTGCCTATATATACCCCGTCGCCGCAGCAGAGCACACCACAGTGCTCTGTTTTTTCTGGCCGGCGAGGAGAGGGCATTTGGGTGCTCTAGCTCACCTCCTATGCACATTAGGTGTTTGATGAAATGCCCGAGCCACGCTAGTTAAGCTTTCTCCTCTCGAAGCTCGACCTCCAAGCTCCAGTTTCCCCGAGATTTTCATAGGTTTAGCGGTCCGTCACATCCCGTCCCCGTCTTCAGCGTCGTCGATCGCCCGCGCCGATCTCGTCGCCGGTACCACCGTGGTGAGCCTCTTGTTCTTATCTTCTTTCTGAAAGAAAATAATTCATACTTTAGATAGATACTTGTCTAATTTTCTAACTTTTATTATTGCTTGTTATTATATAGTGCGATGGTTTTGGTATCCGCCCTCGTCGGCCCTCGTCCTGGCTATGATTCGGATGTGGTATATAATATCTTTTTATAACTATTTGCTTCATTTATTGTTTTTGACAATTATGCCGACCAATGTGACATAGATTTTATTTATGTAGGAGGTAGTTGAACCGGAAATTCCAACCGACCCTATTGTTGAGAGGTTAAATTTAGTTGAAGAAGAAAAAAATTACTTGAAGGAAAAAATAAAAAAATTGAGGAGGAGAAGATGATATTGGAGTTGCATGTTGCGGATGTCGTCGATAATCACAAGATCAAGATGGATGCAATACGGTTGAAGATGAGAAAGATTAGAAAATATGCCATTCATACCGAGGCTTGGTATCATTATGCCGTTGGATCAATTTTTACCTTGGTTGTGATTATGATCGCATTTGTTGTTGCATTGAAAGGTTTCACATAGTTTCAATGTATGGTTTAACTAGATGCTCTGGAGAGCTATATTTTGTTCAATGAGAACTATGTATGTACTTTGTTTTTAATGTGATGATGAACTTCTATTAATTTGGTCACTTATCTATTCATGAGAGCTATATGTACTAAATTGATGATGTGGCTTTGAATGGTGCATTTTGAACACAGAAAAACTCTGGAGTTCAAATAAGTTCAAAAAATGAAATCCTGTTGTAACAGACGAGTTTTCGTATGAAACCCTCATACTTCGAAAGAGATTGTCCGTTTTGTACACGAAGTGCATCTAGTTTTTGCCGTAAGCCTCTCTACTTTCTTGCACATGCTATGTGGATGAAATGATGATACCATGCCAGCTTTCAACCTTTTCAGAGTTCATTTGAAATCCTTTTCAATTTCAGGGTCTTATAGCTTAAAATAATCAGTAAATGCATGAAAAATAACAAATGAAGTCAGAAAGGGTTGAAAATTGATGATGTGGCTTTGAATGGTGTATTTTGAACACAGAAAAACTCTGGAGTTCAAATATGTTCAAAAAAAATGAAATCTCTTTGTAACACAAGAGTTTTCGTATGAAACCCTCATACTTCAAAAGAGATTGTCCATTTTGTACACGAAGTGCATCCAGTTTTTGCCATAACCCACAATACTTTCTTACACATGCTATGTGAATGAAATGATGATACCATGCCAACTTCCAACCTTTTCAGAGTTCATTTGAAATGCTTTTCAATTTCAGAGTCTTATAGCTCAAAATAATCAGTAAATGCATGAAAAATAACAAATAAAGTCAGAAAGGGTTGAAAATTGATGGTGTGGCTTTGAATGGTGCATTTTGAACACAGAAAAACTCTAGAGTTCAAATAAGTTCAAAAAATGAAATCCCTTTGTAACAGACGGGTTTCCGTATGAAACCCTCATACTTCAAAAGAGATTGTCTGTTTTGTACACGAAGTGTATCCAGTTTTTGCCGTAACCCTCTCTAATTTCTTGCACATGCTATGTGGATGAAATGATGATACCATGCCAACTTTCAACCTTTTCAGAGTTCATTTGAAATGCTTTTCAATTTCAGGGTCTTATAGCTCAAAATAATCAGTAAATGCATGAAAAATAACAAATGAAGTCAGAAAGGGTTGAAAATTGATGACGTGGCTTTGAATGGTGTATTTTGAACACAGAAAAACTCTGGAGTTCAAATAAGTTCAACAAAATGAAATCTCTTTGTAACAGACGAGTTTCTGTATGAAACCCTCATACTTAGAAAGAGATTGTCTGTTTTGTACATGAAGTGCATCCAGTTTTTGCCGTAACCCTCTTTAATTTCTTGCACATGCTATGTGGATGAAATGATGATACCATGCCAACTTCCAACCTTTTCAGAGTTCATTTGAAATGCTTTTCAATTTCAGAGTCTTATAGCTCAAAATAATCAGTAAATGCATGAAAAATAACAAATGAAGTCAGAAAGGGTTGAAAATTGATGATGTGGCTTTGAATGGTGCATTTTGAACACAGAAAAACTCTAGAGTTCAAATAAGTTTAAAAAAATGAAATCCCTTTGTAACAGACGGGTTTCCGTATGAAACCCTCATACTTCGAAAGAGATTGTCTGTTTTGTATACGAAGTGTATCCAGTTTTTGCCGTAACCCTCTCTAATTTCTTGCACATGCTATGTGGATGAAATGATGATACCATGCCAACTTTCAACCTTTTCAGAGTTCATTTGAAATGCTTTTCAATTTCAGGGTCTTATAGCTCAAAATAATCAGTAAATGCATGAAAAATAACAAATGAAGTCAGAAAGGGTTGAAAATTGATGACGTGGCTTTGAATGGTGTATTTTGAACACAGAAAACTCTGGAGTTCAAATAAGTTCAACAAAATGAAATCTCTTTGTAACAGACGAGTTTCCGTATGAAACCCTTATACTTCGAAAGAGATTGTCTGTTTTGTACACGAAGTGCATCCAGTTTTTGCCGTAACCCTCTTTAATTTCTTGCACATGCTATGTGGATGAAATGATGATACCATGACAACTTTCAACCTTTTCAGAGTTCATTTGGAAATGATGTTCAATTTCAGGGTCTTAGCTCAAAATAATCAGTAAACGCATGAAAAATAACAAATGAAGTCGGAAAGGGCTGAAAATTTATGACGTGGCTTTGAATGGTGCATTTTGACCATAGAAAAACTCTGAAGTTCAAATAAGTTCAAAAAAATGAAATCTCTTTGTAACAGACGAGTTTCCGTATGAAATCCTCATACTTCGAAAGAGATTGTCCGTTTTGTACACGAAGTGCATCCAGTTTTTGCCGTAACCCTCTCTACTTTCTTGCACATGCTATATGAATGAAATGATGATACCATGCCAACTTTTAACCTTTTCAGAGTTCATTTGAAATGCTTTTCAATTTCAGGGTCTTATAGCTCAAAATAATCAGTAAATGCATGGAAAATAACAAATGAAGTCAGAAAGGGTTGAAAATTGATGATGTGGCTTTGAATGGTGCATTCTGAACACAGAAAAACTCTGGAGTTCAAATAAGTTCAAAAAAATTGAAATCTCTTTGTAACAGACGAGTTTTCGTATGAAACTCTCATACTTCGAAAGAGATTGTCCGTTTTGTACACGAAGTGCATTTAGTTTTTGCGGTAACCCTCTCTAATTGTTGCACATGCTATGTGGATGAAATGTTGATACCATGCAAAAGGAAAAATTAACTAAAAAACTTTTATAAAACTCTAATAGCAAAAGGAATGAACTAAAAAACTTTTATAAACCTCTAGTATTTTTTAAACTAAAATTATATATAATTCATGCCACTGAAATTATCAAAGTATTTTCTGTTCAAAACATGAAAAGTAGACAGAAACAAAAATAAATTTGAATAAAAAGTAGAGACAAAATTAAATAAATTAAAATTTAATAAAATAAATAAGTAGAAACAAAATAAAATAAAATAAACTTTAATAAAATAAATAAGTAGAAACAAAATAAAACAAATTAAAATTTAATACAATAAATAAGTAGAAACAAAATAAAATAATATAAAATAAACTTTTATAAAGTAAAGAAGTAGAAACAAAATAAACTTTATAAGAGTAAAATAAATAAAATTTAACAAAATAAATAAACGTTAATAAAATAAATAAAAATAGCAACAGTATGTTTTTTGTTGTAAGTAGAAACAAAATAAAATAAATAAAGCAACAAAAAATAAAAAAAGTTCCAACTACTGGGCCACCACGGCCTGAATTAATATGACTAGAAACCCTACCATGGGCCAGGATTCAGGCCCTCAGAAGGCCCAGTAGGCCCATCAGGCATAGCAGTGACAATTAGGCTCGTAAGCCTGCAATCGAGAGGAGCTCGAGAGGGGTGCGAAAGTGGGGCGTATAAACCACTCCGCGCCCCTCTCAACTAGCGAGGTGGGACTAAAGTTTTGGCCACGGGGAGCACGAGGCCTTTGGTACGAGTGCGCCCTTTAGTACCGGTTGGTGCCACCAACCGGGACCAAAGGCCTCCGCTTCCCGCCCTTTGGGCTGCTGAAAAGAGACCTTTGGTCCCGGTTCGTGGCACCAACGAGACTAAAGGGGGCATTGGTACCGGTTTGTGCCACGAACCGGCACCAATGCCCTGGGTATATAAGAAAACACTTCGCAGTTTCGATGAAATCCATCACTTCTTCTGCCCCGACGCCCCTGCTCCTCCTCGTCGCCGTCGCCGCCCGATGCCCCTGCTCCTCCTCGTCGCCGTCGCCATCGCCGCCCGATGCCCCTGCTCCTCCTCGTCACCGTCGCTGCCCGTCGCCGCCTGACGCCCTCTGCCCCGACGCGCCATCGACCCTAGCGCCCCTGCCGGCCCCGACGCGCCGTCCCCTGTGAGCACCAGCCTGCTCCCGCGCCCCTCCCCTGTCCCGCGCCCCTGCGCCCCTACCCTGCCCCACCGGCGCCGGCGTCGGCCCCTCCACCGTGCCCCTGGATCCGCCCCTGCGCGGTGCTATTATATTTGTAGATGTTTTTAGATGCTATTCTTAGATGTTTTTACATGTTTTTTAGATTATTTTAGTTTATGTTTAGTTTAGTTTTAAGATTAGGAAAATTTCAGATGTGTAGTTATATTTATTTAGATGTCTAGTTAATTTAGATGTTGTAATTTGTTCATAGAAATTGTGCACTTTTGTATAGAAACCTTATTTTTTTCATATCACTAGTAGAAAACAGGGCTTTGGTCCAGGCTGGGCCAGCCCATTAGTCCCGGTTCAGTCCAGAACTGGGACCCATGGGGCCATTGGTCCCGGTTCATGAGGCCAGGGGGTGGCCGGGTCTCATGGGGCATTGGTCCCGGTTCGTCATGCCCCTTTGGTCCCGGTTGGTGAGACGAACCGGGACCAATGGGCCTCGTTCCTGGCCCACCACCATTTGTCCCGGTTGGTGACTTGAACCGAGACCACATGCTTCCCTTTAGTCCCGGTTCATGCCACGAACCGAGACCAATGAGGTGCCTATATATACCCCACGCCCGCGAGCAGAGCACCCCAGTGCTCTGTTTTTCTCTGGCCGGCGAGGGGAGGGCTTTGTGGTGCTCTAGCTCACCTCCTATGCACATGAGGTGTTCGATGAAATGCCCGAGCCACACTAGTTAAGCTTTCTCCTCTCGAAGCTCGACCTCAAAGCTCCATTTTCCTCGAGATTTGTCTATGTTTAGCGGCCCGTCACGTCCCACTCTCGTCTTCACCGCCGTCGATCGCCCGCACCGATCTCGTCACCGGCACCACCGTGGTGAGCCTCTTGTTCTTATCTTCTTTCTGAAAGAAAAAGTTCTTACTTTAGCTAGATAGATACTTGTCTAATTTTCTTACTTTTATTATTGCTTGTTATTATATAGTGCGATGGTTTTGGTATCCGCCCCGTCAGCCCTCGTCCTGGCTATGATTCGGATGTGGTATATATTATCTTTTTATAACTATTTGGTTCATTTATTGTTTATGACAATTATGCCGACCAACGTGACATAGATTTTATTTATCTAGGAGGTAGTTGAACCGAAAATTCCAACCGACCCTATTGTGGATGTCGTCGATGATCACAAGATCAAGATGGATGTAATGCGGTTGAAGATGAGAAAGATTAGAAAATATGCCATTCATACCGAGGCTTGGTATCATTATGCCGTTGGATCAATTGTTACCTTGGTTGCGATTATGATCGCATTTGTTTTCGCATTGAAATGTTTTACATAGTTTCAATGTATGGTTTAATTAATTAGATGCTCTGGAGAGCTATATGTTGTTAGATGAGAACTATGTATGTACTTTGGTTTTAATGTGATGATGAACTTCTATTAATTTGGTCACTTAATTATCTATTTATGATGTTCTGTAATGGTTTTTGACACACTTAATTATATATAATGCACGTAGATGAATCGGCAATAGATGTACGGTGAAAGACACACCTCCGAGTACATTAAGGGCATGCATGATTTTCTCAAAGTGGCTGAGGCAAACAAGCAGAATGCTTTTATGTGTTGTCCATGCCCTAAATGTGGGAATACGAAGTCTTACTCTGACCGGAAAATCCTTCACACCCACCTGCTTTATAATGGTTTCATGCCACACTATAATGTTTGGACGAGGCACAGAGAAATAGGGGTTATGATGGAAGACGGTAAAGAAGAAGAGGACGATGACAACTATGTGCCCCTGAATACGGTGATGCTACAACGGGGGAAGCTGTTGAAGAATCAAAAAGAATAAAAAATAAAGCAAGAATCAAAAGAAAATAAATAATTCAAAAAACAAAACAAATACTGGAAAAAATAAAAATGCCACCTATTGGGCCACACGGGCTGCATATGACTAGAAACCCATCTGTACATAGGCCAAGATGCAGGCCCGCAGGCCCAATAGGCCCAACAAGGCAGTGACAAGGGTAGGCAAGTACTGCCTGCATATTAGAGAGGAGCTCAGCACCTGAGCCGCAACGCAGCTTATAAATAGGTGTTGAGCTCTCTCAGCTAGCGAGGTGGGACTAAACTTCCCACCGCACCGCGCCAGTGCAAGGCCTTTGGTCCCGGTTGGTGCCACGAACCAGGACTAAAGGCTTTGCTATATAAGTTCACACTTAGGAAATTTTCACTCTCATCTCGCAGTTGTCGCCCCGACGACGCCGACGCCGCCCCCGCCGTCGCCTTTGCCGTCGCCCGCGCCCTCGTCGTCGCCCGCCGTTGCCCACGCCCTCGCCATCGCCTATGCCCCTGCCCCGACGCGCGCTGCCCCGGCCCGCCCCCGTCGTCGCCGTCGCCCTGCCTCGCCCTTCGTCGCCGTCGCCCCCTACCCCGAGCGCGCGCCCACTGCCCCATTGCCATCCTCGCCGCCGACCCCGCGGTCCTCCTCACCTTGGTCCGGCCGGCACCCTCGCTAGCATTTTTTTCATATATATGCTTGTTTTTTTTCATATATATGCTTGTTTTTCTATATATATGATGATATGTATGCTTGTTACCATAATTGTTTTTGTTCATATATATATGTAATGATTTTTTATAGAATATGATGTTTTTTTCATAGATGATCACATATATGATGTATATGCACGGATGTGGATGAAATATGATGTTTTTTGTTCATAGAACATGATGTTTTTATATTCACAGATTTTTTTTTGTTCATGAGAGAGGCGGGGACGTCGAGGGATCATAGATGTATTTTTCAGAATTTTCTATCGTGCATAGACGGATTTTAGACCACGGGAGCACTCCCTCCCTATCGTTGCAAAAGTTGCTAAGTGATATTAAGAAGGAATAAGAAGAAAAAGAAGGATAGGAAAAAAGAAAATAAGAAGAGGAAGAAAGAATAAGAGGAGAGGAAGAAGAGGAGAAATAAATAAGAAGAGGAAAAAAGAAGAAAAAATAGAGGAGAAGAAGAAAGAAATAGAGGAGAAGAAGAAAAAATTGAAATTCTATTTTTTCTTCTTCTCCTCTATTCCTTTCTTCTTCTCCTCTTTTTTCTTCTTTTTTTTCTTCGATCTTCTCCTCTATTCCTTTCTTCTTCTCCTCTTTTTATTTATTCTTCGTTTTCTTATGTTTTATCGGGTCGTCATTATCGATATAAACCCCTCCCGATAACTTCAACACGTGGGGGGGGGGTCGATATACCCCCTCCCAATAACTTCAACACGTGGGGGGGGGCTCGATATACCCCTCCCCGATAATATTATTTTCCCATGTACGTATGTCGTCGTTGTCGATATAAACCCCTACCGGTGAGGACCTCTAGCTTGACCACCCTACCGGTGAAGGGGAGACTCAATTGGGTTCTGCTCTGAAGACTCCATACCTATGGCGGAAGGAGCTCATCAACCTTCCGAACTAGATGCCTCCGCCTCCTCCTCCCCCTCTGGCGAGTCAGGGCACTCTGCCTCCTCCACCGCTTCCTCCTCCGGCGAGTGACGATCAGGGCACTCGGCCTCCTTCTCCGGCGCGTGGCGGCACTCCGCCTCCTTCTCCGCCTGTGCCGACGCGCCCGAGCAACCAGCCTCCTCCTTCTCCGCCTCGTCAGCAAGGGCAGAAGAGATCCGCCGCCTCTCCAGCTGCTCTGGCGCGTCGTAGTCCTTCTCCTCCGCCTCGTAAGCAAGAAAAGAAGACAGCCGCAGCCGCTCCGTCTGCTCTGCCGGCGTCTAGCAGTACAGTCAGAGGCGGGAGGCAATACAGATTCGGTGCTTCTCTAAAGACTCCAGAGAAGTTACCATACGAGAGGACCCCGGAGGAGAACATCGAGATCGCGCGAGCCGAAGTGAGGAACTTCTTTGAAGGGGTGAAAGCAAAGAAACATCGACCTCCAGAGGAGAAGGTAGATCCGGTGAAAGCGAAGCGCACTCTGGCTGCCCTAAAAAACCAGCAAAGTCTCCACCGAAAGGCAACTATGAGCGCATTATTGGAAAGTCATTTGTCGAAGCGGAGCGGTCGGGAAGTACTATCAGTGATCAAAGGTTAAAAGAACAACGAGCTGGAAAAAAATTGCCCAGCTCGGCGAACAAGCGAACCAATCGTGCCCCCCGCTCAAGGTGCCTACTAATGATCCGAGGATGGTGCCCGGTTATAGCAATCTTGGATATTACCTGCTCGACGATGTACATTATGAGTTCTTGGAGGTGGAGGAACACAAATACGAGTATGGGAAGCCTCTCGTCAAAGATGAAAGATCTCTAACAACGATGATGCGAAGATTCCATAATTGGTACATGAAAACCTGCAAAGAGTCTGGGGGGAGGAATACTTTGACGCTGAGAGTTAGAGAGGAGCATGACCTCGTTGGAATTGAACTGTTGAATGTTCCATTTGAGGAGTTCTTCCAGTTTTTCAATCAAAAGGCCCTCGATAAAGCAACGGTCACTTGCTACTGTCTGTAAGTAGTACTACTTCTGTCATTAAGTCTCTCTATATAGGTTAGCTCTTTCATTGCATGTATTTATAATTATCCTCACTATATTATGCAGATTGAAGATCGCCGAATTGAAGAAAAGACAAATCGGTGATATTGGGTTCATTAACACAAATCTCATAGATGCAACTAAGGTTAAATATCATGTCGAAGATACCGAGGCCAACTTGCTATGATCGTTGGTAATAAATGAAAAAAAGATATAATACTCTTTCCTTACAACTTCAAGTGAGTGTTACTGTCTTGTGCATATTCGCTTTCCCTTATTAGTCCAGGTTATAGTAATGTAATTGATGAGTTATGAATGCATGCACAGGTTCCACTATATTCTCCTAGAGATTAAGCTTGAGCACGGACTAGTAACCGTCTTAGACTCGAGACGAAAAGATCCCCAGGACTATGCGGACATGACTCAAATGCTCGAGAAGTAAGTTAAATCGATCATTATCCACCATATCATCAACTTTGTTCATTTCCTGATATCAAGTAATTGTTTTCTTTGTCTGGCAGGGTTTGGAGAAAAATCACCAAAAAAGCTCCGGGACTGCCGAAGAAGCTGCAATTTAGACACCCGAAAGTAAGTACTATAGTAACATGTTCCGCGCATCTCCTAGTGATTCAAGCGCTAGTTTCATCAATACCATTTGGCATGCTTGCTTATTAGTTTGATTGACCTCTATTTCTTGTAAAGTGGTTGTGGCAGGAACAAGGGAATGATTTCTGTGGATACTATGTTTGCGAGTCCATCCGCCACACGACCTGTGAACGGGGGTACTCTGACGAACAATATGAAGTGCGTAAACAATAATATTCACAATTTTATTTTATTACCATCATTTGTGTTGAGTTTCATTTATTCATATATATATATTGACCCCCTTCTTCAAATTAGATCTTTCAGATGCGGGATGAACTCCTAGCACCAGATCGCATGCGAGCAATTCAAGAGGAATTGGCGGCATTCTTCCTTGACCACGTGATCGTGAAGACGGAGAATACTATGTGGATCCTGTGTTCATATATAATTAGGAGATTATATTGTAAGAGATAATTATTGTATATATGTAGCCGGTAGTGTCGGATAGATATACGAGAACTTGTTGTTCGACCAATCTCTCGGAGAAGGAGAGGTGGTCGATATCACTTCTCTCTGTATGCATATATGTTCATGACGATCTTCTGTTTCCTTCGTTTGCTTACTAGCTAGCTAGCGTGTCTAGTCCTCTCTATATGTATATAGTACGTAGCGTCGACCAAGCACAGACATAAAAGAGGACACTTCTCTCTATTAATTAGCTAGCTAACACAATATATGAAACAGCTAAATTAACCTCCCAAAACCCCCAACCCCCCCCCCTTTCAAAAAAACAAAAACCTCAGCCCCTGAAATGCTGACGCGTGGATGCCTATTGGTCCCGGTTGGTGCCACCAACCGGGACCAAAGGCCCTCCTGCCTGGGCTCGGCGCACCGGCCACGTGGAGGCCCATCTGTCCCGGTTCCTGTTTGAACCGGGACTAAAGGGCCAGGGCATTAGTAACGACCCTTTAGTCCCGGTTCAAAAACCGGGACAAAAGGCCCTTACCAACCGGGATAGAAGACCCTTTTTCTACTAGTGTATGTACGAAAATGTAGAGTGAAAAGTTTTATATATGCAAAAGTTACATTTTTAGAAAAGTTTTATATATCTAGCTAGGAAAGGAAAGAAGAAGAAAAAGAATGAGAGGAAAAAGGAAAATAAGAAGAGTAAGAAAGGAGAAGAAGAGGAGAGGAAGAAGAGGAGAAATAAATAAGAAGAGGAAAAAATAAAAATAAGATTTTTTTTCTTCTTTTTTTCTTCGATCTTCTCCTCTTTCTTTCTTCTTCTCCTCTTTTTATTTCTTCTTCGCCTTCTTATTTTTTATCGGATATGTCGTTGTCGATATACCCTGTCCCCGATAACTTCGACATGAGGGGGGGAGGGGGAGGGGTCGCCGAGGGTTTGAGGGGCGAGGGTCGGGAACTAGCTAGGGTACAGGGTCGAGGGTCACTGAGGGGTCGAGGGTCACCGAGGGTTTGAGGGTCGAGGGGTCATTGTATGTTGTCGTTGTCGATATACCCCCTCTCGACCGTGATAAATTATACCACGGGAGCACCCCCTGGCCCTCTCGCTCGACCAAAACTCTCAAGGACACCCAAACCGTAGAAAAAAATGATGTCGGTCTCCTACCCCCTCCCGCCGCGCCCCTACCCGACAAACCTCGAGGCCACCCAAATTTACCAAGTTCAAAGAGTGTTGTCGTCGAGGCCACCCCAAACCCTTGAAGCGTTGCCGAGGCCACCCCAAACCCTTGAAGTGTTGCCGATCGAGGCCATCCCAAACCCTAGAGAAGCAGCGTCGAGGCCACTAATTAATATGATTCCTTATTGTGGTTAGCTAGCTAGTTCTACGTTTGCCACTAATATATCCATCTGTCATGTTTGAATAATAATTTCCATGTTGTAAAAATTTGCAGAAACTATGGAGCACCCCCGAGACGAAGCAACATAAGCTATTTTGGGGGACATAATCGCACAGGGAACTGATGTCGTCTTCTCTTTTCTCAAGGACACCGATGGTCTGGAAGGAGAGGGTGAAGAAGCAGACTACGGTGATCGAACAATGGAGGAGGAAGGACATGATCATGATGGCTCCGGTGACCCAATGCCGGTGCAAGAAGGACACCGTGATGACGGCTCCGGTGACCGAACGGAGTCCGGCCAGGTTTATATATTAATTAAGCATGTGCTGACTATAGCTAGCTAATTGATGCATTAATTGTTTTTGGTATGTACACATATGTTGGGGAACGTAGCAGAATTTTAAAATTTTCTACGCATCACCAAGATCAATCTATGGAGTCATCTAGCAACGAGGGAGAGAGGAGTGCATCTACATACCCTTATAGATCATGAGCGGAAGCGTTCAAGAGAACGGGGTTGATGGAGTCGTACTCGACATGATCCAAATCATCGAAGATCCTAGCGCCGAACGGACGGCACCTCCGCGTTCAACACACGTACGGAGCGAGGACGTCTCCCGCGCCTTGATCCAGCAAGTAGGAGGGAGAGGTTGAGGAAGAGGGCTCCAACAGCAGCACGACGACATGGTGGTGATGAAGCCGGCAGGGCTTCGCCAAGCTCTTATGGAGGAGGAGAGGTGTTGGGGAGGGGAGGGGCTGCGCCTTGGATGTTATATGCAGCCCTCCCCTCACCCCTCTATTTATAGGGGAAGGGGGAAGGGGGCCGTCCCCCTCTAGATGAGATCTAGAGGGGGCGGCGGCCAAGGGGAGGGGGGCTTGCCCCCCCTTAGGGTTTCCCCCAACCCTAGGCGCATGGGCCCTAGGGGGTGTGGCGCCCCAGCCCACTTGGGCTGGTTCCCTTCTCCATACAGCCCATAAGGCCCTCCGGAAGAGGTGGCCCCTCCCAGTAGACCCCCCGGAACCCCTCCGGTGGCCCCGGTACAATACCGATATGCCCCCGAACCTTTTCGGTGACCGTATGACTGTTGGAAATATGCCCTAGAGGCAATAATAAAAGGATTATTATTATATTTCCTTGTTCATGATAATTGTCTTTTATTCATGCTATAATTGTGTTATCCGGAAATCGTAATACATGTGTGAATACACAGACACCAACATGTCCCTAGTAAGCCTCTAGTTGACTAGCTCGTTGATCAATAGATAGTCATGGTTTCCTGACTATGGACATTGGATGCCATTGATAACAAGATCACATCATTAGGAGAATGATGTGATGGACAAGACCCAATCCTAAACATAGCACAAGATCGTATAGTTCGTTTGCTAGAGTTTTTCCAATGTCAAGTTTCTTTTCCTTAGACCATGAGATCGTGTAACTCCCGGATACCGTAGGAGTGCTTTGGGTGTACCAAACGTCACAACGTAACTGGGTGACTATAAAGGTATACTACGGGTATCTCCGAAAGTGTCTGTTGGGTTGACACGGATCAAGACTGGGATTTGTCACTCCGTATGACGGAGAGGTATCTCTGGGCCCACTCGGTAATGCATCATCATAATGAGCTCAGAGTGACCAAGTTTCTGGTCACGGGATCATGCATTACGGTACGAGTAAAGTGACTTGCCGGTAACGAGATTGAACGAGGTATTGGGATACCGGCGATCGAATCTCGGGCAAGTAACGTACCGATTGACAAAGGGAATTGTATACGGGGTTGATTGAATCCTCGACATCGTGGTTCATCCGATGAGATCATCGAGGAGCATGTGGGAGCCAACATGGGTATCCAGATCCCGCTGTTGGTTATTGACCGGAGAGTCATCTCGGTCATGTCTGCATGTCTCCCGAACCCGTAGGGTCTACACACTTAAGGTTCGGTGACGCTAGGGTTGTAGAGATATGTATATGCAGTAACCCGAAAGTTGTTCAGAGTTCCGGATGAGATCCCGGACGTCACGAGGAGTTTCGGAATAGTCCGGAGGTAAAGAATTATATATGGGAAGTTGTCATACGGTCACCGGAAAGGTTCGGGGGCATATCGGTATTGTACCGGGGCCACCGGAGGGGTTCCGGGGGTCCACCGGGAGGGGCCACCTCTCCCGGAGGGCCTTATGGGCTGTATGAGGAAGGGATCCAGCCCAAAGTGGGCTGGGGCGCCACTCCCCCTAGGGCCCATGCGCCTAGGGTTGGGGGAATCCCTAAGGGGGGGGCGCCCCCTTGCTTGGGGGGCAAGCCCCCCTTCCCTTGGCCGCCTCCCCCCCTCTAGATCTCATCTAGAAGGGGCCGGCCCCCTTCCCCTATAAATAGAGGGGTGAGGGGAGGGCTGCAAAGACACATCCAAGGCGCAGCCCCTCCCCTCCCCAACACATCTCCTCCTCCGTCACGAGCTTGGCGAAGCCCTGCCGGAGTACTGCTGCTCCACCACCACCACGCCGTCGTGCTGCTGCTGGAGCCATCTTCCTCAACCTCTCCTTCCCCCTTGCTGGATCAAGAAGGAGGAGACGTCACGCTGACCGTACGTGTGTTGAACGCGGAGGTGCCGTCCGTTCGGCGCTAGGATCTCCGGTGATTTGGATCACGTCGAGTACGACTTCCTCATCTTCGTTCTTTGAACGCTTCCGCGCGTGATCTACAAAGGTATGTAGATGCAATCCGATAACTCGTTGCTAGATGAACTCATAGATGGATCTTGGTGAAACCGTAGGAAAATTTTTGTTTTTTGCAACGTTCCCCAACAGTGGCATCATGAGCTAGGTCTATGCGTAGTTCTCCTTGCACAAGTAGAACACAATTTGTTGTGGGCGTAGATGTTGTCAACTTTCTTGCCGCTACTAGTCTTATCTTGCTTCAACGGTATTGTGGGATGAAGCGGCCCGGACCGACCTTACACGTACGCTTACGTGAGACTGGTTCCACCGACTGACATGCACTAGTTGCATAAGGTGGCTAGCGGGTGTCTGTCTCTCCCACTTTAGTTGGAGCGGATTCGATGAAAAGGGTCCTTATGAAGGGTAAATAGAATTTGACAAATCACGTTGTGGCTATTACGTAGGTAAGAAAACGTTCTTGCTAGAACCCTTTTGCAGCCACGTAAAACTTGCAACAACAATTAGAGGACGTCTAACTTGTTTTTGCAGCAAGTGTTTTGTGATGTGATATGGCCAAAGTTGTGATGAATGATGAATGATATATATATGTGATGTATGAGATGTTCATGCTATTGTAATAGGAATCACGACTTGCATGTCGATGAATATGACAACCGGCAGGAGCCATAGGAGTTGTCTTTATTTTTGTATGACCTGCGTGTCATTGAGAAACGCCATGTAAATTACTTTACTTTATTGCTAAACGTGTTAGCCATAGTAGTAGAAGTAATAGTTGGCGAGCAACTTCATGGAGACACGATGATGGAGATCATGATGATGGAGATCATGGTGTCATGCCGGTGACAAGATGATCATGGAGCCCCAAGATGGAGATCAAAGGAGCTATGTGATATTGGCCATATCATGTCACTATTATTATTTGATTGCATGTGATGTTTATCATGTTTTACATCTTGTTTACTTACAATGACGGTAGTAAATAAGATGATCCCTCATAATAATTTCAAGAAAGTGTTCCCCCTAACTGTGCACCGTTGCGACAGTTAGTTGTTTCGAAGCACCACGTGATGATCGGGTGTGATAGATTCCAACGTTCACATACAACGGGTGTAAGACAGTTTACACATGCAAACACTTAGGTTGACTTGACGAGCCTAGCATGTACAGACATGGCCTCGGAACACAGAAGACCGAAAGGTCGAGCATGAGTCGTATAGAAGATACGATCAACATGAAGATGTTCACCGACATTGACTAGTCCGTCTCACGTGATGATCGGACACGGCCTAGTTAACTCGGATCATGTTATACTTAGATGACTGGAGGGATGTCTATCTGAGTGGGAGTTCATTATATAATTTGATTAGATGAACTTAATTATCATGAACTTAATCTAAAATCTTTACAATATGTCTTGTAGATCAAATGGCCAACGTTGTCCTCAACTTCAATGCGTTCCTAGAGAAAACCAAGCTGAAAGACGATGGCAGCAACTATACGGACTGGGTCCGGAACCTGAGGATCATCCTCATAGCTGCCAAGAAAGATTATGTCCTACTAGCACCGCTAGGTGACGCACCCGTCCCACAGAACCAAGACGTTATGAACGCTTGGCAGGAACGTGCTGATGATTACTCCCTCGTTCAGTGCGGCATGCTTTACAGCTTAGAACCGGGGCTCCAAAAGCGTTTTGAGCGACACGGAGCATATGAGATGTTCGAAGAGCTGAAAATGGTTTTCCAAGCTCATGCCCGGGTCGAGAGATATGAAG
Organism: Triticum urartu; assembly: GCF_003073215.2. Classification (NCBI taxonomy): domain Eukaryota; kingdom Viridiplantae; phylum Streptophyta; class Magnoliopsida; order Poales; family Poaceae; genus Triticum; species Triticum urartu. The sequence goes on from NC_053026.1 coordinate 520,225,094, forward strand.
TCTCCGACAAATTCTTCAGCTGTAAGATGGAGGAAAATAGTTCTGTCAGTGAGCACATACTCACAATGTCTGGGTTACATAACCGCTTGACTCAGCTGGGAGTTAATCTCCCGGATGACGCGGTCATTGACAGAATCCTCCAGACGCTTCCACCAAGCTACAAGAGCTTTGTGATGAACTTCAATATGCAGGGGATGGAAAAGACCATTCCTGAAGTATTTGCAATGCTGAAATCAGCAGAGGTAGAAGTCAAAAAGGACCATCAAGTGTTGATGGTGAATAAAACCACTAAGTTCAAGAAAGGCAAGGGTAAGAAGAACTTCAAGAAGGACGGCAAGGAAGTTGCCGCGCCTGGTAAGCAAGCTGCCGGGAAGAAGCCAAAGATGGACCCAAGCCCGAGACTGAGTGTTTTTATTGCAAGGGAAGTGGTCACTGGAAGCGGAACTGCCCCAAATACTTAGCGGACAAGAAGGCCGGCAAAACGAAAGGTATATGTGATATACATGTAATTGATGTGTACCTTACCAGTACTCGTAGTAGCTCCTGGGTATTTGATACCGGTGCAGTTGCTCACATTTGTAACTCAAAGCAGGAGCTGCGGAATAAGCGGAGACTGGCGAAGGACGAGGTGACGATGCGCGTCGGGAATGGTTCCAAGGTCGATGTGATCGCCGTCGGCACGCTGCCTCTACATTTACCCACGGGATTAGTTTTAAACCTCAATAATTGTTATTTAGTACCAGCTTTGAGCATGAACATTGTATCAGGATCTCGTTTAATTCGAGATGGCTACTCATTTAAATCCGAGAATAATGGTTGTTCTATTTATATGAGAGATATGTTTTATGGTCATTCTCCTATGGTGAATGGTTTATTCTTAATGAATCTCGAGCGTAATGCTACACATATTCATAGTGTGAGTGCCAAAACATGTAAGGTTGATAATGATAGTCCCACATACTTGTGGCACTGCCGCCTTGGTCACATAGGTGTCAAACGCATGAAGAAGCTCCATGCAGATGGACTTTTAGAGTCTCTTGATTACGAATCATTTGACACGTGCGAACCATGCCTCATGGGTAAGATGACCAAGACTCCGTTCTCAGGAACAATGGAGCGAGCAACCAACCTATTGGAAATCATACATACTGATGTGTGCGGTCCAATGAGTGTTGAAGCTCGCGGTGGCTATCGTTATGTTCTCACCCTCACTGATGACTTGAGTAGATATGGGTATGTCTACCTAATGAAACACAAGTCTGAGACCTTTGAAAAGTTCAAGGAATTTCAGAGTGAGGTTGAGAATCAACGTGACAGGAAAATCAAGTTCTTGCGATCAGATCGTGGGGGAGAATACTTGAGTCACGAATTTGGCACACACTTAAGAAAATGTGGAATAGTTTCACAACTCACGCCGCCTGGAACACCTCAGCGTAATGGTGTGTCCGAATGTCGTAATCGCACTCTATTAGATATGGTGCGATCTATGATGTCTCTTACCGATTTACCGCTATCATTTTGGGGCTATGCTTTAGAGACTGCCGCATTCACTTTAAATAGGGCTCCGTCGAAATCCGTTGAGACGACACCGTATGAATTATGGTTTGGGAAGAAGCCTAAGCTATCGTTTCTAAATGTTTGGGGATGCGATGCTTATGTCAAGAAACTTCAACCTGAAAAGCTCGAACCCAAGTCGGAAAAATGTGTCTTCATAGGATACCCTAAAGAAACTATTGGGTATACCTTCTACCTCAGATCCGAAGGCAAGATCTTTGTTGCCAAGAATGGATCCTTTCTAGAGAAGGAGTTTCTCTCGAAAGAAGTAAGTGGGAGGAAAGTAGAACTTGATGAAGTATTGCCTCTTGAACCGGAAAGTGGCGCAACTCAGGAAAAAGTTCATGTGGTGCCTGCACCAATTAGAGAGGAAGTTAATGATGATGATCAAGATACTTCTGATCAAGCTCCTACTGAACTTCGAAGGTCCACAAGGACACGTTCCGCACCAGAGTGGTACGGCAACCCTGTCTTGGAAATCATGTTGTTAGACAACGGTGAACCTTCGAACTATGAAGAAGCGATGGCGGGCCCGGATTCTGACAAATGGCTGGAAGCCATGAAATCCGAGATAGGATCCATGTATGAAAACAAAGTATGGACTTTGACTGACTTGCCCGATGATCGGCGAGCCATAGAAAATAAATGGATCTTTAAGAAGAAGACAGACGCGGATGGTAATGTGACCATCTATAAAGCTAGGCTTGTCGCTAAGGGTTATCAGCAAGTTCAAGGGGTTGACTACAATGAGACATTCTCTCCCGTAGCAAAGCTGAAGTCTGTCCGAATCATGTTAGCAATTGCCGCATACTATGATTATGAGATATGGCAAATGGACGTCAAAACAGCATTCCTTAATGGTTATCTTAAGGAAGAACTGTATATGATGCAGGCGGAAGGTTTTGTCGATCCTAAGAATGCTGACAAGGTGTGCAAGCTCCAACGCTCGATTTATGGGCTGGTGCAAGCATCTCGGAGTTGGAACATTCGCTTTGATGAGATGATCAAAGCGTTTGGTTTATGCATACTTATGGAGAAGCCCGCGTTTACAAGAAAGTGAGTGGGAGCTCTGTAGCATTTCTCATATTATATGTAGATGACATACTTTTGATGGGAAATGATATAGAGCTTTTGGACAGCATTAAGGCCTACTTGAATAAGAGTTTTTCAATGAAGGACCTTGGAGAAGCTGCTTATATATTAGGCGTCAAGATCTATAGAGATAGATCAAGACGCCTCATAGGTCTTTCACAAAGCACATACCTTGATAAGATATTGAAGAAGTTCAATATGGATCAGTCTAAGAAGGGGTTCTTGCCTGTGTTGCAAGGTGTGAAATTGAGCTCAGCTCAATGTCCGACCACGGCAGAAGATATAGAAGAGATGAGTGTCATCCCCTATGCCTCAGCCATAGGTTCTATTATGTATGCCATGCTGTGTACCAGACCTGATGTAAACCTTGTCGTAAGTTTGGTAGGAAGGCACCAAAGTAATCCCGGCAAGGAACACTGGACAGCGGTCAAGAATATCCTGAAGTACCTGAAAAGGACTAAGGAAATGTTTCTCGTTTATGGAGGTGACGAAGAGCTCGTCGTAAAGGGTTACGTCGACGCTAGCTTCGACACAGATCTGGATGACTCTAAGTCACAAACCGGATACGTGTATATTTTGAATGGTGGGGCAGTAAGCTGGTGCAGTTGCAAGCAGAGCGTCGTGGCGGGATCTACATGTGAAGCGGGGAACATGGCAGCCTTGGAGGCAGCGCATGAAGAAATTTGGGTGAAGGAGTTCATCACCGACCTAGGACTCATACCCAATGCGTCGGGGCCGATCAAACTCTTCTGTGACAACACTGGAGCTATTGCACTTGCCAAGGAGCCCAGGTTTCACAAGAAGACCAGGCACATCAAGCGTCGCTTCAATTCCATTCGTGAAAATGTTCAAGATGGAGACATAGATATTTGTAAAGTGCATACGGACCTGAATGTAGTAGATCCGTTGACTAAACCTCTCCCTAGAGCAAAACATGATCAACACCAGCATCCCATGGGTGTTCGATTCATCACAATGTAACTAGATTATTGACTCTAGTGCAAGTGGGAGACTGTTGGAAATATGCCCTAGAGGCAATAATAAAAGGATTATTATTATATTTCCTTGTTCATGATAATTGTCTTTTATTCATGCTATAATTGTGTTATCCGAAAATCGTAATACATGTGTGAATACACAGACACCAACATGTCCCTAGTAAGCCTCTAGTTGACTAGCTCGTTGATCAACAGATAGTCATGGTTTCCTGACTATGGACATTGGATGTCATTGATAACAAGATCACATCATTAGGAGAATGATGTGATGGACAAGACCCAATCCTAAACATAGCACAAGATCGTATAGTTCGTTTGCTAGAGTTTTTCCAATGTCAAGTATCTTTTCTAGACCATGAGATCGTGTAACTCCCGGATACCGTAGGAGTGCTTTGGGTGTACCAAACGTCACAACGTAATTGGGTGACTATAAAGGTATACTACGGGTATCTCCGAAAGTGTCTGTTGGGTTGACATGGATCAAGACTGGGATTTGTCACTCCGTATGACGGAGAGGTATCTCTGGGCCCACTCGGTAATGCATCATCATAATGAGCTCAAAATGACCAAGTGTCTGGTCACAGGATCATGCATTACGGTACGAGTAAAGTGCTTGCCGGTAACGAGATTGAACGAGGTATTGGGATACCGGCGATCGAACCTCGGGCAAGTAACGTACCGATTGACAAAGGGAATTGTATATGGGGTTGATTGAATCCTCGACATCGTGGTTCATCCGATGAGATCATCGAGGAGCATGTGGGAGCCAACATGGGTATCCAGATCCAGCTGTTGGTTATTGACCGGAGAGTCGTCTCGGTCATGTCTGCATGTCTCCCGAACCCGTAGGGTCTACACACTTAAGGTTCGGTGACACTAGGGTTGTAGAGATATGTATATGCAGTAACCCGAAAGTTGTTCGGAGTCTCGGATGAGATCCCGGACGTCACGAGGAGTTCCAGAATAGTCCGTAGGTAAAGAGTTATATATGGGAAGTTGTCATACGGTCACCAGAAAGGTTCGGGGGCATATCGGTATTGTACCGGGGCCACCGGAGGGGTTCCGGGGGTCCACCGGGAGGGGCCACCTCTCCCGGAGGGCCTTATGGGCTGTATGAGGAAGGGATCCAGCCCAAAGTGAGCTGGGGCGCCACTCCCCCTAGGGCTCATGCGCCTAGGGTTGGGGGAAACCCTAAGGGGGGCGCCCCTTGCTTGGGGGGCAAGCCCCCCTCCCCTTGGCCGCCCCCCCTCTAGATCTCATCTAGAAGGGGCCGGCCCCCTTCCCCCTTCCCCTATAAATAGAGGGGTGAGGGGAGGGCTGCAAAGACACATCCAAGGCGCAGCCCCTCCCCTCCCCAACACATCTCCTCCTCCGTCACGAGCTTGGCGAAGCCCTACCGGAGTACTGCTGCTCCACCACCACCACGCCGTCGTGCTGCTGCTGGAGCCATCTTCCTCAACCTCTCCTTCCCCCTTGCTGGATCAAGAAGGAGGAGACGTCACGCTGACCGTACGTGTGTTGAATGCGGAGGTGCCGTCCGTTCGGCGCTAGGATCTCCGGTGATTTGGATCACGTCGAGTACGACTTCCTCATCCCCATTCTTTGAACGCTTCCGCGCGTGATCTACAACGGTATGTAGATGCAATCCGATCACTCGTTGCTAGATGAACTCATAGATGGATCTTGGTGAAACCGTAGGAAATTTTTTGTTTTTTGCAACGTTCCCCAACAATGACAACTTCCCATATATAAATCTTTACCTCCGGACCATTCCGGAACTCGTCGAGACGTCCGGGATCTCATCTGGGACTCCGAAAAACATTCGGTAATCACATACAAGTCTTCCTAACAACCCTAGCGTCATCGAACCTTAAGTGTGTAGACCCTACGGGTTCGGGAGACATGCAGACATGATCGAGACGACTCTTCGGTCAATAACCAACAGCGGGATCTGGATACCCATGTTGGCTCCCATATGCTCCACGATGATCTCATCGGATGAACCACAATGTCGAGGATTCAATCAATCCGTATACAATTCCCTTTGTCAATCGGTACGTTACTTGCCTGAGACTCGATCGTCGGTATCCCAATACCTTGTTCAGTCTCGTTACCGGCAAGTCACTTTACTCGTACCGTAATGCATGATCCCGTGATCAACCACTTGATCACATTGAGGTCATTATGATGATGCATTACCGAGTGGGCCCAGAGATACCTCTCCGTCATACGGAGTGACAAATCCCAGTCTCGATTCGTGCCAACCCAACAGACACTTTCGGAGATACCTGTAATGTACCTTTATAGTCACCCAGTTACGTTGTGACGTTTGGCACACCCAAGGCACTCCTACGGTATCCGGGAGTTGCACAATCTCATGGTCTAAGGAAATGATACTTGACATTCAGAAAAGCTACAGCAAACGAATTACACGATCTTTGAGCTAAGCTTAGGATTGGGTCTTGTCCATCACATCATTCTCCTAATGATGTGATCCCGTTATCAATGACATCCAATGTCCATAGTCAGGAAACCATGACTATCTTTTGATCAACGAGCTAGTCAACTAGAGGCTCACTAGGGACGTGTTGTGGTCTATGTATTCACACATGTATTACGATTTCCGGATAACACAATATAGCATGAACAATAGACAATTATCATGAACAAACAAATATAATAATAACCATTTTATTATTGCCTCTAGGGCATATTTCCAACAGTCTCCCACTTGCACTAGAGTTAATATTCTAGTTACATTGTGATGAATCGAACACCCATGCAGTTCTGGTGTTGATCATGTTTTGCTCTAGGGAGAGGTTTAGTCAACGGATCTACTACATTCAGGTCCGTACGTACTTTACAAATCTCTATGTCTCCATTTTGAACACTTTCATGAATGGAGTTGAAGCGACGCTTGATATGCCTGGTCTTCCTGTGAAACCTGGGCTCCTTGGCAAGGGCAATAGCTCCAGTGTTGTCACAGAAGAGAGTCATCGGGCCCGACGCATTTGGTATGACTCCTAGGTCGGTAATGAACTCCTTCACCCAGACTGCTTCTTGTGCTGCCTCCGAGGCTGCCATGTACTCCGCTTCACATGTAGATCCCGCCACAACGCTTTGCTTGCAACTGCACCAGCTTACTGCCCCACCATTCAAAATATACACGTATCCGGTTTGTGACTTAGAGTCATCCAGATCTGTGTCGAAGCTAGCATCGACATAACCCTTTATGACGAGCTCTTCATCACCTCCATAAACGAGAAACATTTCCTTGGTCCTTTTCAGGTACTTCAGGATATTCTTGACCGTTGTCCAGTGTTCCATGCTGGGATTACTTTGGTACCTTCCTACCAAACCTACGGCAAGGTTTACATCAGGTCTGGTACACATCATAGCATACATGATAGACCCTATGGCCGAGGCATAGGGGACGACACTCATCTTTTCTCTATCTTCTGCCGTGGTCGGGCATTGAGCCATGCTCAATCTCGTACCTTGCAATACAGGCAAGAACCCCTTCTTTGACTGATCCATTTTGAACTTCTTCAATATCTTGTCAAGGTACGTACTCTGTGAAAGACCAATGAGGCGTCTCGATCTATCTCTATAGATCTTGATGCCTAATATATAAGCAACTTCTCCAAGGTCCTTCATTGAAAAACACTTGTTCAAGTAGGCCTTTATGCTTTCCAAGAATTCTATATCATTTCCCATCAATAGTATGTCATCCACATACAATATGAGAAATGCTACAGAGCTCCCACTCACTTTCTTGTAAGTGCAGGCTTCTCCATAAGTCTGCATAAACCCAAACGCTTTGATCATCTCATCAAAACCAATGTTCCAACTCTGAGATGCTTGCACCAACCCATAAATCGAGCGTTGGAGCTTGCACACCTTGTCAGCATTCTTAGGATCGACAAAACCTTCCGGCTGCATCATATACAATTCTTCCTTAAGGAAACCATTAAGGAATGCCGTTTTGACGTCCATTTGCCATACCTCATAATCATAGAATGCAGCAATTGCTAACATGATTCGGACGGACTTTAGCTTCGCTACGGGTGAGAAAGTCTCATCGTAGTCAACCCCTTGAACTTGTCGATAACCCTTAGCGACAAGCCGAGCTTTATAGATGGTCACAATACCATCCGCGTCTGTCTTCTTCTTAAAGATCCATTTATTTTCTATGGCTCGCCGATCAACGGGCAAGTCAGTCAAAGTCCATACTTCGTTTTCATACATGGATCCTATCTCGGATTTCATGGCTTCCAGCCATTTGTCAGAATCCGGGCCCGCCATCTCTTCTTCATAGTTCGAAGGTTCACCGTTGTCTAACAACATGATTTCCAAGACAGGGTTGCCGTGCCACTCTGGTGCGGAACGTGTCCTTGTGGACCTACGAAGTTCAGTAGCAACTTGATCTGAAGTTTCATGATCATCATCATCAACTTCCTATCTAGTCAGTGCAGGCACCTCAGGAACATTTTCTTGAGCTGCTCCACTTACCAGTTCAAGAGGTAATACTTCATCAAGTTCTACCTTCCTCCCACTTATTTCTTTCGAGAAAAACTCTTTCTCTAGAAAGGACCCATTCTTGGCAACGAAGATCTTGCCTTCGGATCTGAGGTAGAAGGTATACCCAACAGTTTCTTTAGGGTATCCTATGAAGACGCATTTTTCCGATTTGGGTTCGAGCTTTTCAGGTTGAAGTTTCTTGACATAAGCATCGCATCCCCAAACTTTTAGAAACGACATCTTAGGTTTCTTCCCAAACCATAATTCATACGATGTCGTCTCAACGGATTTCGACGGATCCCTATTTAAAGTGAATGCGGCAGTCTCTAAAGCATAGCCCCAAAATGATAGCGGTAAATCGGTAAGAGACATCATAGATCGCACCATATCTAATAGAGTGCGATTACGACATTCGGACACACCATTACGCTGAGGTGTTCCAGGCGGCGTGAGTTGTGAAACTATTCCACATTTTCTTAAGTGTGTGCCAAATTCGTGACTCAAGTATTCTCCCCCACGATCTGATCGCAAGAACTTGATTTTCCTGTCACGTTGATTCTCAACCTCACTCTGAAATTCCTTGAACTTTTCAAAGGTCTCAGAATCGTGTTTCATTAAGTAGACATACCCATATCTACTCAAGTCATCAGTGAGGGTGAGAACATAACGATAGCCACCGCGAGCCTCAACACTCTTTGGACCGCACACATCAGTATGTATGATTTCCAATAAGTTGGTTGCTCGCTCCATTGTTCCTGAGAACGGAGTCTTGGTCATTTTACCCATGAGGCATGGTTCGCACGTGTCAAATGATTTGTAATAAAGAGACTCTAAAAGTCCATCTGCATGGAGCTTCTTCATGCGTTTGACACCTATTTGACCAAGGCGGCAGTGCCACAAGTATGCGGGACTATCATTATCAACCTTACATCTTTTTGTATTCACACTATGAATATGTGTAGCATTACGCTCGAGATTCATTAAGAATAAACCATTCACCATCGGAGCATGACCATAAAACATATCTCTCATATAAATAGAGCAACCATTATTCTAGGATTTAAATGAGTAGCCATCTCGTATTAAACGAGATCCTGATACAATGTTCATGCTCGAAGCTGGCACTAAATAACAATTATTGAGGTTTAAAACTAATCCCATAGGTAAATGTAGAGGTAGCGTGCCGACGGCGATCACATCGACCTTGGAACCATTCCCGACGCGCATTGTCACCTCGTCCTTCGCCAGTCTCCGTTTATTCCGCAGCTCCTGCTTTGAGTTACAAATGTGAGCAACCGCACCGGTATCAAATACTCAGGAGCTACTACGAGTAATGGTAAGGTACACATCAATTACATGTATATCACATATACCTTTCGTGATGCCGGCCTTCTTGTCCGCTAAGTATTTGGGGCAGTTCCGCTTCCAGTGACCACTTCCCTTGCAATAAAAACACTCAGTCTCGGGCTTGGGTCCATTCTTTGGCTTCTTCCCGGCAGCTTGCTTACCGGGCGCGGCAACTCCCTTGCCGTCCTTCTTGAAGTTCTTCTTACCCTTGCCTTTCTTGAACTTAGTGGTTTTATTCACCATCAACACTTGATGTTCCTTTTTGACTTCTACCTCTGCTGATTTCAGCATTGAATATACCTCAGGAATGGTCTTTTCCATCCCCTGCATATTGAAGTTCATCACAAAGCTCTTGTAGCTCGGTGGAAGCGACTGAAGGATTCTGTCAATGACCGCGTCATTCGGGAGATTAACTCCCAGCTGAGTCAAGTGGTTATGCAACCCAGACATTTTGAGTATGTGCTCACTGACAGAACTATTTTCCTCCATCTTACAGCTGAAGAACTTGTCAGAGACTTCATATCTCTCGACCCGGGCATGAACTTGAAAAACCATTTTCAGCTCTTCGAACATCTCATATGCTCCGTGTCTCTCAAAACGCTTTTGGAGCCCCGGTTCTAAGCTGTAAAGCATGCCGCACTAAACGAGGGAGTAATCATCAGCACGTGACTGCCAAGCATTCATAACGTCTTGGTTCTGTGGGACGGGTGCGTCACCTAGCGGTGCTTCTAGGACATAATCTTTCTTGGCAGCTACGAGGATGATCCTCAGGTTCCGGACCCAGTCCGTATAGTTGCTTCCATCGTCTTTCAGCTTGGTTTTCTCTAAGAACGTGTTGAAGTTGAGGACAACGTTGGCCATTTGATCTACAAGACATATTGTAAAGATTTTAGACTAAGTTCATGATAATTAAGTTCATCTAATCAAATTATTCAATGAACTCCCACTCAGATAGACATCCCTCCAGTCATCTAAGTATAACATGATCCGAGTTAACTAGGCCATGTCCGATCATCACGTGAGACGGACTAGTCAACATCGGTGAACATCTTCATGTTGATTGTATCTTCTATACGACTCATGCTCGACCTTTCGGTCTTCTGTGTTCCGAGGCCATGTCTGTACATGCTAGGCTCGTCAAGTCAACCTAAGTGTATTGCGTGTGTAAATCTGTCTTACACCCGTTGTATTCGAACGTTAGAATCTATCACACCTGATCATCACGTGGTGCTTCGAAACAACGAACCTTCGCAATGGTGCATAGTTAGGGGGAACACTTTCTTGAAATTTTTACGAGGGATCATCTTATTTAAGCTACCATCGTTCTAAGCAAATAAGATGTAAAACATGATAAACATCACATGCAATCAAATAGTGACATGATATGGCCAATACCATTTGCTCCTTTGATCTCCATCTTCGGGGATCCATGATCATCGTTGTCACCGCCATGACACCATGATCTCCATCATCATGATCTCCATCATCGTGTCTTCTTGAAGTTGTCTCGTCATCTATTACTTCTACTACTATGGCTAACGCTTTAGCAATAAAGTAAAGTAATTACATGACGTTTATGTTGACACGCAGGTCATAAATAAATAAAGACAACTCCTATGGCTCCTGTCGGTTGTCATACTCATCGACATGCAAGTCGTGATTCCTATTACAAGAACATGATCATCTCATACATCACATATATCATTCATCACATCCTTTGGCCATATCACATCACAAAACACTTGCTGCAAAAACAAGCTAGACGTCCTCTAATTGTTGTTGCAAGTTTTTACGTGGCTGCTATAGGTTTCTAGCAAGAACGTTTCTTACCTACGCCAAAACCACAACATGAATTGCCAATTTCTATTTACCCTTCATCAGGACCCTGTTCATCGAATTCTATCCGACTAAAGTGGGAGAGACAGACACCCGCCAGCCACCTTATGCAACTAGTGCATGTCAGTCGGTGGAACCGGTCTCACGTAAGCGTACGTGTAAGGTTGGTCCGGGCCGCTTCATCCCACGATGCCGCCGAATCAAGATAAGACTAGTAACGGCAAGCAAATTGACAATTTCGACGCCCACAACAACTTTGTGTTTTACTCATGCATAGTAACTACGCATAGACCTAGCTCATGATGCCACTGTTGGGGAACGTAGCAGAATTTTAAAATTTTCTACGCATCACCAAGATCAATCTATGGAGTCATCTAGCAATGAGGGAGAGGGGAGTGCATCTACATACCCTTGTAGATCACGAGCGGAAGCGTTCAAGAGAACGGGGTTGATGGAGTCGTACTCGACGTGATCCAAATCACCGAAGATCCTAGCGCCGAACGGACGGCACCTCCACGTTCAACACACGTACGGAGCGAGGACGTCTCCCGCGCCTTGATCCAGCAAGGAGGAGGGAGAGGTTGAGGAAGAGGGCTCCAACAGCAGCACGACGGCGTGGTGGTGATGAAGCTGCAGCACTCCGGCAGGGCTTCGCCAAGCTCTTATGGAGGAGGAGAGGTGTTGGGGAGGGGAGGGGCTGCGCCTTGGATGTTTTATGCAGCCCTCCCCTCACCCCTCTATTTATAGGGGAAGGGGGAAGGGGGCCGGCCCCCTCTAGATGAGATCTAGAGGGGGGGCGGCGGCCAAGGGGAGGGGGGCTTGCCCCCCAAGCAAGGGGGCGCCCCCCCCTTAGGGTTTCCCCCAACCCTAGGTGCATGGGCCCTAGGGGGTGTGGCGCCCCAGCCCACTTGGGCTGGTTCCCTTCTTCATAAAGCCCATAAGGCCCTCCGGAAGAGGTGGCTCCTCCCGGTGGACCCCCGGAACCCCTCCGGTGGCCCCAGTACAATACCGATATGCCCCCGAACCTTTCCGGCGACCGTATGACAACTTCCCATATATAAATATTTACCTCCGCACCATTCCGGAACTCCTCGTGACGTCCGGGATCTCATCCGGGACTCCGAACAACATTCGATAATAACATACAAGTCTTCCTAACAACCCTAGCGTCATCGAACCTTAAGTGTGTAGACCCTACGGGTTCGGGAGACATGCAGACATGACCGAGATGACTCTCCGGTCAATAACCAACAGCGGGATCTGGATACCCATGTTGGCTCCCATATGCTCCACGATGATCTCATCGGATGAACCACGATGTCGAGGATTCAATCAATCCGTATACAATTTCCTTTGTCAATCGGTACGTTACTTGCCCGAGACTCGATCGTCGGTATCCCAATACCTTGTTCAGTCTCGTTACCGGCAAGTCACTTTACTTGTACCGTAATGCATGATCCCGTGATCAACCACTTGATCACATTGAGCTCATTATGATGATGCATTACCGAGTGGGCCCAGAGATACCTCTCCGTCATACGGAGTGACAAATCCCAATCTCGGTTTGTGCCAACCCAACAGACACTTTCGGAGATACCTGTAATGTACCTTTATAGTCACCCAGTTACGTTGTGACGTTTGGCACACCCAAGGCACTCCTACGGTATCCGGGAGTTGCACAATCTCATGGTCTAAGGAAATGATACTTGACATTGAGAAAAGCTACAGCAAACGAACTACACGATCTTTGAGCTAAGCTTACGATTGGGTCTTGTCCATCACATCATTCTCCTAATGATGTGATCCCGTTATCAATGACATCCAATGTCCATAGCCAGGAAACCATGACTATCTTTTGATCAACGAGCTAGTCAACTAGAGGCTCACTAGGGACGTGTTGTGGTCTATGTATTCACACATGTATTACGATTTTCGGATAACACGATTATAGCATGAACAATAGACAATTATCATGAACAAAGAAATATAATAATAACCATTTTATTATTGCTCTAAGGGCATTTCCAACATCTCTTGTGTCCCCAAAACACCCAATAGAATGGTAAAAATTGCATAGTGCACCTAGTTCGGCGAAGAGATGGTGATACAAGTGGTATATGATAGTAGATAATGGTTTTTGTAATCTGAAAATATAAAAAAACAGCAAGGTAACTAATGATAAAAGTGAGCCAAACGGTATGCAATGCTAGGAAACAAGGCCTAGGGTTCATAATTTCACTAGTGCAAGTTCTGTCAACAATAATGACATAATTGGATCATATAACTATCCGTCAACATGCAACAAAGAGTCACTCCAAAGTCACTAATAGCGGAGAACAAACGAAGAGATTATGGTAGGGTACGAAACCACCTGAAAGTTATTCTTTCCAATGTCACCTCGAAGTTATTCTTTCCAACGAAACAAAGAGATTATGGTTGGGATATTCCTATAAGTGTCACAAACAGCCCTAGAGTTCGTACTAGAATAACATCTTAAGACACAAATCAACCAAAACCCTAATGTCACCTAGATACTCCAATGTCACCTCAAGTATCCGTGGGTATGATTATACGATATGCATCACACAATCTCAGATTCATCTATTCAACCAACACATAGAACCCTCAAAGAGTGCCCCAAATTGTCTCCGACGAATCAGACGCGTCGGGTTTTCTCATGCGCCGGGCCGATGGCCTGTGTTGCTTGTACCTTCGCTCGTCGATCTGTTAGTCCCGCGCCTCGCGGTTTTGCGCTTGGTGCCTTTCCTTGACGCGGTTTTGTGTTCGTTCCGCGTCAGGCGCTGGCTTACGTCTAATGGGGCTGCCGTCCGGGCGGCCCTTTTTCTCGGCCAGCTTTCGTTTTGGCGGCTTCGCTGGGCCGTTCTTGGACTGGTCGAGCGTCGCGCTCGCTGGCGTACGGTAGCTTCGCGTTTCCAACTCACGGCGACATCCGCGGGCGTTGCCTTCGCGGAATTCGATCCCTGCGAGCGCGCCGCACTGTCCGCCGCGCTGATCAGCTTTGGGAGCAGTGCCTGCAAGGCGCCTGCGTCGTTCGCCCCCTCAGTTCGAAACGGCGCGCGATCAGGCGGGGGTGGCCCGCGCTGGGCTCAGTCACGGTCGGTTGGCGCACACAGAGCCCTCCTGCAGACTCGTGACACACCTGGAGCGGCTCTTCTTCGGATCCGACCTCTCTGTGCGCTTGACGAAATCATCTTGACGGATCTGGAGTTCCGTTGGGCGTCCTTTCGCCTCGCCTTCGGCGATTGCTGAAGTCACTGAAGTCTCTTCTTTTCAGGAGAGCCCTGGCTCGGACTACGGTCAGCAAGGTTGGGGTACGGACGATGAAGAAATTCAAAGCCCACCCACCACCCACTTTGTAGCCACTGTCGAACTTAACCGACATGCTCGACTTCGACTCCGAAGACATCGACGGTATGGACGCCGATGAAGGAGATGATGAAGAACCAGCGCCTACTAGGCCCTGGAAAGCCACCTCGTCATATGACATATACATGGTGGACACCCCAAAAGAGGGAGAGGGCGATGGAACAGCGGAGGATGACCCCTCCAAGAAAAAGCAAAAGCGCCGGCGTCAGCGGCGCCGCTCAAAATCCCGCCAACACAAAAACGGCGATTCCAGCACGGGAGATAATAATACCCCGGAAAGCGCCGAAGAACATCCCCCCGAGCAAGATTTAGCACAGGAGGATGGAGAAACCAGCCCTCATGAGAGAGCGGCCGACAGAGAGGTCGAGGATGATAATTGTATGCCTCCCTCCGAAGACGAGGCAAGCCTCGACGACGACGAATTCGCCGTGCTAGAGGATCCCGTCGAACAAGAGCGTTTTCAACGCAGGCTTATGGCCACGGCAAGAAGCCTCAAGAAAAAACAGCAACAGCTTAAAGCTGATCAAGATCGGCTAGTCGATAGATGGACTGAAGTCCTTGCGGCCGAAGAGCATAAACCCGAACGCCCCTCCAAGTGCTACCCGAAGCGCAGGTTACTACCCCGATTAGAGGAGGAAGCACTCGACACGGCCGACAGGCCACCTCGTGGCCGCGACAGAGAGGCCTCATGGCCCTCCACCCAAGCCGCACCCCGTACCAAGGCACGGGAATACGCGCCGGACTTACGAGACATGTTGGAGGACAAGACAAGACAAACAAGATCGATCTACGGATCGCGTAGGCACCCCACGCTCGAGACGACAACCGTCACGCCGGCCACAAATTCGGCAGGGCCGAACACAGTAGACAAAGCTCATTGGAGCTACGTCATGATATCGCCCAATACAGAGGCGCCGCACACCCATTGTGCTTCACAGACGAAATAATGGATCATCAAATCCCCGAGGGTTTCAAACCCGTAAACATCGAATCATATGATGGCTCAACAGATCCCGCGGTATGGATCGAGGATTATCTCCTTCATATCCACATGGCCCGCGGCGATGATTTCCACGCCA